>NW_027517183.1:0-347465 GCF_048772815.1 Callospermophilus lateralis
TTTTGGTTGGCAGTCCTTTGATGGTTCTTCTATTTCTTCCTTTGTTATTGGTCTGTTTAAATTGTGTGTGTCTTCCTGACTCAATCTGGGCAGATCGTATGACTTAAGAAATTTATCAATACCTTCACTATCTTCAATTTTATTGGAATATAGTGTTTCACAATACTTTCTAACTATCTTCTTTATTTCTGTAGTGTCTGTTGGGATATTGCCTTTTTCATCCCGTATTTTAGTAATTTGAGTTCTCTCTCTTCTTCTGTTCATTAGTATGGCTAAGGGCCTGTCGATCTTATTTATTTTTTCAAAAAACCAACTTTTAGTTTTATCAATTTTTTCAATGTTTTTCTTTGTTTCAATTTTGTTGATTTCTTCTCTAAATTTGATTATTTCTTGTCTTCTACTACATTTGCTGTTGTTTTGCTCTTCCTTTTCTAGGTTTTTGAGGTGTAGCATGAGTTCATTTATTTGCTGGTTTTTCTTTTTTTGAGGAAAGAACTCCAATAAATGAATTTCCCTCTTAAAACTGCTTTCACTGTGTCCCATAGATTCCGGTACATTGTGTCTGTATTGTCATTTGTCTCTAAGAATTTTTTTATCTCCTCCTTTATGTCTTCTGTTACCCATTGATCATTCAGTAGCATGTTGTTCATTTTCCAAGTGATGCAGGATTTTTCCTTCCTTCTATTATCATTGATTTCCCGTTTCATTCCATTATGATCAGATATGGTGCATGGTATTATTTCCATGCCTTTATATTTACTAAGAATTGCCCTATGTCATAATATATGGTCTATCTTTGAGTAGGATCAATGTGCTGCTACTGAGAAGAACGTGTATCCACTTGATGATGGTTGATATATTCTATATGTCTGTTAAGTCTAGGTTATCGATTGTGCTGTTGAGTTCTATAGTTTCTTTATTCAGTTTCTCTCTAGAGGATCTGTCCAATGCCAAGAGTGGTGTGTTGAATTCACCCATAATTATTGTGTTGTAGTCTATGTGACTCTTGAACTTGAGGGGAGTTTGTTTTATGAACGTTGCAATTCCATTGCTTGGTGCATACAAATTGATAATTGTTAGTCTTGTTGTTGGATGGTTCCTTCTAAAAGAATATAGTGTTCTTCTTTATCCCTTTGATTTACTTAGGTTTGAAGTTGATTTTATTCCATATGAGTATGGCCACTCCTTCTTGCTTCCGAGGGCCGTGTGAGTGGTATGATTTTTCCCAAACTTTTACCTTCAGCCTGTGTATGTCTTTTCCTATAATATGGGTCTCCTGAAGACAACATATTGTTGGATTTTTTTTTTCCACGTTACTAGCCCATGTCTCTTGATTGGTGAGTTTTGGCCATTAACATTTAAGGTTACAATTGAAATATGATTTGTACTTCCAGTCATGTTTATTTATTTATTATATTTTAGTTTGGCTAGTTTTTACTTTTTTGGTTATTTTCCTCCCCCTTTACTGAGATACCTCCTGCTGTTAGTTTTGGGCACTATTTTTCAATTCTTCTTCTTGTAGTATTTTGCTCAAAATGCTTTGCAGTGCTGGTTTTCTGGCTGCATATTCTTTTAGCTTTTGTTTATCATGAAAGACTTTAATTTCATTTTCAAATCTGAAGCTTAATTTTGCTGGGTACAGTGTTCTTGGTTGGAATCCATTATTTTTCAGCATTTGAAATACATTGTTCTAGGATCTTCTCTCTTTCAAAGTCTGTGATGAAAAATCAGTCGTTAACCTAATTGGTTTACCCCTGAATGTAATCTGCCTCCTTTCTCTTATAAGCGTTTAATATTGTCTCCTTGTTCTGTATGTTGGCTATCTTCATAATTATATGTCTTGGATTTGGTCTATTATGTTTTTGAATGTTTGGGGTCCTGTAGGCTTCCAGGATTTGGCAATCCAATCCATCTTTCATCTCTGGGATGTTTTCTAGAATTATTTCATTTAATATGTTGTCCATTCCTTTGGTTTGAATCTCTATGCCTTCTTCTATCCCGATGACTCTCAAGTTTTTTTTTTTTGACATCCCTTATCTCTTGAATAGATTTAAGCATCTTTTCTGTGTTGACTATATTCTTTTCAAGTTGATAAACTTTGTCTTCATTTTCTGATTTTCTGACTTCTACTTGATCTACTCTATTTGTAATATTCTTGTTTGAGTTTTTAATTTGGTTTATAGTTTCCTGCATTTCTAGAATTACTGTTTGAATTTTTTTAAGATCTCTATTTTTTGGTAAAGCTCATTTTTTGCCATTTGAATTTGTTTGTTTAATTCATTTTCAAAATATACTTTTATTCCTTAGACTTGCTGCCTCATGTCTTCTCTAATATTTCTTTCCATCTGAGTTAAGTATGCCTTGATTTCTTTCCCTATCCCTGTTTCTGGTGCTTCTAGGTCCTCCTGTAGAATTAAGTTGTCCTGCATTGTTTGTACTCCTTTTATTCCATTGTTTTTTCAGGATGTTCACGTTACTTTCCAGCTCTATTTGATTGCTGTGTTTCTGCTTTATTCTAGAGATTTGTTTTGGTGTTGTATGTCTCTGTTGTCTCTCCTTTGTGTTGGTAGACTATGCATGCTAAAGTGGATTCCGCTTGGAAGAAATTCCGAAGGCCGAGCTCCAGTGACGTCACCTCTCTGTTTTGGCAGGCCCAAGGCTCCTTGCTGAGGTGTCCGTATAGGGGGGTGGGACTGTACTGTCACTTGTTGGTTTCAGCTCCGGGTCACTGGCGGGCAGGCGGTCTCCAGCTGCCCAGTCGTGCAGTCGGTGGCCGGCGGGCAGGCGGTCTCCAGCTGCCCAGTCACTTGTGCAGCAGGTGGGCTGTCACTGCCGGGCGGGCGATCTCTAGCCACCCAGTGTTGCGGTCGGTCGCCGGCGGCAGGGCGTTCTCAAGCCGCCTAGTCACGCGGGCAGCGGGTGGACTGTCGCCTGTGGGCCTGCAGTCTCCCGCTGCCCAGTCACAAGGGCCTGGCCTCTAGTCCTCTGGTTTCTCCTGCTAGTCCTGGTTTTTCCTGCAAGACCAGATTTCCCCTGAGTGATGGCTCTCGGCAGTTCAAACTGTACTCTGGGCCTGCCGTTTGTTGGTTGTGGAGGGTGTCTATTGGGAAGCCAGACACTCTATTGTTTTGATTTTTTCCACTTGCCCCTCCCCCAGCACTGGTTAGACAGGTTTTATTTTCACAGTTGATGAGAGGGGGAGTTGAAGGTCAGTTGCCTCTTGTTTTCCCCCATCTTTATGCAGGCTCACTCTGATAATCTCTCCCCCGGAAATCCTAGGAGAGATTTTATGCGAATTCCCCGATATATGGGAGATGAGCTGAATAACACACTCCTGTTTTATTGTTGTAATCTATAGGAGAGTGGCTGAGGTTACTTCAGCTCTCCAAGATGATGGCCATTGGTTTCCTTGGAAGAGTTTCCATTGTGGGAGATAGAACTGTACCGCTTCCTTCCCTGTCTGAAATCCTGAACTCAGCTCAGGGCTCAGTGGGGGCTCTACCGGCAGGATTCCACAGAATCCTTATCAACGTTTCTCCCTGCTTATTGGACCCATCTCGGTGGTGCCGCACTGTCTTTAGCCACTGGGTGGGCCGCGCGGATCAGTCAAATGGGATCTCGGGTCGCACATTTGGCTCGTGTTTGAGACTCAATTACCGGACCATGGTGCTAGAAATCCTTCTTCTAGGTTTTGGTGCACCCCCATTTTGCTGTAATTTCCTAACAAGATAGTTTTTTTGTCACTCTAACTCGTTATTCACCTGTGCAGTGGTGCAGTACACTTGGTGTGATGCACTCTATTCGTGGCCATCTTGCAATGACGAAATATTATGATTTGTATGCACCATTTACTGAAGTCAGTTTTCAGTTTTAGAAAACAAATATGAATTTCAGGTGTATGAATATTTCGGAGAATAATCTTGTGAAAAGTTGATTATAAATCCACATACATGAATATGAATGATTTTAGGGAGTGTATAATAAGACACATATATTTTATATTTTGAAAAATCTGGAGAGTATATATATATATATACACACACAAACACACACACACACACACAGACATTAAAAAGAAGCAGTATATATGCCAATCGAAATTCATCATGAAATATATATCTTCCACATATCCAAAAATATACATTTTACTAAAAATGGATTTATGTATAATGTTGTTCAACTTGGAAGCTCACACTTAGGTTGAATTTTCAGTTCCAACAGCGTTTAGGAGGAGTGATCTCTTCTCACAATTTGTATGTGCCAAGTCACCCACCTCAGAAGAAGGTACGTGTGATACCAGGTAGGATTCTATATGTGCATATAATAATACATGAGCTGAAAAAGGCTAAAGAGAGACAGGAATTGACATATTTCTTAACTTTAAAAACACATGGTGAAATATTTCAATAAACATTGACTTATTTATAACTCCTATCCTATATAATGAAAAAGGGAAGTCCAAATATACACCATGCCTCCTCTGAACTGCTTGTATTTCTATTCTGTTTGAGTTACTATTCTCCATCATATTAGGATTAGTAGTCAGAGTCTAGTAGGGTATGGGTTAGTGTCAGAGATTCATTATTCCGAATGGAAAATAGGAAAATAAACCCAATGTGTTTTCAAATATGTGCTACACAAAAATCTTCCCACTCTCATCCAGAACAATTCCTTGATATTACCCTTGCCTGAAGTAATGCACAATTAGAGGAGAAGAGTTAGAAAATCTGGGAATACATATCTGGAACGGAATATGCTCAGGAGTTCACAACCTTGGAAGTGGTAGAGGAGTTTCCAAAAGTAAGGGACAGGGTAAACACTCCACAAACATGGAGCTCTGCAGGCCTAAAGACATCTTGAGAAACTGCCTCTGAGTTTGCGCACTTGAAATATATGTTGTTGTCAGGAGCTTTAGCTTCCTATGTAGTGAGAGCACCAAAATTGGGTCTGCATCTATGTGACCTGGAGGACATGGTATCTTATTTTTCAATGAACATGAGGCAGCAGTGCTGAATTCTCACTTTGTAGGTAAACTGTGGCAACTGCGGTCTAAGTGTCTCTCCGTGTAGACTGTGAAGCCATTTGGTCATCCTCTAGTTTTCCTGGTGTGTCTTGCTGCTTCACTGGGAGTTGGGTATTTGCTTCACGAAATACAAGGAGTTCAACTGGGACATAATGCTGGAGGGAGTTCTGTCACATGCGGTGGGTCAGGGTCTGCAGGAGAATGCACCAATCAGGCTTCTATCTCACATAGCTTGCCCCCAGGCCCATAGCAACCTGATTCTGAACATTGCCCTGACCCTCTCAATATAACAAGATGCCTTAACATATAAGGGTCTGCTAGCTGCACCATGTCAGTCACAAGCCATTTGGAAGCCAATGGCAGATCCACATGGCCCCAACACAGATGTTTTATCACACACCTGCCCACCACTGCTCTAGACCCGCTACTAAGAAGGCTCCAACTTACTGGCATCTCTGTTCTACACCATTTTTCATGAAACCCAGTCAATCAACGAATTGTCTGGTATACTCATGATCAGCAAATGGACATCAAAAGGTTCTCCAGTGACACCTGGACATGAAAATTTCAAAAATTCCATGGTATTTATCTAGCCATTGTTCGTGGATGAATTTGGAGGCACTATGATTTTCAATTTATTCAGGAACCATTAAATGTTGAGGAAGCTCATTTTAATGAAAGCACAGGAGAACACACACAGGCAAGTCTTCTCAAAGAGTGGCCAAATGGTCACATGAAGCCAGGCCCATTGAGGTCTACAATGTGAGGTCCATGTGTGTTTTGACTCTCAACTATGGCTGCCAAGTTTGTCAGAATAAAATCATGTGATATCCTTGCTGAAATTACCCGTGCCTTGTGGAAAGCCTTCCTGGGCACACATCTCAATTCCAAGGGTGACTCTCATGCATGGCCTCCTAAAATCCCAACACAACTCATGGCAATACTTCTCTGAGGTCAGTTCCAGAACTCAGTCTGTAAAAAGAATTACAGCAGAGTTCAAGCCCAGGTGGAGCCAGTCATCATTTCCAACCGTCAAACTAATAACCACAATTAAAACCAAAACACTTCCCCATGGCCCTCATCTTCTTCCATATAGACAGTCATTATAACCTCTGACTAGAGGTTTCCATGAGGGGCGCAGCCCAAGACAGTGTCCAAAATAAGCTCCCTTTCCCCTCATTTGCCTAAAGTCGGGGTGGCCTGAACACCTTCCTGTGAACCAGGAGTAATCGAGTAGGCCTTCCGTTAATACTGCTCTGTTTCTCCAATTTGAGGAATACTGACTGTGGGGTTTAGATTCTTTATGTGAATTAGAAACATGAGAAAACCCAAGCACCTATGGGCTTCCCTCTTCAGGGCTTTGAAGAACTCATTTGACCCAAAGGATCCCTATTCTCACTTGATGAAGTTCAGGAACCTTACAGAGGAAGGCGAGAGACTTCATCCACAATGACTGCTCTTTTGGCCATTTTGGGTTTGGATGAAAACATGGGATCCATCAGGTGCTGAGAATCTAACCACAGCCTCACACAGGGCCAAGAGTCTGATTCAGACACATCCATTTCCGAAGCAAATAAGCAAAGAGCCACAGGTGAATCCCATTCATTTCCATTTGAAACTGTTTTCTTCAGGCTTCACAAAGGAGTGGCCTGAGGGAAAGACCTTCCTGAAATTCAGGGCAACAAACAAGAGGTAAACAAAAGGCACAAAGCAGGGTTTCTCCACTGAGACTTTCCTGGTCACACTGATATCTGAGTTTTCTGAGATGCTCGCCATTGCCGTCAGTTATCCAGAACATGGCCATATCACAGAACTTGTAGGTGGTACATATCTTGGACACAAAACCATGAGGCTATTCTGGAGAGTGGCCAGAATTCAGGAAGAAAACAGAAACTTTGGAAGATAGCAGGTGTTACCCTTCGATAAGGCAAGCCACAGTCCGTTCATAAATTTGGCAGGATGAATGCCTGGAAGCTTTCTACTAGACAGGACACATCCATTGATGCATTCTCTTTACTAATGTCTACAATCACGGACAGAGTGGGATGCACAGATATAGAAGCACTTGACCTGTCAAACGACTTACTAGAAACAGTCAACGCCAATCCAAACAAACATCCTTTCCTACCTATTCTCAGGACATGAGACAAAACCAGAAACACACATCCACACCCACAAAGGCACCTCTTTTGCCCAAGTAGATCTGTGACTATCCGGAGTGTCCTCAGACTGATGGGCCATATTATATTCCCCCAAAATGGCCTCTCCTGTCTCAAATCTGGTCTCCTTGGCCAACTCTGTGAAGTAGTCAGGAGCCATGGGTGAGCCACTACCTGCTTTCTCAGGAAAGTCCCCTCTTCAGAGCTTTCCTGGCATTTGGCCATCCTCACATCAATAGGAACTAAGAAAGACTGACTCTGTCCTTGGTAAATTGAAACAAGTGAGACCACTGGAACTGGGACTGCGAGTGCCTCTGGGTGTGTCTCTTCCTGGATCACAAGTTCAGAGAGTTCCATCGACAAGGAGGTGAGGTGAGGTCACTTCCTTCCAAAACTGAATGAGGTCACTGCCTTGGCAACCTCTTTGTCCTAACAGTTACTTCTAAGGGTCCCATGAGATGCAGGCTGCCCCTACTTTCTGTGACACTTTCACAAGTTAGAATGGTATATCAACCATAGGCACCTGTGAACAGCTCTTCACACAGGCCTTGTTTGGTCCATCTTCTCTATATTTAGAGGTTGATTCAGACACATCCCTTCATCATGACCAGGTTGTTTGCCATAGAATTTAACTTTTGCTTTCTCATGTCCTTCATAGCTGCCCATATCTTATCCAGGGGTCATTTCTGCATGGACCTTTGATGTTCTCAGCAGGTGGAAGATCCCCTACATTCCAGTATTGTAAGACCAACTCTGTCCCTCCTGTTTTGTAAAGTTAGATTGAGGGAACAGTGTATGTTTAGGGTTAATAACATGTTTTATTTGGGTTAAGAATCTCTCTGCCGGATGAATAATGGTATTGGGAACCTGTGATATTTACAAGAATATATAGCTGAAATATAAGTATAAAATCAGAAACCTAGTTAAGATTTGAAACGAGAAGGGCATTGGGCCCTTGAGTGGGATACTTAGGTTTTAATAATTTTCTGTATATATGTCTCAGATAAATTGAAATACAATGGCTTAGGACCTTATACCTTGGACGATTGATTGTCGAATTGAACATCGAGTCAAAATGCAATAGTCAGTAGGATTAGGAAGATAGTCAGTAGGTTTAGAAATAAGAGTGAGTATAGGATTTGGACCAAAATTTCTTTAGCAATAGGGTCTAGGGTAGACAGTGAATGTATAGGTCACCAAATGTGAAGTGTCAGACACAATGATGAACTGGGGAAAATATGTAGGAAAACAGATATCAATTGAGATATTAGGAAATCAGGCAAAGTATAAAGTGAGTGATAGGATTAGACATTTTCAACAGGCTCGAACTATAATATATAATCTTAGGAAGAAACAAATATGTAGTCACCAATAGGATTTACATCTGAGAGCATTTGGCAACCTGGACATTGTTGTTTTAGTAATCCATGCCCACTTTCCATTTAGGGTTTGATACAATCATGATTGTGACCTTTGCTTTTTGTGTCCAGAATATTACTGTGATAAAAATATATATATAAATATATATATAGATAAGGTGATATGAGTAATTCTTCCACCATTTCTGGGAGCAATATTTTGAAGAGGTATAAATTAGTATTGGGGGGACAAAGAGGTGTACACTGTGTCTTTGAATATAGAGATAATGCATTAATAGACCATACTGTGAATAAATAACATAACTGGTTCCAACATTAAATAATGCATTGAACGGAAATGTGAAAATATACAGAAAATCTTTTATTGACATACATACATTTATTCCAACCAGCTATACATCTAATGGTAATTTTAATGTTATGGTTTATCTTGAAGAGTGTGTGAGTTTAGCTTCGAAATTGATTATGGAAATCGAAAATGATGTGTTTGGAAAGAAGTCTCATGAAAAGACCAGTCAAGTAACATGGAGGAATACATGTGTTATGAAGCAGGAAGTGACTGAAAGTGAAACAAATTCCTATAAATTTGTGAACATGTGGATGAAATATATATCTTATGATGTGCAAAAACTGAAGAAATAGTAATGTACCAGTGTTGAATTATAATGAACGTCAAAATAGAAATCATGTCCTATAGGAATCTACTTGCATTGATGTTAAACTGGGTCATTTACTCTAGAAATATTAGGATTTGTAAGCACCATTTATTGAAGTTACTTTTCAGAACTGGGAAACAAATATGTATTTCAGGTGGATGAGTATTTCTGAGAATAATCTTGTGAAAAGTTGATTATAAATCCACATACATGAACATAAATGAATTTACGGAGTTATATAAGACACATATATTTCATATTTTATAAAATGTGAAGAGTGTGAATATATATATATATATATATATATATATATATATATATATATTTGTATATATATATTTATATATGTATTTATATATATATATATTTATATATATTAAAAAACCACAAAAAATACATTAAAAAGTATCAATATCTATATGCCAATCGTAATTCATCATGTAATATAAATCATCCACAGATGCAAAATTATTTATTTTACTAAACATGGATTTATGTATAACATTGTTCTACTAGGAAGCTCACCCATTGTTTGAATTTTCAGTTCCAACAGCGTTTAGGAGGAGAGATCTCTTCTCACAATTTGTTTCTGCCAAGTCAGCCAACTCATAAAAATGTACGTGTGATACCAGGTAGAATTCTATATGTGCATATAAAAATACATGTGCTGAGTAGGCTACAGAGAATGGGAGACAGGAATTCACATATTTGTTAACTTTAAAAACACATGGAGGACTATTTCAATTAAAAATTGACTAGATTTATAAAACCTACCCTTTATCGTGCAACAGGGAAGTCCTACTATACACCATGCCTTCTCTGAAATGCTTGCATATTCATTCTGCTTGGGTATTTTTCTCCATCATATTAGGATTAGTAGTCATATTATAGTAGGGTATGAGTTAGTGTCAGGGATTCAGTATTTCGAATGGAAAATAAGAAGAAGAATCCAATGTTTATCAAATATTTGCTTCACAAAAAATTTTTCTACTCTCATCCAGAACAATGCCTTGACATTACCTTCGCCCCAAGTAAGACACAATTAGAGGAGAAGAGTTAGAAAATCTTTAAATACATATCTGAAATAGAAAATGCTCAGGAGTTCACAACCTTGGAGATGATAGAACAGTTTCCAAAAATAAGGGACAGTGTAAAAACTCCACAAACATGGAGATTTGCCTGCCTAACGACGTCTGGAGAAACTGCCTTTAGGTTGGGGACTTGAAATACATGTAGTTGTCAGGAGCTTTAGGTTTCTTTCTAGTGAGACCATCAAAGATGGGTCTTCATCTCTGTGATTTGGAGGATATGGTTATAATTTCCCAATGAACATGAAGCAGCAGTGCTGAATTCTCTTTGTAGTGAGAGCATCAAAGGTGGGTCTGCATCTATGTGACCTGGAGGACATGGATTCTTATTTTACAATGAAAATGAGGCAGCAGTGCTGAATTCTCTCTTTGTATGTAATCTGTGGCCACTGGGGGCTAAGTGTCTCCCCACGTGGACTGTGAAGCCATTTCATCATCCTCCACTTTTCACAGTGTTTCTTGCTGCTGCACTCGGAGTTTGGTACTTGCTTCAGGAAATACAATGCGTTCAACTGGGACACCATGCTGGAGGAAGTTCTGTCAAATGTGGTGGGTCAGGGTCTGCAGGATAATGCACCAACAGGGCTTGTATACCACATAGGTTGCCCCCTTGACCAAAGCAACCTGATTCTGAACATTGCCCTGAAACCTCTCCATATAACAAGATGTCTTTACATATAAGGATCTGCTAGCTGCACCATGTCAGTCACAGCGATTTGGAAGCCAATAGCAGATCCACATGACCCCACAACAGATGTTTTATTACACACTTGCTCACCACTGCTCTAGTCCCACTACTAAGAAGGCACCAACTTAATGGCATCTCTGTTCTCCACAATTTTCATGAAATCCAGTCAATCAATGTACTGTCTGGTACAGTCATGATCAGCAACAGGACATCCAAAGGTTCTCCAGTGCCATCTGGTCATTGGAATTTCAAAAATTTTATGGTATTTATCTAGTCAATTTTCAAGGATGAAGTTGGAGGCACTGTGGGTATCAATTCATTCAGGAATCATTCAATGGTGAGGAAGCTGATTTCAATGAAAGTTTTGGAGAACTCTCACAGGCAAGTCCTCCCAAAGAGTGGCCAAAAGGTCACAAGAATCCAGGCCCACTGAGGTCTACAATTGAGGTCCATGTGTGTTTTGACTAGTAAATATGGCTTCAAAGTCTTTCAGAATAAAATTATGTGATATCTTGGCTGAGATTCCCAGTGCTCTGTGGAAAGCCACCCTGGGCCTAGTTCCCAGATTCCAAAGGCGAATCTCATGTGTGGCCTCCGAAAATCCCAACACAATTCATGGCAATACTTCTTTGATGTCTGATCCAGAACTCAGTCTTTCAGGGGAATGACACCAGAGTTCAAGCCCAGGTGGATCCAGTCATCTCTTCCAACTGCCACACGAATGACCACAATTTAAACCAAAATACTCCCACATGGCCCTCATCTTATTAAATATAGACACTCATCATAACCTGTGGCTGGAGGTTTCAAAGCGGGACACATCCCAAAAGAGTGTCCAAAAAAATCTCCCTTACCCCTCATTTGCCTAAAGTCAAGGTGGCATGGACACCCTTCCTGTGAACCTGGAGTGATCCAATAGACCTGCCGTTAATACTGCTCTGCTTCTTCAATTTGAGGCCTACTGATTCTCAGCGATAGATTTTTTATGTGATTTGGAGTCATAAGAAAACACAAGCATCTCTTCAGGGCTTCAAAGAACTCATTTGACCCAAATGATCCCTATTCTCACTTGATAGAGGTCAGGGACCTAACAGAGGAAGGCAAGAGACTAATCAACAATGACAGATTTTTGGCCATTTTGCTTTTCATTGCACACATGGAATCTATCTTTAGATTCATCATGTGCTGAGAATCTAAGCCACAACCTCATACAGGGCCAAGAGGCTGATTCAGACACATCCCTTTCCAAAGCAATTAAGCAAAGAGCCACAGGTTATGCCCATTTATTTTCATTTGAAAACTGTTTTATTCAGGCTTCACAAAGGGGTGGCCTGAGGCAAAGACCTTCCTGAAATTCAGGGCAACAGAACCATAGGTAAGCAAATGAACCAAAGCAGGGTTTCTCCACTGAGAGTTTACTGGTCACACTGATATCTGAGTTTTCTAAGATGTTCCCATTCTCTACAGCTCTCAAGTATATGGACATGTCACATATCTTGGAGATGGTACATATCTTGGACACAAAACCATGAGCCTATACTAGAGAGTGTCCAGAATTCAGGAAGAAAACATTAACTTAGGAAGTTAGTAGGTGTTGCCCATCCATAAGGCACACCACAGTCCATTCATCAATTAGGCAGAATAAATACTGGAGAGTTTTCTACTAGACAGGACACATGCATTGATGCATTCTCTTGTCTAATGTCTACAACCACAGACACAGTGGGATACACAGACATAGAAACACTACCCCTGTCAAACGACTTATTAGAAACAGTCCACTCCAATCCAAACAAAGAGCCTTTCCTACCTATTCTCAGAAATTGAGAGAAAACCACAAACTCACACCCACACGCAAAAAGGCACCTCTTTAACACATGTAGGTCTGTGACTATCCAGAGTGTCCTCTAACTGGTGGGCCATACTATGTTCCCCTGAAATGGCCTGTCCTGTCTCAGATCTGGTCTCCTTGGGCAACTTTGTGAAGTTTTCAGGAGCCAGTGATGAACCAATACCTGCTTTCTCAGGAAAGGTCCCTCTTCAGAGCTCTTCTGGCATTTGACAATCCTCATATCAGTAGGTACCAAGGAAGACTGACTCTGTCCTTGGTAAATCCAAACAAGTGAGACCACTGGAACTGGGACTGGGACTGGCTCTGGGTGCCTGGCTTCCTGGATCTCAAGTCCAGAGATTTCCATCACCAAAGAAGTGAAGTGAGGTCACTTCCTTCAGGAACTGAATGAAGTCACTGCCTTGGCCACCACTTTGTACTTACAGTTGCTTCCAAGGGTCCCATGAGATGGAGGCTGCTCCTACTTCCTGTGACACTTTCACAAGTTAGAATGGTATATCAAGCATAGGCACCTGGGAACAGCTTTCCACGCAGGCATGGTTTGATCAGTCTTCTCTACAATAGGAAAGGAGAGGCTGATTCAGACACATCCCTTCATACTGACCAGGTTGCTTGCCATGGAATATGACTTTTGATCTCTTAGGTCCTTCATAGCTGCCTGCAACTTCTCCAGGGTATCATTTCTGCCTGGAACTTTGATGTTCTCAGCAGGTGGAAGACCCCCTACATTACTATTGTAAGACAAACTCTGTCCCGGCTCATCTGTAAACTTAGTTTGAGGGAACAGTGTATGTTTAGGGTAATAACAGGTTCGATTTGGGTTAGGAATCATACTGAGGAACAAACAATGGTATTGGGAACTTGCGATATTTACAAGAATATATTGGTGAAATATATGTATGAACACAGAAATCTAGATAAGATTTGAATCCAAGAAGGTCATTGGGCTGTTGATTGGAATACTTAGCTTTGAATTATATTCTGCATAGATGTCTCAGATAAATCAATATACAATGGCTTAAGATCTTGTACCTTGGATGATTGATTGTAGAAGAGATCATCCAGTCAAAAAGGTATAATTGGTAGGATTAGGAAGATAGTCAGTAGATTTAGAAAAAAAGAGTGAGTATAGCATTTCGACCAAATGTTCTTTAGCAATAGGATTTCGGATAGAGAGTGAATGTAAATGTCAGCACATGTGAAGAGTCAGTCACAATGATGAACTCGTGAAAATATGTAGGAAAGCAGATATCAATAGAGACATTAGGAAATCAGGCAAAATACAAAGTGAGTGATAGGATTAGTCATTTTCAACAGGGTTGAGGTTCAATATATAATCTTAGGAAGAAACAAATATGTAGTCACAAATAAGATTGATTTGAGAGCATTAGGCAACGTGGACATGGATGTTTTTAGTAAACCATGCTCACATTCCATTTAGGCATTGGTGAAAGGTTAATAAAATAGGTACTTGTCACTTCCTGTTTTTCTGTATGCTTAACAAAACAGTGTTGGAAACTTGAGGACTGTTTGCTAATCTTGTTTCCAGAATGTGCTGTCCCCAACTGCCAAACTGCAGAATACACACCCTCACCCGTTTGCACGCAAACCTCCCCCTTGCCCTGACCCATCAATAAACTTCCCTCCCTGCCCTCTCCAAGGAAAGTATATAAGCTCTGCTTAAGCTGTTTTCATTGCTCTCTGCTCTATTCAAGTGACCTCTGAGCCCCAGAAAGCTGGTCTCCCAATAAACCCTTTACTGTTGAATGAGACATTCTCTTGGTGGTCTCTTCCTCTGTCGCTCACCCGATCTTTACATCTGGAGGCACCAGCGAGATCCAGCAGCGGCGGACGAAAGACCCCCAAGGGGCTCCTTTCAGGGTAAGTAAGGTGACTCTTTCTGGTTTCAGGTTTCAGGTTAGGGTTTTGCAAAATCGCTATCGGTGTTGAGCATCAGCTCTCTCTGACGGTGGCTGACAGACGTGTCACAGAGCCACAGGCCACATCCCTGGGGGACGCCCCAGAGGACTCAGGAAATCAAGGAACAATAGTCTCCTCGACTCTGTGATATTTTGTTTTGGATTCGGTATTGCCAGCCCATCAGGTTTTGAGGGCTACTCAGTCCTTGTCTCAGTATTGGACGTCCATTGTCTGTCTTTATTGTCTTGTCTTGTCTGTGTAGTATGTCGTTGCTTTCACTGTTTGTGTATCTCTCATTTTGGGACAGAGCACTTCAACACTTCTCTCCCTGACCCTTGATCACTGGACCAAAGTCTGCTTAAGGGCCCAGAATCTTTCTTTTTCATTAAAACGCTGGACCTGGCAGACTCTCTGTGCCTCAGAATGACACACCTTTGGAGTTGGATGGCCCCCAGAAGGATGTTTCTACTTCCCACTAATTTGAAAAATCAGAGATATTGTCTTTCAGCTGAGGCCACATAGCCATCCAGATCAACAGCCATATATCTTAACTTGGCAGGACCTCTGCAAATCTCCTCCTCCATGGGTGAAGCCTTTCCTTGTCCCTGACTACGCTCCTACTCCTTCCACCACGATTCTATCTCTCAAACCCTCTGCTCCTCCTCCTCCACCCTCTGTTCTCCCTGAGTCTCAAGATTCTACTGGACTCTCCTCCTCCTTCTTATCCCCTGCCCTTGTCCCCAACCCCCAACAACCTCTAAGTGATTCCCCTGCTGACTCTGCTTCTCTGCCATTGGAGGAAGTTAGGCCGGCCCAGTGCCCTCCAGATGACTCCCCCGCGTCACACACAGCCCCTCCTTCCCTGGAGGAAGCTGGCCCGGCTAAAAGAACTCAAAGAACTACCTGGGGTTTTCACACTTGCCTACTTGGGATGACTGCCAACAAATCCTAGGAACTCTCTTTACGGCAGAGGAATGAGAGAAAAACCTCCTGGAAGCTAAAAAATATATTCTCGGACCAGATGTGTGACCAACACAACTTCCCAACATAATCAAAGACAGCTTCCCCTTGAATTGACCCAACTGAAACCCCAACACCTTTGAAGGTAGGGAGCATCTGTCCACTTATTGCCAGGCCCTAATAGTGGGTTTCCAATCGGCCGCTAGGGAACCACCTAATTTGGCCAAGGTAAGAGAGATAATTTAAGGGCCTGATAAATATCCCTCTATGTTTCTAGAGAGAATTATGGAGGCATATAGGAGATTTACTCCTATTGATCCTCAGGCAGAGGATCAAAAGGCATCTGTCATGATGGCCTTCATTGGGCAAGCTGCCCTGGATATTAAAAGAAAGTTACAACTCTTAGAGGGATCACAAGATATGACTTTGGGAGATTTAGTCAGAGAAGCCGAGAAAGTATACTATATGAGAGAAACAAAGAGAAAGAAAGGGAGCAAAGGGAAGATGAGAGATGCAAAAGACAGACTAAGGCATTGACTAAGGTCCTGGTCACAACAATAAATAGGCCAGAAATTAACAAACAGGAAGACAGGAACGGAAACCTGGGCGCACGCCAGAGGCCACCCCTGGCCTCAGATCATTGTGCCTACTGTAAAGAAAAAGGTCACTGGGCCAAAGAGTGCCCTAGAAAAGAGACAGCCACGACAGCCAGCCATTCTGACTCAAAAGGATGACTAAGAATGTCGGGGCTCAGATCCCTTCCCCGAGCTCAGGGTAACTTTTGAAGTGGAGAGGACCCAGGTAAACTTTGAAGTGGATACAGCAGCAGTATACTCAGCCCTTAAGGCCCCACTGGGCACACTATCAAATAAAATGTCTCTAGTTCAAAGGGCTAATGGCAGTAAATATCAGACATAGACAACTAAGAGGACCATGGACATGGGGAAAGGAAAAATCCATCACTCCTTCCTAGTAATCCCAGAATGCCTGGCCCCATTGATGGGCAGAGATCTGCTCAGTAAGCTCCAGGCCAAAACAACTTTTAACCCCGAAGGCCCCAAAATGAAATTTCTAAATCCGTCAGTAAAAACTCCTATAGTCTTGGCTTTATAAATGTCAGTAGAAGATGAACATCCACTCTTCACACCCCCCAAGACTGCTCAAACAAGCAAGCTACCCCAGAAATGGATAACAGATTACCCAGATACCTGGGCAAAAACGGCTAGGTTAGGCCTAGCCGTGAAACAACCTCCAAGAACAGTGGAGTTAAAAACCTCAGCCTCCCCAATCAATGTCAAACAATATCCTCTGAGCAGAAAAGCTAAAGATGGGATAAGGCCCCATATTCAGAAATATCTGGCCTTAGGGTCCTAAGGCCCTGTCAATCGGCCTGGAAGACTCCCCTGCTCCCAGTAAAAAAAGCCAGGAACCGGGGACTATCCCCCGTTCAAGACCTAAGAGAGATTAATAACAGAGTGCAGGACATTCACTCCACGGTAACTAATTCGTACAATCTGCTTATCACTCTGAACCCTTAGCAGAAATGGTATACTGTCCTGGACTTAAAAGATGCTATCTTTTGTTTGCCTCTGCATAAAGATAGTCAGTTGCTGTTTGCTTGCTAGTGGGTAGACCCAGAAACTGGAACGTCTGATCAAGTAACTTGGACTAGACTCCCACAGGGGTTCAAAAACTCTCCCACTCTCTTTGATGAAGCCCTCCACAGAGATCTCAACAACGTCAGAACTACACACCCCAAAGTCACCCAGCTTCAATACGTGGATGACCTGCTACTGGCAGCCAACACCAAAGAAAACTGTGAGTCTGGGACCCAAGCACTATTATATGAGCTTGCTCAACTCGGGTATAGAGCTTCTGCCAAATAGGCCCAAATTTGCCAGCAAGAAGTAATCTTCCTGGGCTATTCCCTTAGGGGCAGTAAACGATGGCTCACTGAGCCCAGAAAACAAACGGTTGTGCAGATACCACCCCCATCTAGCAGCAGACAACACAGAGAGTTTCTTGGGACTACTGGGTTTTGCAGGTTATGGATTTCTGTGTTTGCGTCCTTAACTTCTTCTTTATACCCGCTGTTAAATGGAGATACCCAATTCCAATGGACCCCTGAGCACCAGAACGCTTTTGATAACATCTAACGACACTGGCACTGAATTCCTCAACTTGACAGAGCCAAGCCTGCAATTTCAGAAAGCCCTACACTACGTTAAAAATGTACATTAATTCACACACCTTGGTTCAAAGAAACTGCAGGCATTCCTGAAGGATCAAGAACAGAGTTTTCCACTAACCCACTCACAGCAAAAGGAAATAACTGAACAGGTAACAAAAGTCTGTCCGGTCTGTCAATATGTTAATGCTTATCTTTCCAAGTTTTCCGCAGGAAAGCACCTATTAGGAACCAGACCAGTACAATTCTGGGAAGTGGACTTTACTGAAATTAAGCCAGCAAGGTATGGACTTAAATATCTCCTAGTCTTTGTAGATATATTTTCAGGATGGATTGAAGCCTTCCCCACAAAAAAGGCACAATTGGTGGTCAAGAAGATCCTGAAAGATATTTTTCCAAGACACGGCCTGCCTAAGGTAATAGGGTCTGATAATGGCCCGGCGTTCATGGCCCAGGTAAGTCAGGGGTTAGCCAGGACACTGGGGATAAATTGGAAGTTACATTGTGCTTATAGACCCCATAGCTCAGGACAGGTAAAAAAAATAAATAGAACCATTAAAGAGACCTTAACGAAATTAAGCTTAGAGAGCGGCATAAAAGATTGGACTATGCTCCTGCCTTATGCACTGTTTCATGCAAGAAATACTCCCTCTATTTCTTTGTGTAACCTCACCCCCTATGAAATTCTTTATGGAGCCCCTCCTCCAGTAAGGGACCTAACCCCAACTCTAAGACCTAGTGATCCCCTCCACAACCCCTTGTTTGACAGACTTAAAGCTCTTGAAAGAACTCAGCGATACCTGTTGAAACAGCTGGCCACTGCCTACCAACCTGGTGAAGAGGGGACTCCACATCGATATCAAATAAGAGACATCCTCTACATAAGACAACATCACGTGTCATCCCTGTAACCCCGCTGGACAGGACCATACCAGGTTCTACTTATAAAACCTACAGTTATAAATGTAGAAGGAATCAATTCCTGGATCCTAATTCTTATCTCAAGCCTGCGCCCTGTCCAGACTCTGGCTGAAAAACTGGAAAAGACTGGAAACCCTTTCAAATTGCATATTCGCCATGTGGATAAGGCTATAGACTCTCCCCTTGTCCACCAGTAGTCCTTACCCTCATCAGCCCGTTCATCAGCGATGGCTGATCACAAATCTTACTAGACAAGAAGTATGGTCTATCTCGCATACAGCCCCCTTAGGGACCTGGTGGCCATCTCTCCACCCAGAATTTGTCAGCTGGCTATACGTCTTTGATATTGGGATATCTCTGATGAAGAGGATCCAACTAAAATTCCATTAAATCCCTACTGTACCACAGATAATGGAAACAAACATTATGGATCTAGGGACACGCGAGCCAGATGCAGGTTGGCTAGCCTAGAATACTATGTTTGCCCGGCAGACTATCAAAGCCACAAACAGCCATGGCTGTGTGGGGGAAAAGCGGACTTCTTCTGAAAATAATGGGGATGTGAGCATACAGGGGCTGCCTGGTGGAACCCAAACTCCTCATCAAATTCAGTACACAGCATTGGCCATATTACCAATTAGACAACCAAAACTGATGGCCCCCAGAGGGGTCTCCAGATCCTCAAATTCTGTGTGACTTTTTCAACTTCGGCAAGTGTTCAAAAAGATCCATCAATTGGGAATTTCCTTCCAAGGAAATTCCCCTATGTTTATGCCTTTTCCCTCCTTTGCTCACATCCTGAACTATGCTTCTCCAATACATCCTCACCCCCCGCCTTCTGCTCCAGACTCCGCAGTCACTCTCACATGAGCAACCTGATTTCTCCCCTCCAATTACTAGATCTAAAACAAAAACCTCCGCTGGATCTCATACCATTGCCTCCTTGCTGAGGTAGCAGGTACTGAGGTACCCTTCCACCCACTCACTCCTCTCTTCTCCTGTCAGTGCACGCACCGGGTCCCACCAGGTCCTCTTACCAGCTAACACAAAGCTCAAACCAGCTGAGGAGTGCCCTAAGACGCCTATCCAAGATGTAATGAAAATGGCCTTTAAAGTTGCTTTGTCATCACTGAAAACAGGTTACAAAGAATTTAAAGTCCCTCAAAGGCTTTTTGGGATACTCACTCCCATCCTCCCCTCTGCTCTACCTGTTCTACTGCTCAAGTTTTATTGCCAGGAAAATCCCAAACCCCTTTCCCATTATTCTTTTATATCTCTTTTTCCTCATTCTCAGAACCACGGAGCTGCTCTCACCCCCCACCTTCCTTGTCTTTCCCTCTGTTCCAATCCCACAGAAAAATCTTAAATGGCCTTCTCCAGAAGCCTTGATCATGGCTGACTTTAGGACTTTCAGCAACAGAGGCCCTATACAAGAGTTCAGTGTAGATAAACTTCCTCTTTTTGTGTTGCTTTGTTCTACTTGGCCACTGGCTGGAAAAATCAGCACTCCTAAGCTAGACACCCCCTTACTATTTTTTCACAAAATATGTGAACAAGGCCTCTGGCGTTGAGCTGGGGCTTCCAGAGATGGCTACATTTCTAAGATAAAGAAGTTACCAACTGGGCTCCATGGTAACAGCTGGCAGGAAGAAAAAAAAAGAAAAAAGCTCTCCCCCTACCAGGTGTCCTTTAAAAGTTAACTTTCCCAGAGCAGAGGAAAAAAAACAGAAACAAAAACTGCTTTTTATGAACTTCTGCAGACTGTGAATTTCTGAGCCCCTTACGTTACATGTTGGGTACAAAATTCTGAAACTACCTAAACTTGGGGTTCAGGGGATTAAAAGATTACAACAGAAGCAATGCCCTCTAAATCTGGTTACAACCAAATAGGACTGTTTCCCTGTCTTCTGTGCTATCTTAGGTGCCTTGCCTTATCCGTCCTTACAACAGTATAATTCTATATACTTAAACATTGTTTATGTTTTCATAAAATGATCAACATATGGCTGTTGCATGAGACAGTCTCTTGTGGTCTCTTCCTCTGATTAAGTATGTAATGGTGCAGATGTTTCCCAGAGTCCTCTATCATGACGCAGGATCATTTAAAGTTCCAATAGGGGCGCATACAACCTGGTTCCACCAGGAACCCGTATCCCTCACTTTCTCCATCCTATTAGGAATAGGAGTTGCTGCAGCGGTGGGCACAGGAACCACTGCCCTAGTCCATGGGACACAACAAATGACCCAATTAGAAGTAGCAATAGACCAAAACTTAAAGATATTAAAAACCTCCATCACAGCTTTACAGGAATCTTTAACCTCTCTCTCTGAAGTTGTTTTACAGAACAGGCGAGGGTTCGACCTCCTCTTATTGAGAGAAGGGGCCTTTTTCCTGCATTGAGTGAAGAATGTTGTTATTATGCCGACCATACTGGAGTTGTAAAAGAATCTATGATTAAATTAAGAAGACGCCTTGTAGAGCATCAACAAGAGAGAGAGGCCCCAAAAGGGTGGTTTGAGTCTTGGTTCACAGAGTCCCTCTGGTTAACTACGCATTTATCAGCCCTGGCTGGTCCATTAATAAACCTCATATTATTGCTAACTGTGAGACCCTGTTTGCTCAACCGTGTAGTTTCCTTTTTCCAAGCTCAAATTGGACAAGTTAAACTTATGGTAATAAGAAAACAATATACCACACTAGCAGACATAAAATGTGACACCCCCAATGATCACTTTAATGATTAAAAGTAACCAAAAGAAGAAGTGGGGAATGAAAGGTTAATAAAATAGGTACTTGTCACTTCCAATTTTTTGGTATGCTTAACAAAACATTGTGGATATCTTGAGAACTGTTTGCTAATCTTGTTCCCTGAATGTGCTGTACCAACTGCAAAACTGCAGAATGTACTCCCTCACCTGTTTGCATGCAAACTGCCCACTCGCCCTGAGCCATCAATAATCTTCCCTCCCTGCCCTCTCCAAGGAAAGTATATAAGCTCTGCTTAAGCTGTTCTCAGGGCTCTCTGCTCTATTCAAGGGAGCTCTGAGCCCCAGCATGCTGGACCCCCATAAACCCTTGGCTGTTGCATGAGACAGTCTCTTGTGGTCTCTTCCTCTGACACTCGCCTGACCATTACATTGGTAAAATAATAAGTGTGACCTTTGCTTTTCGTGTCCAGAATATTACTGTGATAAAATGTACATGTAGATAAGGTGACTTGAGTATATCTTCCACCATTTTTGGGAGCAATATTTTGAAGATGTACAAATTAGTATTGGGTGTACAAATAGGTGTACCCTGTGACTATGAATATAGAGATAATGCAAGAATAGACCATACTGTGAATAAATAATATAATGGGTTCCAAAGTTAAATAATGCATTCAATTTATATCTGAAAATATAAAGGAAATCTTATATTGATACACATACATTCATTCCAACCACTGATACATCTAAAGGTAATATTAGGTTTATGGTTTATCATGAAGAGTCTGTGAGTTTTGCTTCAAAACTGATTATGGAAATTTAAAATAATGTGTTTGGAAAGAAGTCTCATGAAAAGACCATTCAAGAAACACGGAGGAATCCATGTGCTCTGAAGCAGGAAGTGATTGAAAGTGAAACAAATGCCTATAAGTTTGCTAACTGGTGGATGAAATATATATCCTATGATGTGCATAAATTGAAGAAATAGTAATGAACCAGTGTTGAATAAAAATGAACATTAAAATACACAACATGTCCCATAGGAATCTACTTGCATTGAGGTTAAACTGGGTCAGTTACTGTATAAATATTAGTATTTGTATGCAACATTAACTGAAGTTAGTTTTCAGTACTGGAAACAAATATGTATTTCAGAAGGATGAATATTTCTGAGAATAATCTTGTGAAAAGTTCATTATAAATCCATATACATGAATATGAATGAATTTACGGAGTGGGTATAAGACACATATATTTCATATTTTGAAAAATCTGGAGAATATATATATATATATATATATATATATATATATATATATATATATATACTTCTTGTGTGTGTGTGTGTGTGTGTGTATATACATATATATATATATATATACACACACACACACAAACACACACACAGAGATATTAAAAAGAGCAATATATATGCCAATCGAAATTCACCACGAAATATATATTATCCACAGATCCAAAAATATTCTTTTTACTGATGATGGATTTACGTATAGTGTTATTCAACTAGGAAGCTAACCCATAAGTTGAATTTTCAGTTCCAACACTGTTTAGGAGCAGTGATCTCTTCTCACAATTTGTATCTGCCAAGTCAGCCACCTCACAAGTATGCATGTTTCATACCAGGAAGGATTCTATATGTGCATATAAATATACATGTGCTGAATAAGCTACAGAGAAACGGAGACAAGAATTCACATATTTCTTAACTTAAAAAAACATAGAGACCTATTCCAACAAAAAATTGACTAGATATATAACTCCTACCCTATGAAATGCAAAAGGAAAGTCCAAATATACACCATGCCTCCTCTGATCTGCTTGTATTCCTATTCTGTTTGGGTTATTTTTCTCCCTCATATTAGGATTAGTAGTCAGAGTCTAGTAGGGTATGTGTTAGTGTCAGGGTTTCAGTATTTCGAATGGAAAATTAGATAAGGAATCCAATGTGTATGCAATATGTGCTACACAAAATTATTCCCACTCTCATCCAGAACAATGACTTGACATTACCTGTGTGGGTAAACACTCCACAAACATGGAGCTCTGTTGGCCTATAGACTTTTTGAGAAACTGCCTCCAAGATTGGGCACTTGAAATATATGCTATTCTCAGGAGCATTAGCTTCCTTTCTAGTTAGACCATCAAAGCTGGGTCTGCATCTATGTGACCTGGAGGACATGGTTTCTTATTTTACATTGAACTTGAGGCAGCATTGCTGAATTCTCTCTTTGTAGGTAAACTGGTGCCACTGGAGGCTAAGTTTCTTCCCATGTGGACTGTGATGCTATTTGGAATTCCTCCACTTTTCGTGGTTTTTATTGGTGCTGCACTGGGACTTTGGTATTCGCTTCATGAAATACAACAAGTTCAACTGGGAGACAGTGCTGGAGGGAGTTCTGTCATGTGTTGTGGGTCAAGATCTGCAGGAGAAAGCACCAACCAGGCTTCTATCCAACATAGCTAGCCCCCTTGTCCATAGCAACCTGATTCTGAAAATTGCCCTGAAATCTCTCCAAATAACAAGATGCCTTTACATATAAGGGTCTGCTGGCTGCACCATGTCAGTCCCAAGCCATTTAAAAGCCAATAGCACATTCACATGGCCCCACCACAAATGCTTTATCACACACTTGCACACCACTGCAATAGGCCCACTACTCAGCAGGCTCCAACTTACTGGCATCTCTGTTCTACACCATTTAAATGAAACACAGTCAATCAACGCTTTTGCTGGAACACTCAAGATCA
Source organism: Callospermophilus lateralis (assembly GCF_048772815.1). Lineage (NCBI taxonomy): Eukaryota > Metazoa > Chordata > Mammalia > Rodentia > Sciuridae > Callospermophilus > Callospermophilus lateralis. Next base: position 24,313 of record NW_027517183.1, read on the forward strand.
GCAGCAGGACATCCAAAGGTTCTCAAGTGCCACCTGGTCATGGGAATTTAAAACATTTCATGGTATATATCTTCCCCGTTTTTCAAGGATGAAGTTGGAGGCACTGTGGGTTCAAATCATTCAGGGACCATTAAGTGTTGAGGAAGCTAATTTCAATGAAAGCTCTGGAGGACTCTCACAGGCAAGGCTTCCCAAAGAGTGGCCAAAGGTCACATGAAGCCAGGTACATTGAGTTCTACAATGTAAGGTCCATGTGTGTTTTGACTTTCAACTATGGCTGCCAATTATTTCAGAATAAATCATGTGATATCCTGGATGAGATACCCAGTGCTCTGTGGAAAGCCACCCTGGGCCTAGATCTCAGTTTCCAAGGGTGACTCTCATGCGTGGCCTGTTAAAATCCCAACAAAATTCATGACAATACTTCTCTGAGTTCAGTACCAGAACTCATTTTCTAAGGGGAATCACTCCAGAGTTCAAGCCCAGATGGACACAGACATCTCATTCAACTGCCATGCAAATGACCACAATTAAAACCAAAACACTCCTTCATCGCCCTCATATTCTTCCACATAGACACTCATCATTACCTATGGCTGGAGTTTTTCATGAGGGGTGGAGCCCAAGACAGTGTCCAAAATAAGGTCCCTTTCCCCTCATTTGGCTAAAGTCATGGTGGGCTGGACACCCTTTCTGTGAACCAGGAGTGGTCAAATAGGTTTGCCTTTAATACTGCTCTGCTTCTCCAATTTGAGGCCTAATGACTGTCAGGTATAGATTCTTAATGTGATATGGAGTCATGAGAAAACCCAAGCACCTATGGGCTAGCCTCTGCAGGGCTTTGAAGAGCTCATTTGAAAGAAAGGATCCCTATTCTCACTTGATGGAGATCAGTAACCTAACAGAGGAAGGCAAGAGACTTCATCCACAATGACTGAACTTTTTGCTATTTTGGTTTTGGATGTACAAATGGGATCATTCTTTGGATCCATCAGGTGCTGAGAATCTAATCCACGGCCTAACACAGGGCCAAGAACCTGATTTAGACAAGTCCCTTTCCAAAGCAATTAAGCAAAGAGCCACAGGTGATGCCTATTCAATTCCATTTAAAAACAGTTTTCTTCACGCTTCACAAAGTGGTGGCTTGAGGCAAAAACCTTCCTGAGATTCAGGGCAACAGAACAATAGGTAAGCAAAAGGCCCAAAGCAGTGTTTCTCCACTGATATTTTCCTGGTCACACTGATATCTGAGATTTCTGAGATGCTCCCCATTCCCTTCAGCTATCCAGTGCACGGCCATGTCCCAGAGCTTGGAGGTGGTACATATCTTGCACACAAAACCATGAGCCTATTTTGGAGAGTGGCCAGAATTCCTGATGAAAACAGGGACTTAGGAAGGAAGTAGGTGTTGCCCATCCCTAAGGCAAGTGACAGTCCATTCATAAATAGGGTAGGATGAATGCTGGGAAGCTTTCTACTAGACAGGACACATCCGTGATGCATTCTCTTTTCTAATGTCTACAACGAAGGACACAGTGGGATACACAGATATAGAAACACTCACCTTGTCATAAGTCATACTAGAATTTGTCCACTCCAAACCAAACAAACCGCCTTTCTTACCTATTCTCAGAACATGAGACAAAACCACAAACTCACACCCACACCCACAAAGGCACCACCTTCCCCCTAGTATGTCTGTGACTATCCAGAGTGTCCTATGACTGGTGGGCCCTACTATGTTTTCCTGAAATGGCCTGTCCTGTCTCGGGTCTGGTCTCCTTGGCCAACACTGTGAAGTTGTCTGGAGCCAGCGGTTAGCCACTACCTGCTTTCTCAGTAAAGGCCCCTCTTCAGAGCTCTTCTGGCTTTTTCCATCCTCACATCAGCAGGTACCAAGAAAGACTGACTCTTTCCTTGGTAAATCCAAACAAGTGAGTCCACTGGGACTAGTACTGCAACTGGCTCTGAGTGCCTGGCTTCCTGGATCCCAAGTTCAGAGAGTTCCATCACCAAGGAAGAGATGTAGGTCACTTCCTTTAGGAACTGAATGAGCTAACTGCCTTGGCAACCACTTGGTCCTAAGAGTTGCTTTCAAGTGTCCCATGAGATGGAGGCTGCCCCTACTTACTGTGACACTTTCACAAGTTAGAATGGTATATCAACCATAGGCACCAGGGAACAGCTCTCCAAACAGGCCTGGTTTGGTCCATCTTCTCTATATTAAGAACAGAGAGACTGATACAGACAAAACCCTTCATCCTGACAAGGTTGTTTGCCATTGAAGATGACTTTTGCTCTCTCAGGTCCTTCATAGCTGCCTACAACTTCTCCAGAGTTCATTTCTACATGGATCTTTGAGTTTCTCAGCATGTGGAAGATCTCCTACATTCCTGTATTGAAAGACCAACTCTGGGCCTGCTCTTCTGTAAAGTTAGATTGAGGGAACAGTGTATGGTTAGGGTTAATAACAGGTTCGATTTGGGTTAGGAATCATTCTGCGTGATGACTAATAGTATTGGGAATCTGCAATATTTACAAGAATATATAGGTGAAATATAAGTATGAAAATATAAATCTAGGTAAGATTTGAAGCCTAGAAGTGCATTGGGCCCATGATTGGTATACTTAGCTTTGAATTACATTCTGCACAGATGTCTCAGATAAATCGATATAAAATGGGATAGGACCTTCTACCTTGTATGATTGAATGTCGAAGAGAACATCCAGTCAAAAAGGCATAGTCGGTAGGATTAGGAAGATAGCCTGTAGGTTTAGAAAAAAGAGTGATTATGGCATTTGGACAAAATTCTTTAGCAATAGATTTTTGGGTAGTGAGTGAATGTCAGTGTCAGCACACGCGAAGGGTCAGTCACAATGATGAACTGGGGAAAATAAGTAGGAAAGCAGATATCAATAGAGACATTAGGAAATCAGGCAAAATATAATGTAAGAGGGTTAGACATTTTCAACATGGTTGAGGTTGAATATATAATCTTAGGAAGAAAGACATATGTTGCCTCCAATATGATTAACATTTGAGAGCATTAGGCAACCTGGACATGGTTGTTTTTAGTAATCCATGCTCACTTTCCATTTTGCTTAGGTGAAAGGTTAATTAAATAGGCACTTGTCACTTCCTGTTTTTCTGTATGCTTAACAAACCACTGTTAAAATCTTGAGAACTGTTTGCTATTTTGTTCCCAGAATGTGCTGTCCCCAACTGCCAAACTGCAGAATATACTCCCTCACCCGGGTGCACGCAAACCGCACACTCGCCCTGACCAATCAATAAATTTCCCTTTCTGCCCTCTCCAAGAAAAGTATGTAAGCTCTGTTAAAGCTGTTCTCAGGGCTCTCTGCTCTATTTAAGTGAGCTCTGAGCCCCAGCATGCTGGAACCCCAATAACATCTTTGCTGTGGCCGAGTGAAAATTGTATACTGTTCTGTACTTAAAAGATGCTTTCTTTTGCTTGCCTCTGCATAAAGATAGTCAGTTGGTGTTTGCTTTCGAGTAGGTAGACCCAGAAACCGGAACGTCTTTTCAACTAACTTGGACTAGACTCCCACAGGGGTTCAAAAACTCCCCCACTCTCTTTGATGAAGCCCTTCACAGACATCTCTACAACTTCAGAACTACACACCCCGAAGTCATTCTGCTTCAATATGTGGATGTCCAGCTACTGGCAGCCAACACCAAAGAAAACTGTGAGTCTGAGACCCAAGTACTATTATCTGAGCTTGCTCAACTCGGGTAGAGAGCTTCGGACAAAAAGGCCCAAATTTGCCAGCAAGAAGTAATCTTCCTGGGGTATTCCCTTAGGCACGGTAAATGATGGCTCACTGAGCCCAGGAAACAAACCGTTGTGCAGATACCACCCACATTTAACAGGAGACAACATAGAGAGTTTCTTGGGACTGCTGGCTTTAGCAGGTTATGTACCTGGGTTTGTGTTCTTAGCTGCTCCTTTATACCCGCTGTTAAATGAGAATGCCCAATTCCAATGGACCCTTGAGCACCAGCAAGCTTTTGATAACATCTAAGAACACTGACAATGAACTCCTCAACTTCAGTGAGCCCAGCCTGCAATTTCAGAAAGCCCTACACTACGTTAAAAATGTACATCAACTCAATCAACTTGGTTCAAAAAAACTGCAGGCATTACTGTAGGATCAAGAACAGAGTTTTAGACAAACTCACTCACAGTGAAAGGAAATAATTGAATGGGTAACAAAAGCCTGTCAGTTCTGTCAATTGGTTAATGCTTACACTTCCAAGCTTCCTACAGGAAAGCACCTATGAGGAATTAGACCAGGACAATTCTGGGAAGTGAACGTTACTGAAATTAAGCCAGCAAGGTATGGGCTTACATATCTCCTAGTCTTTGTAGATACATTTTCAGGATGGATTGAAGCCATTCCCACCAAAAATAAATAAAAGAAAACCGGCACAAATTGTGGTCAAGAAGATCCTGAAAGATATTTATCAAAGACACGGCCTGCCTAATGTAACATGGTCTGATAATTGAAGACCCTTCATGGGCCAGGTAAATCAGGGGATAGCCAGGACCCTGGGGATTAATTGGAAGTTACATTGTGTTTATAGACCCCAGAGATCAGGACACGTAAAAAAAATAAATAAAACCATTAAAGAGACCTTAACGAAATTAAGCTTAGAGACCGGCATAAAAGATTAGACTATGCTCCTGCCTTATGCACTGTTTCATGCAAGAAATACTCCCTTTGTTTCTTTGTGTAACCTCACCCCCTATGAAATTCTCTATGGGGCCCCTCCTCCACTAAGAGACCTAACCCCGACTCGAAGACCTAAGGATCCCTTCCACACACCCTTGCTTGACAGACTTAAATCTCTTGTAAGAACTCAGATATACCTGTGGAAACAGCTGGCTACTGCCTTCCAACCTGGGGACGAGGGGAATCCACATTGATATCAAGAAAGAGACTTCCTCTAGATAAGATGACATCAGGTGTCATCCCTGGAACCCCGCTGGAAAGGACCATTCCAGGTGCTACTTATAGCACCTAAAGCAGTAAAAGTAGAGGGAATCACTTCCTCCATCCATGCGTCTCATCTCAAGCCTGTGCCATGTCCAGACTCTGGCTGGAAACTGGAAAAGACTGGAAACCCTTTCAAATTGCATATTCGCCACGTGGGTAAGGCTATAGACTCTCTCCTTGGCCACCCGTAGTCCTAACGCTCATCAGCCCCTACTGCAGCGATGGCTGATCACAAATCCTACTAGATAAGAAGTGTGGTCTCTCTTGCATACAGCCCACTTAGGGACCTGGAGGCCATCTCTCCACCCAGACATTTGCCAGCTGGCTATAGGTCTTTTCTATTAGAATATCCCTGATGAAGAGGATCCCATTAAAATTCCATTAAATCCTTTCCGTACCATAGATAATGGAAACAAACATTATGGTTGTAGGGACAGGCAAGCCAGATGCAGGTTGGCTAGCCTATATTAGTATGTTTGCCCGGCAGACTATCAAAGCCACAAACCGCCACGGCTGTGTGGGGGAAAAGCTGACTTCTTCTGTAAGTCATTTGGATTTGAGCATACAGGGGCTGCCTGGTGGAACCCAAAATCCTCATCAAATTCAGTACACAGCATTGGCCATATTACCACTTAGACAACCCAAACTCATGGCCCCCAGAGGAGTCTCTAGATCCTCAAATTCTGTGTGACCTTTTTAACTTCTGCAAGTGCTCAAAAGGGTGAAAGGAAATTCCCCTATGTGAAGGCCTTTTTCCTCTTTCGCTCACATCCTGAACTATGCTTCTCCAATAGTTCCTCAAACTCAGCCTTCTGCTCCATACTCTCTGCTGTCAGTCCCACCTCAGCAAACCTGATTTCTCTTCTCCAATTACTAGATCAAAAACCGAAACCTCCGCCGGTTCTCAGAGCATTGCCCCCTTGCTGAGGTAGCAGGTACTGAGGTACCCATCCACCCACTCACTTCTCTCTTTTCCTGTCAGTGCCCACAACGGGTCCCACCAGGTCCTCTTACCACCTAACCCAAAGCTCAAACCAGCTTAAGAGAGCCCTCAGACCCCTATCGAAGATGTAATGAAAATGGCCTTTAAAGTTGCTTTGTCATCACTGAAAACAGGTTACTAAATTTTAAAGTCCCTCACAGGCTTTTTGGGATACTCACTCCCGTCTTCCTTTCTGCTCTACCGTTTCTACTGCTCAATTTATGTGGCTAGGAAAATCCCAAAATCCTTTCCCATTATTCTTTTACATCTCTCCTTCCTTATTCTGAGATCCACGGAGCTGCTCTCACCTCCCGCCTTCCCCATCTTCCCCCTCTGTACCAGGCCCTCAGAAAAATCTTCACTGAACTTCTCCAGAAGTCTTGACCATGGCTGACTTTAGGACTTTCAGCAAAAGAGTCTCTATAAATGAGTTCAGTGTAGATTAACTTCCTCTTATTCTGTTGCCCTGTTCTACTTGCCTACTGGCTGGAAAAATCATCACTCCTAAGCTAGACACCCCCTTAATAGTTTTTCACAGAATATGTGAACAAGGCCTCTGGCCTTGAGCTGGGGCTTCACAGAGATGGCTACATTTCTAAGATAAAAAGTTACAAACTGGGCTCCATGGTAACAGTTGGCAGGGGGATAAAAGAATAGGAAAAAAAAAGCTCTCTGCCTCCCAGGTGTCCTTGAAAAGTTAACTTGCCCACAATAATGGAAAAAACAGGGAAAAAAAGCTTCGTTTTGTGAATTTCTGCAGACTGTGAACTTCTGAGTCCCTTCTCTTTCATGTTGGGTACAAAATTCTAAAACTACCTAAAATTGGGGTTCAGGGAGTTAATTGATTACAACAGAAGCAATGCCCTCTGAATCCGGTTGCAACCAAATAGGACTGTTTCCCTGTCTTTGGTGCTATCTTAGGTGCCGTGCCTTGTCCGTCCCTACAACAGTATAATTCTATATACTTAAACATTGTTTATGTTTTCATGAAATGGTCAACAGATGTGATTAATTGTGTAATGGTGAAGATGTGTCCCAGATTGCTCTATAATGACCCAGGTTCATTTGAAGTTCAAACAGAGGGGCATACAACCCGGTTCCACTGGGAACATATATCCCTCACTTTAGCCATCATATTAGGAATTGGAGTTGTGGCAGGGGTAGTCACAGGAACCACTGCCCTGCTCCATGGTACACAACAAATGACCCAAATAGAAGCAGCAAGAGACCAAAACTTAAAGATAATAGAAACCTCCATCACAGCTTTGCAGGAATCTTTAACATCTCTCTCTGAAGTTGTTTTACACTCAAGTTGAGGGTTGGACCTCCCCTCCATGAGAGAAGGGGGCCTTTGTGCTGCATTGATGTAATAATGTTGTTTTGATGCCGACCATACTGAGGTTGTAAAATAAAAGGATGCCTTGAAAAGCGTCAACGAGAGAGAGAGGCCCAAAAAGGATGGTTTGAGTCTTGGTTCACACAGTCCCCCTGGTTATCTACGCTTTTATCAACCCTGGCCTGTCCAATAATAATCCTCATATTATTTCTAACTATAAAACCCTGTTTGCTCAACCATGTAATTTCTTTACTCCAAGCTCAAATTGGACAAGTTAAACTTATGGTAATACCCCACTAGCAGACATAGAATGTGACACGCCCCAATAATCACTTTTATGATTAAAAGTAGCAAGAAGAAGAAGTGCGGAATGAAAGGTTAATAAAAAAGGTACTTGTAACTTCCTGTTTTTCTGTATGCTTAACAAAACACTGTTGAAATCTTGAGAACTGTTTGTAATCTTGTTCCCAGATTGTGCTGTCCCCAACTGCCAAATTGCAGAATGTATTCCCTCACCCAGATTCACACTAACCGCCCACACGCTCTGACCCATCAATAAATTTCTGTCCCTGCCCTCTCCAAAGAAAGTATATAAGCTCTGCTTAAGCTGTTCTCAGGGCTCTCTGCTCTATTCCTGTGAGTATATTCAGAAGGAGTATAAAGTGAGTGACAGGATTAGACATTTTCAACAGGCTTGAGGTTGAATACATAATCTTAGGAAGAAACAAATATGTAGTCACCAATAGGATTTATATTTGAGAGCATTAGACAAAGGTGAAATGGATGTTTTAGGAATCCATGCTCACTTTCCACTTAGGATATGGTACAATCATAAGTGTGAACTTTGCATTTGTGTCCAGAATATTACTGTGACAAAATGTATGTGTAGATCTGGTGCATGAGTATTTCTTCCACCATTTCTGGGAGCAATATTTGAAGACTATAAATTATTATTGGGGGTGCAAATAGATGTACCCTGTGTTTATGAAAATAGAGATAATGCATGAATAGACCATACTGTGAATAAGTAATGTAACTGGTTCCAACTTTAAATAATGGATTGAATTCACATCTGAAATTATACAGGGAATCTTATATTGATATACAATCATTCATTCCAACCAGTAATACATCTAATGGTAATATTAGGGTTATGGTTTATCATGATGTGTGTGAGTTTTGCTTCAAAAGTGATTATGGAAATTGAAAAAAATGTGTTTGGAAAGAAGTCTCATGAAAAGACCAGTCAAGAAACCTGGAGGAATGCATGTGTTCTGAAGCAGGAAGTGATTGAAAGTGAAACAAATGCATATAAATTTGTGAACTTGTGGATGAAATATATATATTATGAAGTGCAAAAACTGAAGAAATATTAATGTACCAGTGTTGAATGAAATTGAACGTCAAAAGACTCATCATGTCCCATAGGAATTCACTTGCATTGATGTTAAACTGGGTCAGTTACTGTAGAAATATTGATATTTGTAACCACCATTCGCTGTAGTGAGTTTTCTGTTATAGAAAACAAATATGTATTTCAAGTGGATGAATATTTCTGAGATAAATCTTTTGAGAAGTTGATTATTAATCCACATACATGAAAAAGAATGAATTTTGAGAGTGTATATAAGACACATGTAATTCATATTTTGAAATATTTTTAGAGTGTATATATATATATATATATATATATATATATATATATATATATAACACACACACACACACATACATCACATACATACACACAAAATACACACAGACATTAAATAGTAGCAATATATATGAAAAACGTAATTCATCATAAAATATATACCAACCACAGATGGAAAAATAATATTTATTTTACTGAAAATGGATTTATGTATAATGTTCTACTAGGAAGCTCACCCATAGGTTGAATTTTTAGGTCCAACAGCGTTTACGAGAAGTGATCTCTTCTCACAATTTGTATCTGCCAAGTCAGGCACCTCACACAAATGTACGTGTGATACCAGGTAGGATTCTATATGTGCATATAAAAATACACGTGCGGAATAGGCTAGAGAGAAAGGGAGTCAGGAATTGACATATTTGTTCATTTTTAAAACACATGGAGAAATATTTTAATAAAAAATTCACTAGATTTATAACACCTACCCTTTATCTTGCAAAAGGCAATTCTAGTATACACCATGCCTCCTCTGAAATGCTTGTATTTCAATTCTATTTGGATTATTTTTCTCCATCATATTAGTATTAGTAGTTAGAATCTAGTAAGCTATGGGTTAGTGTCAGGGATTCAGTATTTCGAATGGAAAATTGGAAAATGAATCCAATGTATATGCAAATATGTGCTGCACAATAATCTTCCCACTCTCATCCAGAATAATGTCTTGACATTACCTTGGCCTCAAGTAAGACACAATTAGAGGAGAAGAGTTAGAAAATCTGTGAATACATATCTGGATTGGAAAATGCTCAGTAGTTCACAACCTTCGAGGTTGTAGAGGAGTTTCCAAAAGTAAGGGACACGGTTGATAAACCCAACCTAAGCTTTTATTAAAATTAGGAGCCATCTTTCCACAAAACCATGAAAAGATAATTTTGGCTTTAGTATAAATTACTGCAAATTCTGAACCTGCTTGAAATGCCTCCCCGTGCCTTGAACTCCCCCATGCCTAGCTCTCTGACCAGATCGCAGCCCTCTCTGAAACTTCAGTGACACCTCATAAATAATGGCCTTCCCTGACCATACAACGACCCTCTCTGAGGCTCTAATGGTCCTCATAATTTCTGATTCTAGGGCCAGCAAAAAAAAAATGTAAACAAAAATTAGTGTGATGCTTATCAAAATTCTGTTTTCTGTAACGCCCCTTTTGTGTAACTTTCTGGGCTATAAAGCTGGGCTGTAGGAGAGGTGGGTTTGCTGTCTTGTTTCCACTATTTTGAGAGGAAGATGCAGCCCGGCCACTGAAAATAATAAGCTTGTCTTAATTTGACTTTAATTGGAGTCAGTGGTCTTTTCTTGAATCGTGGTCTAACATTTTGTAGTTCCGCAGCGAGATGAACCTGCCCCAACAGATCACAAGACCAGACTGCTGGAAATTCTGAAGCTGGCCTTCCCTCCAGGGCTCCGTCCTGGAGAGGCAAGTTCCAAGGCCTTGGAGTGAGCTTTTGTTCCGGGGAGAACTGCAGTGAACCACTGCACTAAAACAATTAGCAAGCTCATGGTGGAGGAGGCCTCCATTGGTAAGTAGCACCTATATAACATTTGATATCCGGTAAAGGGAGATCTCTTCTGATGACAGAGAGGTGGCCTGGGGAGGCACACATATACTCCTGTCTGGGACAGTAACGAGAATCATTCTGTCCTCTGTTCTATTCTGTAGTGAATTCCTCTGAAAGGGTAGAGAGGTGCCAACAGACACACAGAAGTTCCTATCCCGGAGCATTAGCAAGATGTTCCATTGCTCCTCTGTTTTTCTGTTTCTGTGCCGAGTTTCTGTTTTTTTTGTGTTTTTTTTTTCTGTGTTTTGTGTTTTTTTTCTGTGTTTTTTGTTTGTTTGTTTTTGTGTGTTTTGTTGTGTGATTTCTGTGGAAAAAACTTAAGGATATTTGACATGAAAATGGGTAATAAAGCATCTAAGGCTGACATCCCTTTGAACTGTGTTTTAAAGAACTGTGATGAACTTTACCCCCCTTTGTTAAGCAGGATAAGAGAAGCCACTAGCTGGCTGCCTGGAGCACACACACTGCACAGGGCAATGCCTGCTGGGGACGTAAGAACTGAGTATCTCCCAGGTTAACAATTGAAACTCCTTTAAAACCCCTTGTCCCTTCAGACAAAGAGAGTTACAACCATTGGGCAGAGACCCCTGTGTTTTTCCTTTGTTAGCAAAGCAGTAAAACTCCCTTTTTCTTTTTCTCAAACCCTGTCCTCATTATTAAATTGGCATGAATTGACTTCAAATTCAGGAAGTGAACTTTAAGTTACAAATTTTGGTACCCCCCACCGCCCCGGAAATTTTTGAGAGCTGACTACTGAAATGTTAGGAGATGGAGCGTGCTTGGGGTGGAACGAAACCAGAAGAGCTAATCCTGTAAGTATAAGGAGGGACTGAGCGACTCCCAGCAGCTGCCAAAGCCCTGTTTTTTCAGAGAATTACCTCCTTCCTTCCCTGCACTGTAAGGATTATGCCACCTCTGTTTTTTTAAAAAAGAGAAAAAGAAAAAGGGTACACTAAATGCAGTAAAGTAACCATGGAGACCCTTGATATTACATTTCAGGTTGTCCCTCTGTGAAAACATCTGGTTCCCTTGTGGGGACATCTATGGTTCCACTGGTGTAGTTGATTTTTCTCTTATCTGCTCTGTTTTAAAGGCTTCTGTCTGTCAGCCATATTCTGGAGCTCCTTTCTGTCTGTCTTGTGTCTTTTTTTCTGGCCCTTTAAGACATGTGCAATGATATGTTGATATTATAAATTGTTTCTTGGGAATGATCTTAGCTGAATGTGTGTCTAAATGATGATGTTTTATTGTAACAATCTGGTATCTGAATGGGTTTTTAAAGCATTGCACAATCCTGCAGTTAAAAGTCGGGTTTAGGTAATTGTTTAGTTTATGATTTCAGATAATTCATGTCAGAGAACTTAAATAGTTAGGATGGAAAACTAAACAACAAAACTTCCAAGTTGGCAAGTAACTTCCCAATCATTCAGGCTATTTTTCACCAATTTTGAACTGGGTAGCCTGGGAAAATGTCACTGTGTGTAGCAGTGCATTAAATTGGACAAGGATAGTAAATCATAGTATGGTATCTGTTGACAAAAAAAAGATGTAAAGATATAAAATTTTGTGAATTGTATCTTAAACTTGTATGATAATTTTCAACATCCAAACCTGAATATTATGGTTGAAATGCCTTAGGCCTGAGGTGTCTGCTCAGATTAGCAGCTTTTCCCTGTTCCTTCTGGACCTCAGCCAGGACTTATGTTGAAATGCAAATGAAAGAAGCCTGCTAACTTAGTAGGAGACTGATCTGAGGCCTAAGAGAAAAAAAAAGTAAAATTGTATGGTATTTACTAATTAATTACCAGTCATTTTTTCTAGAACTCTTATTTTTTTCCTTAGATTCTTTAGTTTTTTGAGCTCATGATTTTGATCCTACAGACCTAGGTTAATGTTTTTCTGATCAGTTCTATCTTTGACCAACTGTGGAGTTTTTGAAACATTGCAATGGATATTTCACCTGTGAAAAGCTACAAGACCTTTACTATTATTATGTGTACACGCTGTTGTTATGTGTTGTATATCTATATATACATATGTCCGTATATCATATATATGATACACAAATTAACATATATAAAGTGCACTCATAAAAACAACGCTCATAAAAACAAATTTTACAAAGTGGATCTAAAGATCTTTAATTCACGTGATTTAAATTGTTGAATTTAAATTGGATAAACAGATAAAAATAAATGTCTTTAAAACTCAGCTTACAAGTTTTTCTAGGTGTTCAAAAATCTAATAAAATATTAATGTCTACAAAAATTCTAATATGACTTGGTTCTAGGACTTTTCCTTCAACAAAAAAAATGGTTTACAATCTTCAATACATTTGTCTAATATTTTGATAAATAAGTAAAGTAAATTTGATATGGGATTACTCATTCATGAGTACTTTTGTTACATATCTGATTGATTTACTAAGGTCTGTAGAAGTGTGTAATAAAGTCTGTATAAGATTGTAAAAATCAGTCGTGTGTTAAAGAGACAAAAATTTCTGAAAACATAAGTTTACCCATAACATTGTGTTTTATTAAGTTTTATTTTTTCTAGAGCAAGCAACCATAAAAATTAAACAACTGATTAAATAAGAACTGTTATTTTAGAGCCCTGTACTGCCATTTCTTTAAAAGCTAAACTTGCTTAATGTAGAAACATCAATGTAATTGTGATGCTATTAATGTGCTCCTATCTTTCAGGTATACAAGTCTGTAAGGTAGAAACTTTAAAAGAGCATTATACCAAGCTGGTGTTCTGAAGTTGTATAGTAAAAAAAATATATTGGGCATTCATTTACCAGTTTTCAATAAGATATGTAAAGTTTTATGTTACTTTTTACATTGGGGAACAATTTAAATGTATTTTTATGTTAATGAGAGCCTTATCTATGCAAAGGTTAAAAACTTTCAGTGTTTATTAAATTCATGTTTTAAATGTGATATCCTATGGTGTTAGCTAATGTTCATGTGACCTCAAACAATTTATATAAAATTTGTAAAATGATATTTAAAAAAACAAAGTTCATCTTTAGAACTAAAACACTTAATATTTATAAAGAGCCCTGCCTTACCTGAGATAAGGCTCTGTGTCCCATATTACTACATGTGAGAATGACTACGAAAGCTGTAGGTAAGATTATGTTTCATTTAAAGTTATGTTCAAAAGTTGTTTTGTTTTCTGTTAAGATTACTAGGATCTCAAACAGTGGATATAATGTATAACTCAGCTAAAAAATTCAGGGGAGCTATTACACGAACTAAGTATTTTTACACTTGTTAAAAAATTTTATTTTGTAATTTCCTTATAAGTGATCTAAAGATTCCCTGTTAGTGTTTTACAGAAGTGTTGCTTTAAGAACACAGCATGGGTTAATTTAAGAAAATAAGTCATCACCTACAAGACACCTACAATACAGATCCCAATTAATAAAAAGATAAATAATTATAAACTTATAGACATTAAACCCCAGTACTCTTAATATAAGGCTGTTAAAATTTATTTGCTGGATAATTAAGATTAGGATTTAAAATTAAATTTACATGAAAAGAGAAAAGAAAACCAATATTTGGCTCTTGCCCTCTGAGTCAGTCTGAATCCATTGAACAGGGGACTTCTCTAAAAGCTTTCCAACTCTGGGCCTCATAACCTCCCAATCAGGGAGATTAATGAGACCACTGGAAAACAGAAAGCCAATCAGTGCATTTTCTATGAAGAAGAGAGTCATCAGAGAAGGGAGACATCTTTGATGCTTCCGAGGGAAGCCCCATGGTCAAGCAAGACCTGGACCCACCTAGCGCAAATGGCACCAGCAGAACTGAGAAGCTGCTCTCAAGTTTCCCCAGGAATGACTTTCATAAAACTCAGCTAATGTTAACAATAGATAGAAACAAAAGTCAGTTTGACAGCTTCATCTTAAACACTTAGCAAAGAGAGTTAAAACCAAAATACAGCCATTCCTGACATTTTAAATAATAATAATAATAATAATAATAATAATAATAATAATAATAATATTTTAAGGTATTCACTTTATGTTATCCTCCCAAAATAAGTAAGACTGGAGGCCACAAAGAAGGATTCTCAGTCAGCAATGCCTGATAACTATAAAAAGTGACTATCAAGAGGAGTGCCGGAGGCACAAATTTTAAGTTTAAGGCCTACAGATATTCCTAACCTACACAGGTAGGCTTGGTGTTTGCTAGTATGATTATCCAGCCCTGAGTAACAGAATTAAAGGTTTCTCTATTACACACAGAGGTCATACTAGTAAAAGAATTTTGCAAGATCAGATGACATTAAATTATTAAACTGTATCTTATGGGGAGGGACAAATGTAACACTAAATGTTAAATATTAAGTTGACATTCTGATAACTGGGGATATTAAAGCCTGCTGAGGGAACTTCTATACAGTGACATGTTCCAGCTGCTGCAACATTTTTTCAGTACTCATGGTTTTTGTTTCTCACATAGAAGAACCCATCCCCAGATGACTTTACAACCTGTTCTTCCCCAACCAGACTTCAAACCGAACTGATTTCTAAAAGGCAACCCATGTCCCTCAACTGACTTCTAAAAGACAAGTCATGTCCCATATGCTGTGCCCACTCACGTCACCCTCTCTCAGCTCTGAAGACGCCAAAATGAGTGACGCCTCTCGTCTAACAACTATGGAGCCAAAAATAAATAGACTATCAATATAAGTAATTAATTATGTCAGGTAAAATCAGGAATCCAGTTTTGGGTGAGTTCTAAAAATTTGGAGACTGTTACCTGAGGAATTAAAATTCCCTCAGTGCTCTTTTCCTACCCTATCAAAGATTTGGAAGGGGCACATCAGAAAGGGGGAATGATAGACCCAACATGATCATTTATTAAAATTGGGAGCCATCTTGCCACAAAACCATGAAAAGATAATTTTGGCTTTACTATACATTACTGCAAATTCTGAATCTGCTTTGAATGCCTGCCCATGCCTTGAACTCACCCATGCCTGGCTCTCTGACCAGATAGCAGCCCTCTCTGAAACTTTAGTGACACCTCATAAATATTGGCCTTCCCTGGCCAGACAACGACAGTCGTTGAGGCTCTAATGGTCCTGATAAATTCTGATGAGGGGCCAGCAAAAAACAAAAAATGTAAACTAGCATTAATGTGATGCTTCTCCGAGTTCTCTTATCTGTAACCCGCCTTTGTGTAACTTTCTGGGCTATAAAGGTGGGCTGTAGGAAAGGTGGGGTTGCTGTCTAGTTTCCACCATTTTTAGAGGGAGAGGAAGCCAGTGGAAATAATAAGCTTGGTTTAATTTGATTTTAATTGGAGTCAGTGGTATTTTGTCATGTCCTGGTCTAACAGGTAAACACTCCACAAATATGGAGCTCTGCCGGCCTAAAACTTCTTGAGAAACTGCCCCTGACCTTGGGCACTTGAAATATATGTTGTTGTCAGGAGCTTTAGCTTCCTTTGTAGTGAGACCATCAAAGCTGGGTCTGCATATATGTGACCTGGAAGATATAGTTTCTTATTTTCAAATGAACATGAGGCAGCAGTGCTGAATTCTCTCTTTGTTGGAAAACTGTGGCCACTGAAGGCTAAGTGCCTCCCCGTGTGGACTGTGAAGCCATTTGCTCATCTTCCACTTTTCATGGTGTTTCTTGCTGTTGCACTGGGAGTTTGGTATTTGCTTCACAAAATACAAGGAGATCAACAGGGACTCAGTGCTGGAGGAATTTCTCATACGTGTGGTGGGTCAGGGTCTGCAGGAGAATACACCAACCAGGCTTCTATCCCACATAGCTTGCCCCCTTAACCATTGCAACCTGATTGTGAACATTGCCCTGAAACCTCTCCATATAACAAGATGCCTTTATATGAAGAGGTCAAACGTATAAGGGATTACGCGCTGCACCATTTCAGCCACAAGCCATTTGGAAGTCATTAGCAGATCCACATGGCCCCACCAGAGATGTGTTATCACACACCTGTGCACCACAGCTCTGTGTCACTATTCAGCAGTCTCCATCTGAGTTTGCCTAGATCTCAGTTTCCAAGGGCGACTCTCATGAGTGACCTCCTAAAATCCCAACACAATTCATGGCAATTCTTCTCTGAGGTCAGTTCCAGAACTCAGTTTCTAAGGGGAATCACACCAGAGTTCCAGTCATGGTGGCCACAGTCATGTCTTCCAACCGCCACAAAAATGACCACAATTAAAACCAAAACACTCCCACATGGCCCTCATCTTCTTCCATATAGACACTCATCAAATTCTCTGGCTGGAGGTTTTCATAAGGGGCGCAGTCCAAGACAGTGTCCAAAATATGCTCCCTTGCCCCTATTTTCCCTAATTCAGTGTGGCCTGAACACCCTTCCTGTGAACCACGAGTGATCAAATATGCCTGCCCTTATTACGGCTTCACTTCTCCAATTTGAGGCCTAATGACTGCCAGTTATAGATTCTTTATGTGAATTGGAGTCATGAAAAAAACCCAAGCATCTATGGTCTAGCCTCTGCAGGCATTTGAAGAACTCATTTTTCCCAAAGGATCCCTATTTTCACTTGATGGATGTCAGAAATATTACAGAAGATGGCGAGAATCTTCATACACAATGACTGCTATTTTGACCATTTTGGTTTTGTAGCACACAGGGAATCTTTCTTTAGATCCATCAGGTGCTGAGAATCTAAGCCACAGCCTCACACAGGACCAAGAGGCTGATTAAGAAACATCCCTTTCCAAAGCAATTAATCAAAGAGCCACAGGTGATGCCAATTCATTTCCATTTGAAAACTGTTTTGTTCAGGCTTCACAAAGGGGTGGCCTGAGGCAAAGACCTTCCTGAAATTCAGGGCAATGGAACAATAGGTAAGCAAATGGCCCAAAGCAAGGATTCTCCACTGAGACTTTACTGGTCACATTCATATCTGAGTTTTCTGAGATCCTCCAATTCCCTTCAGTTATCATGTACATGGCCATGTCACAGAGCTTGGAGGTGATACATATCTTGGACACAAAACCATGAGCCTAGTCTCGAGAGTGGCCAGAATTCTGGAAGAAAACAGCAAGGTAGTAAGATAGTAGGCATTGCCCATCCATAAGGCGAGTCAAAGTCCATTCACAAATTGGGCAGAATGAATGCTGGGAAGCTTTCTACTAGACAGGACACATCCATTGATGCATTCTCTTTTCTAATGTCTACAACCACGGACAAAGTGGAATACACAGACATAGAAACACTCGCCTTATCAAACAACTTACTAGAAAAAGTCCACTCCAAACCAAACAAACCGCCTTTTCTACCTATTCTCAGAACATGAGAAAAAACCACAAACTCACACCCACACGCAAAAAGGCACCTCCTTCCCCCAAGTAGGTCTGTGACTATCTGGAGTGTCCTCTGACTGGTGGGTCATACTATGTTCCCCTGAAATGGACTATCCATTCTCAGATCTGGTCTCCTCGGCCAACTGTGTGAGGTTGTCAGGAGCCTGTGGTGAGACACTACCTGCTTTCTCAAGAATGACCCTGGCATTTGGCCATCCTCACATCAGTAGGTACCAAGGAAGAGTGACTCTGTCCTTAGTAACACAAAACAAGTGAGCCCACTGGGACTGGGACTGGGATTGGCTCTGGGTACCTGGCTTCCTGGATCCCAAGTTTAGAGAGTTCCATTACCAAGGAAGTGAGGTAGGTCACTTCCTTTAGGAACGGAATGAGGTCACTGCCTTGCCAAACACTTTGTTCTAACAGTTGCTTTCAAGTGTTCCATGAGCTGGAGGCTGCCCCTACTTCCTGTGACACTTTCACAAGTTAGAATGATATATCATTCATAGGCACCAAAGAACAGCTCTGCACAAAGGCCTGGTTTGGTCCATCTTCTCTACATTAAGTAGAGAGAGGCTGATTCATACACTTCCCTTCATCCTGACCAGGTTTTTTGCCATGGAAGATGACTTTTGCTCTCTCACGTCCATCATAGCTGCCTACATCTTCTTCAGGGATCCTTTCTGCATGGACCTCTGAGGTTCTCAGCAGGTGGAAGATCCCCTACATTTCTGTATTTTAAGATCAGCTCTGTCCCTGCTCTTCTCTAAAGTTAGATTGAGGGAACACTGTGTAGTTAGGGTTAATATCAGGTTTGATTTGGGTTAGGAATCATTCTGTGGGATGAATAATGGTACTGGGAATCTGTGATATTTATAAGAATATAGACGTATGATTCAAGTATGAAAAACAGAAATCTAGGTAAGATTTGAAGCCCAGAAGAGAATTGGGCCCTTGATTGGGATACTTAGCATTGAAATACTTTCTGCACAGATGTCTCAGATAAATCGATATACAATGGCATAGGACGTTGTACCTTGGATGATTGAATGTCAAAGAGAACCTCCAGTCAAAAAGGGATAGTTGTTAGGATTAGGAAGATAGTCGGAAGGTTTAGAAAGAAGAGTGAGTATAGGATTTGGACCAAAGTTCTTTATCAATAGAGTTTCAGTTAGAGAGTGAATGTTAATGTCATTCCATGTGAAGAGTCAGTCACAATGATGAACTGGGGAAAATATGTAGGAAAGCAGATATCAATAGAGACATTATGAAATCAGGCAAAGTATTAAGTGAGTCATAGGATTAGGCATTTTCAACAGGGTTGAGGTTGAATATATAATCTTAGGAAGAAACAAATATGTAGTCACGAAGAGAATTGACATTTGTGAGCATTAGGCAACCTGGACAAGAATGTTTTTAGTAATCCATGCTCACTTTACATTTAGGCTTTGGTGAAATTACATAAAATAGGTAGTTGTCACTTTCTGTTTTTCTGTATGCTTAACAAAACACTGTTGAAATCTTGAAAACTTTTTGCTAATCTTGTTTCCAGAATGTCCTGTCCCGAACTGCCAAACTGTAGAATGTATTCCCTCTCCCGTTTACACGCAAACCGCCCACTCGCCCTGACCCATCCATAAACTTCCCTCCCTGCCCTCTCCAAGGAAAGTATATAAGCTCTGCTTAAGCTGTTCTCAGGGCTCTCTGCTCTATTCAAGTGAGCTCTGAGTCCCAGAATTCTGGACCCTTGGCTGTTGCATGAGACAGTCTCTTGGTGGTCTCTTCCTCCAACGCTCGCCCGAACTTTACATCTGAGGGCCGCAGGGAGATCCAGCAGTGGTGGATGAAAGACAGACAATGGGCTCCTCTCAGGGTGAGTAAGGTGCCTCTTTCTGGTTTCAGGTTTCAGGTTAGGGATGGGCATAATGGCTATCGGTGATGAGCATGAGCTCTCTCTGAGGGTGGCTGACAGACGTGTCACAGAGCCACAGGTCATGTCTCTGGGGGACGCCCTGGAGGTCTCGGGAAATCGAGTAACAATAGTCTCCTTGACTCAGTGATATTTTGTTTTGGATTCGGTATTCCCCGCCCATCAGGTTTTGCCGGCTACTCTGTCCTGGTCTCAGTACTGGACGTCCATTGCCTGTCTTTATTGTCTTGTCTTGTCTGTGTCGTGTGTCATTGGTTTCACTGTTTGTGTATCTTTCATATGGGACAGAGCACTTCAACGCCTCTGTCCCTGACCCTTGATCAGTGGACCAAAGTCTGCTTAAGGGCTCAGAATCTTTCTTTTTCAGTAAAACGCCGGACCTGGTAGACACTCTGTGCCTCAGAATGACCCACCTTCGGAGTCGGATGGCCCCCAGAAGGATGTTTCTACTTCTCACTAATTTAAAAACTCAGAGATATTGTCTTTCAGCCAGGGCCACTTAGCCATCCAGATCAACAGCAATATATCTTAACTTAGCAGGACCTCTGCAAATCTCCTTCTCCATGGGTGAAACCTTTCCTTGAACCTGCCCCCACTCCTACTGCTTCCCCCATGATTGTATCTCTCAAACCCTCTGCTCCTCCTCCTCCACCCTCTGTTCTCCCTGAGTCTCAAGACTCTACTGGACTCTCCTCCCCCTCCTTATGCCCTGTCCTCGTCCCCCAACCCCCAACTCCCTCTAAGTGATTCCCCTGCTGGTGACTCAGACTCTCCACCATTGGAGGAATCTAGGCCAGCCCAGCTCTCTCCAGATGACTACCCCGTGGCACACACAGCCCCTCCTTCCCTGGAGGAAGCTGGCCCTGCCAATAGAACTCAAAGAACTTGCTGGCAGTGAGTAAATTTTGAAGTGGACACAGGGGCAGTATACTCAGCCCTTAAGACACCATTGGGCCATCTATCAAATAAAATGACTCTAGTTCAAGGGCCTAATGGCAGTAAATATGGGGCTTAGACATCTAAGAGGACCATGGTCCTGGGGAAAGGAAAAATCCATCACTCCTTTCTAGTAATCCCAGAATGCCCCCCCCCCCATTGATGGGCAGAGATCTGCTCAACAAGCTCCAGGCCAGAATAACTTTTATCCCTGAAGGCCCCCAAGTGAAATTTCTAAAACCTTCAGTAGAAACTCCTATAGCCACGGCTTTAACTATGTCAGTAGAAGATGAACATCAACTCGTCACCCCCCCCCCAAGACTGATCAAACAGGCAAGCTACCCCAGAAATGGATAACAGATTTTGCAGATGCCTAGGAAAAAACTGCTGAGTTAGGCCTAGCCATGAAACAACCTCCAATAACAGTGGGGTTAATAACTACAGCCCACCCAATCAATGTCAAAAAATATCCTCTGAGCAAGAAAGCTAAAGATGGGATAAGGCCCTGTATTCAGAAATATCTGGCCTTAGGGGTCCTAAGGCCCAGTCATTCAAACTGGAACACACCCCTGGTACCAGTAAAAAAATCCAGGAACTGGGGTCTATCGCTTCGTTCAAGACCTAAGAGAGATCAACAACAGAGTGCAGAACATTCACCCCACGGTACCTTATCTGTACAATCTGCCTAGCACTCTGAACCCTGAGCGGAATTGCTATACTGTTCTGTACTTTAAAAAAATGCTTTCTTTTGCTTGCGTCTGCATAAAGATAGTCATTTGCTATTTGCTTTCGAGTGGGTAGACCCAGAAACCAGAACGTCTGGTCAACTAACTTGGACTAGATTCCAACAGGGGTTCAAAATTTCCCCCACTCTCTTTGATGAAGCCCTCCCCAGAGATCTCAACAACTTCAGAACTACGCACCCTGAAGACACCCTGCTTCAATATGTGGATGACCTGCTACTGGCAGCCAACACCAAGGAAAACTGTGAGTCTGGGACCCAAGCACTATTTTCCGAGCTTGCTCAACTCGGGTATAGTGCTTCTGCCAAATAGGCCCAAATTTGCCAGAAAGAAGTAATCTTCCTGGGATATTCCCTTAGGGGCAGTAAACGATGGCTCACTGAGCCCAGAAAAGAAACCATTGAGCATATACCACCCCCATCTAATAGCAGACAATTCAGAGAGTTTCTTGGGACTGCTGGCTTTTGCAGGTTATGGATACTCGGGTTTGCCTCCTTAGCTGCTCCTTTATACCCGCTGTTCAAAGGAGATGCCCAATTCTAATGGACCCCTGAGCACCAGCAAGCTTTTGACAACATCTAATGACACTGAAACTGAAATCCTCAACTTCACTGAGCCCAGCCTGCATTTTCAGAAAGCCCTATGGTACGTTAAAAATGTACATCAACTCACTCACATTGGTTCAAAGAAACTTCAGGCATTCCTGAAGAATAAAGAACAGAGTTTTCCACTAACCAACTCAGAGCGAAAGGAAATAACTGAACAAGTAACAAAAGCCTGTCAGGCCTGTCAATTGGTTAATGCTTACCCTTCCAAGTTTCTTGCAGTTAACCACCTACAAAGATCCAGACCAGGACAATTCTTGGAAGTGGACTTTACTGAAATTAAGCCAGCATGATATGGACTTAAATATCTCCAAGTTTTTGTAGGTACATTTTCAGGATGGATTGAAGCCTTCCCACAAAAAAAAAAGGCACAAATTGTGGTCAAGAAGATCCTGAAAGATAATTTTCCAAGATACGGACTGCCTAAGGTAATAGGGTCTGAAAATGGATTGGCGTTCATGGCCTTGTAAGTCAGGGGTTAGCCAGGACCCTGGGGATTAATTGGAAGTTACAATGTGCTTATAGACCCCAGAGCTCAGGACAGGTAAAATAAATAAATAGAAGCATTAAAGAGACCTTAACAAAATTAAGCTTAGATATCAGCATAAAAACTTGGACTATGCTCCTGCCTTATGCACTGTTTCATGCAAGAAATACTCATACTCCCTCTGTTTCTTTGTGTAATCTCACGCGCTATGAAATTCTCTATGGTCCCTCCTCCAGTAAGGGACATAACCCCAACTCTAAGACCTAATGATCCCTTCCGCACCTCCTGAGTTGACAGAGTTAAAGTTCTTGAAAGAAGACAGTGATATCTGTGGAAACAGCTGGCCACTACCTACCAACCTGGGGACGAGGGGACTCCATATCAATATCAAGTAAGAGACTTCATCTACATAAGACGACATCAGGTGTCATCCCTGGAACCCCGCTGGAAAGGACCATACCAGGTGCTACTTATAACACCTACAGTGGTAAAGGTAGAGGGAATCACTTCCGGGATCCATGCCTCTCATCTCAAGCCTGCGCCCTGTCCAGACTCTGGCTTGAAAATAGAAATGACTGGTAATCCTTTCAAATTGTGTATTCGCCATGTGCATAAGGCTATAGACTCTCCCCTTGGCCAATAGTAGTCCTAAACCTCATCAGCCTGTTCAGCAGCGATGGCTGATCACAAATCATACTGTACTAGAAGTATGCTCTATCTTGCATACAGCCCCCTTAGGGACCTGGTGGCCATCTCTCTACCCAGACATTTGTCAGCTGGCTATAGGTCTTTCCTATTGGGATATCCCTGATGAAGGGGATCCCACTAAAATTCCATTAAATCTTTTCCGTGCCATACGTAATGGAAACAAACATTATGGATGTAGGGACACGTGAGCCAGATACAGGTTGGCTAGCCCAGATTACTATGTTTGCTCAGCGGACTATCAAACCCACAAACAGCCAGGGCTGTGTGGGGGAAAAGCCGACTTCTTCTGTAAGTCATGGGATGTAAGCATACAGGGGCTGCCTGGTGGAACCCAAACTCCTCATCAAATTCAGTACTCAGCATTGGGCATATTACCAATTAGACAACCAAAACCGATGGCCCCCAGAGGGGTCTCTAGATGCTCAAATTCTGCATGACCTTTTTGACTTCGGCAAGTGCTCAAATGGTGGAAGGAAATTCCCCTATGTGGAGGCCTTTTCCCTCCTTCACTCACATCCTGAACTATGCTTCTCTAATAGATCCTCACCCTCTGCTTTCTGCTCCAGACTCTCTGCTGTCACTCCCACATAAGCAACCTGATTTCTCCCCTCCAATTACTAGATCAAAAACCGAAGCCTCTGCCGGCTCTTAGACCATTGCCCCCTTGCTGAGGTAACAAGTACTAAGGTACCCATCCACCCACTCACTCCTCTCTTCTCCTGTCAGTGCCCTCACCAGGTCCCACCAAGTCCTCTTACCAACTAAACCAAAGCTCAAAAAGCTAAGGAGAGCCCTCAGCACCCTATCCAAGATGTAATGAAAATGGCCTTTAAAGTTTTTTTTTTGTCATCAGTGAAAACAGGTTACTAAAAATTTCACATCGCTCACAGGCTTTTTGGGATACTCACTCCTGTCTTCTCCTCTGCTCTACGTGTTCTACTGCTCAACATTTTGTTGCCTGGAAAATCCCAAACCCCTTTCCCATTATTCTTTTACATCTCTCCTTTCTCATTCTCAGACCATTCTCTTAAACCTCTCTCTCTGAATTTGTTTTACAGAACAGGCGAGGGTTGGACCTCCTCTTCATGAGAGAAGAGGGCCTTTGTGCTGAATTGAGGGAAGAATGTTGTTTTTATGCCGACCATACTGGAGTTGTACAAAAATTTATGAGTAAGTTAAAAAGATGCCTTGAAGAGCATCAACAAAGGAGAGGGGCACATAAAGGTTGGTTTGTGTCTTTGTTCACATAGTCCCCCTGGTTACCTACGCTTTTATCAACCCTGGCCAGTCCATTAACAATCCTCATATTAATGCTAATTGTAGGAACCTGTTTGCTCAACCGTGTAGTTTCTTTTCTACAAGCTCAAATTGGATAAGTTAAACTTATGGTAATCAGACAACAATATACCTCACTAGGAGACATAAAATCAGAGACCCCCCAATGATCACTTTTACGATTAAAAGTAACCAGAATGAGAAGTGGGGAATGAAAGGTTAATAAAATAGGTACTTGTAATACCTGTTTTTCTGTATGCTTAACAAAACACTGTTGAAATCTTGAGAACTGTTTGCTAATCTTGTTCCCAGAATGTGCTGTCCCCAACTGCCAAACTGCAGAATGTACTCCCTCTCCCATTGGCACGCAAACCACTCACTCGACCTGACCAATCAATAAATTTCCCTCCCTGCCCTCACCAAGTAAAGTACATAAGCTCTGCTTAAGATGTTCTCAGGGCTCTCTTCTCTATTCAAGTGAGCTCTGAGCCCCAGCATGCTGGACCCCCCAAAAGCCCTTTGCTGTTTCATGAGACAGTCTCTTCCTGGTTTCTTCCTCCAATGCTCGGCCGACCTTTACATTGGTACAATCATAAGTGTGAACTTTCCTTTGTGTGTCCAGAATATTACTGTAATAAAATGTATATGTAGATCAGGTGACAGGAGTATTTCTTCCACCATTTCTGGGAGCAATATAATGAAGATGTATGAATTAGTATTGGGGATAGAAATAGGTGAACCATGTGTCTATGAATATAGAGATAATGCATGAATAGACAATACTGTGAATAAATAATATAACTGGTTCCAACTTTAAATAATGGATTGAATTGATATCTCAAAATATACAGAAAATCTTATATTGATATAATACATTTAATCCTACCCGTTATATATCTAATTGTAATATTAGGGTTATGGATTCTCATGAAGAGTGTGTGAGTATTGCTTCAAAAGTGATTATGGAAATTGAAAATAATGTGTTTGGAAAGAAGTCTCATGAAAAGACCAGTCAAGAAACCCGGAAGTGTACATGTGTTCTGAAGCAGGAAGTGATTGAAAGTGAAACAAATGCCTAAATATTTGCTAACTTGTAGATAAAATATATATCCTATGATGTGCATTAATTGAAGAAATAGTAATGTACCAGTGTTGACAAAAATTAACGTTAAATACACATCATGTCCCATAGGAATCTACTTGAATTGATGTTAAACTGGGTCAGTTACTGTAGAAATATTAGGATTTGTATGCACCATTAACTCAAGTTAGTTTTCAGTACTAGGAAAGAAATATGTATTTCAGGTGGATGAATATCTCTGAGAATAATCTTGTGAAAAGTTGATTATAAATCCACATATATGAATATTAATTAATTTAGGGAGTGTATAATAAGACTCATACATTTCATATTTTGAAAAATCTGGAGAGTGTGTGTGTATACACACACACACACACACACACACACACACTGAGACATTAAAAATAGCAATATATATATATCAATCGAAATTCACCATGAAATATATATCATCCACAGATCCAAAAATATTCATTTTATTGAAGATAGATTTATGCATAATGTTGTTGAACTAGCAAGTTTACCCATACATTGAATTTTCAGTTCCAACAGCATTTAGGAGGAGTGATCTCTTCTCACAATTTGTATCTGCCACGTCAGCCACCTCACAAAAATGTACGTGTGATACCAGGTAGTATTCTATATGTGCATATAAAAATGCATGTGCTGAATAGGCTACGGAGAGAGGGAGACAGGAATTCACATATTTGTTAACATTAAAAACACATGGAGAACTATTTCAACAGAAAATTGACTATATTTATAACACCTACCCTTTTTTATGCAAAAGGCAAGTCCAACTCTACACCATGCCTCCACTGAACTGCTTGCATTTCTATTCTGTTTGGGTTATTTTACTGCATCATATTAGGATTAGTAGTCAGAGTCTAGTTTGTTATGGGTTACTGTCTGGGATTCAATATTTCAAATGGAAAATACGATAATGAATCCAATGTGTATGCAAATATGTGCTACACAAAAATCATCCCACTCTCATCCAGAACAAAGCTTTGACATTCCCTTCGTCTGAAGTAAGTCACAGTTAGAACAGTGGTGTTAGAAAATCTGTGAATACATATCTGGAATGGAAAATTCTCGGGAGTTCACAACCTTGGAGGTGGTAGAGGAGTTTCCAAAAGTAAGGGACATGGTAAACACTCCTCAAACATGGAGGTCTGCTAGCCTAAAGACATCTTGAGAAACTTCCTCTGAGGTTGGGCACTTGAAATATATGTTATTTTCAGGAGCTTTAGCTTTCTTTGTAGTGGGACCATCAAAGCTGGGTCTACATCTATGTGACCTGAAGGATATGGTTTCTTATTTTCCAGTAAACTTGAGGCAGCAGTTCTGAATTCACTCTTTGTAGGTAAACAGTGGCCACATGGGTCTAAGTGTCACTCCTTGGGGACTGTGGAACCATTTGGTCATCCTCCACTTTTCGTGGTGTTTTTTGCTGCTGCACTGGGAGTTTGGTATTTCCTTCACAAAATACAAGAAGTTCAACAGGGGCACAGTGCTAGACGAAGTTCTGTCACTTGCGGTGGGTCAGGGTCTGCAGGAGAATGCACCAACCAGGCTTCTTTCCCACATAGCTTGCCAACTTGTGCATAGAAACTTGATTCTTAACATTGCCCTGAAACCTCTCCATATAAAAACATGCTTTTACATATACGGGTCTCCTGCCTGCACCATGTCAGTCACAAGCAATTTGGAAGCCAATGGCAGATCTACATGGCCACAACACAAATGTATTATCACACAACTGCACACCACTTTCTAGGCCCACTACTCTGCAGGCTCTAACTTAATGGCATCTCTGTTCTACACCATTTTCATGAAACCCAGTCAATCAAGGAATTGTCTGGTACACTCTTGATCAGCAACAGGACATGCAAAGGTTCTCCAGTGTCACCTGGTCATGGGAATTTCAAAAATTTCATTTTATTTATCTAGCCATTTTTCAAGGATGAAGTTGGAGGCACTGTGGGTTTCAATTCATTCAGGAACCATTAAATGGTGAGGAAGCTCATTTCAATGAAAGCTCTGGAGAATGATAACAGGCAAGGTTTCCCAAAGAGTGTCCAAAAGGTCACATGAAGCCAGCGCTGTTGAGGTCTACAATGTGAGGTCCATGTGTGTTTTGACTCTCAACTATGGTTGCCAAGTTTTTCAGAATAAAATCATGTGATATTCCGGCTGAGATTTCCAGTGCTCTCTGGAAAGCCACCTGGGCCTAGATCTCAGGTTCCAAGGGTGACTCTCATGCATGGCCTCCTTAAATGCCAACACAATTCATGGCAATACTTCTCTGAGGTTAGTTCCAGAACTCAGTCTCTAAGGGAAATCACACCAGAGTTCAAGAGCAGGTGGACCCAGTCATCTCTTCCAACTGCCACACAAATGACCACAATTTAAACCAAAACACTCCCACATGACCCTCATCTTTATCCATATAGACATTCATCATAACCTCTGGCTGTATGTTTCCATGAGGGGTGCAGCACAAGACAGTGTCCAAAGTAGACTTCCTTGCCCCTCATTTGCCTAAAGTCTGGGTGGCCTGGAAACACTTCCTGTGAAACAGGAGTGATCAAATAGGCCTACCCTAAATACTGCTGTGCTTCTCCAATTTGAGGCCTACTCACGGTCATGTATTGATTATGTATGTGATTTGGAGTCATGAGACAACACAAGCAACTATGGGCTAGACTCTGCAGGGATTTGAAGAGCTCATTTGACCCAAAGGATCCCTATTCTCACTTGATGGAGGTCAGGAACCTTACAGAGGAAGGCGAGAGACTTCATCCACAATTACTGCACTTTTTGCCATTTTGGTTATGGATGCAAACATGGGATCTTTCTTTAGATCCATCAGGTGCTGAGAATCTAAGCCAAAGCCTCACACAGGGCCAAGTGGCTGATTCAGACACATCCCTTTCCTAAGCAATTAAGCAAAGAGCCACAGGTGATGTCCATTCATTTCCATTTGAAAACTGTTTTGTTCAGGCTTCACAAAGGTGTGGCCAGAGGCAAAGGCCTTCCTGACATTAAGGGCAACAGAAGAATAGGTAAGCAGTAGGCCCAAATCAGGGTTTCCCCACTGAGACTTTCCTGGTCACATTGATATCTGGGTTTTCTGAGATGCTCCAATTCCCTTCAGCTATCCAGTACATGGCTATGTCACAGAGATTGGAGGTGGTAAATAATTTGGACACAAAACCATGATCCTATTCTGGAGAGTGGCAAAATTCAGGAAGAAAAGAGAAACTTAGGAAGATAGTAGGCATTGCCCATCCATAAGGCAAGCTGAATTCCTTTCATAAATTGGGTAGGATGAATTCTGGGAAGATTTCTACTACACAGGACACATTCATTGATGCATTCTCTTTTCTAATATCTACAACCAAGGTCACAGAGAGATGGACAGACATAGAAACACTCGGCTCCTCAAAGGACTTACCAGACACAGTCAACTCCAAACCAAACAAACCACCTTTCCTACCTATTCTCAGAACATGAGACAAAATCACAAACTCACACCCACACCCACAAAGGCACCTCGTTTTCACAAATAGGTCTGTGACCATCAGGAGTGTCCAATGACTCGTGGGCCCTACTATGTTTTCCCGAAATGGCTTGTCCTGTCTCAGATCTGGTCTCCTTGGCCAACTCTGAGGAGTTGTGAGGAGCAAGTGATGAACAACTACATGCTTTCTGAAAAAGTACACTCTTCAGAGCGCTGCTGGCATTTGGCAATCCTCACATAAATAGGTACCAAGGAAGACTGACACTGTCCTTGGTTATTTCAAAAAACTGAGCCCACTGGAACTGGGACTGGGACTCGCTCTGGGTGCCTGGATTCCTGGATCCCAAGTTCAGATAGTTCCATCACCAAGAAAGTGAGGTAGGTCACTTCATTCAGGAACAGACTGAGGTCACTACCTTGGCGACCACTTTGTCCTAACAGTTCCATTCAACGGTCCCAATAGATGGAAGCTACCCCTACTTCCTGTGACACTTTCACAAGTTAGGATGGTATATCAACCATAGGCACCCAGGAACATCTCTCCACACAGGCCTGGTTTGGTCCATCTTCTCTACATTAAGAAGAGAAAGGCTGATTCAGACACAAACCTTCATCCTGACCAGGATGTTTGCCATGGAAGATGACTTGTGCTCTCTCAGGTTCTTCATGGCTGCCTACAACTTCTCCAGGGATTATTGCTGCATGGACCTTTGAGGTTCTCAGCAGGTGGAAGATCCCCTACATTCCTCTTTTGTAAGACCAACTCTGATCCTGCTCTTCTGTAAAGTTAGATTGAGGGAACAGTGTATGTTTAGGGTTAATAGCATGTTCAATTTGAGTTAGGAATCATTCTGTGGGATGAATAATGGTACTTGAAACCTGTGATGTTTACAAGAAAGGGGAAATATAATTATGAAAACAGAAATCTAAGTAAGATTTGAAGCCCTGAAGGGCAAATTGGGCCCTTGAGTTGGATACTTATCTTTGAATTATGTTCCGCACAGTTATCTCAGATAAATCCATATACAATGGCATAGGACCTTGTACCTTGGATAATTGAATGTAGAAGAGAACATCCAGTCAAAAAAAGATAGTCAGTAGGATTAGGATGATAGTCGGTAGGTTTAGGAAGAAGAGTGAGTAAATGATTTGGACCATAAGTTCTTTCGCAAGAGGGTTTCGAGTAGAGAGTGAATGTAAATGTCAGAACATGTGAAGAGTCAGTCACAAAGATGAACTGGGGAAAATATGTAGGAAAGTAGATATCAATAGAGATATTAGGAAATCAGGAAAAGAATAAAGTGAGTGATTGGATTAGACATTTTCAACAGGCTTGAGGTTGAGTATATAATCTTAGGAGGAAACAAATATATAGTCACAAATAGGATTTACAATTGAGAGCATTAGGCAACCTGGAGATGGATGATTTTTGTAATCCATGCTTACTTTCCATTTAGGATTTGGTACAATCATAAATGTGACTTTGCATTTTGTGTCCAGAATATTACTGTGATAAAATGTATATGTACATCAGGGAACATGAGTATTTCTTCCACCATTTCTGCAAACAAGTTTTTGAAGACATATAAATTAATTTTGGGAGTAAAAATAGGTGTGCCCTGTGTCTCTGAATATAGAGAAAATGCATGAATAGACCATACTGTGAATAAATAATATAACTGGCTCCAACTTTAAATAATGGATTGAATTGATATCTGAAAATATACAGGAAATTTTATATTGATATACATCCATTCATTACAACCAGTTATACATCTAATGGTAAATTTAGGGTTATGCTTTATCATGAAGAGTGTGTGAGGTTTGCTTTAAAATTGATTATGAAAATCAAAAATAATGTGTTTGGAAAGAAGTTTCATGAAAAGGCCAGTCAAGAAACCTGGAGGAAATCATGTGTTCTGAAGCAGGAAATGATGGAAACTGAAACAAATGCCTATAAATTTGTGAACTTGTGGATGAAATATATATATTATGATGTTCAAAAACTTAAGAAATAGTAATATACCAGTGTTGAATGAAAATGAACCTCAAAATACACACCATGTCCCATAGGAATCTACTTGCATTGATGTTAAACTGAGTCAGTTAGTGTAGCAATATTAGGATCTGTAACCACCATTCACTGTAGTGAGTTTGTTGTACTAGGAAACAAACATGTATTTCACGTGGATGAATATTTCTGAGAAAAATCTTGTGAAAAGTTGATTATAAATCCACATACATGAACATGAATGAATTCAGGGAGTGTATATAAGAAACATATATTTCATATTTTGAAAAATCTGGACAGTATATATATATATATATATATATATATATATATATATATACAAAACACACACATAGAGACATTAAAATGTAGCAATATATATGCCAATCGAAATTCATCATGAAATATATATCCTCCAGAGATGGAAAAATTTATATTTTAATGAAAATGGATTTATGTATAATATTCCACTAGGAAGGTCACCCATAGGTTGAATTTTAAATCCCAAAAGTGTTTAGGAGGGCTGATCTCTTCTCACAATTTGTATCTGCCAATGCATGCACTCACAATAATGTACTTGTGATACCAGGTAGGATTCTATATGTGCATATAAAAATACATGTGCTGAATAGGCTACAGAAAAAGGGAGACAGAAATTCACATAGTTGTTAACTTTAAAAACTCATGGAGAACTATATCAATTAAAATTGACAAGATTTGTAACACCTACAATTTGTTATGCAAAAGGCAAGTCCAAATATATGTGATACATCCACTGAACTGCTTGTATTTCTATTCTGTTTGGGTTATTTTTCTCCATCATATTAGGATTATCAGTAAGAGTCTAGTTGGGTATGGGTTATTGTCAGGGATTCAGTATGTCGAATGGAAAATAGGAAAATGTATCCAATGTGTATGCAAATATGTGCTACACAAAAATCTTCCTACTCTCATCCAGAAAAATGCCTTTACATTACCTTCACCCCAAGTAAGACACAATTAGAGGAAAATAGTTAGAAAATATGTGAATACATATCTGCTATGGAAAATAATCAGGAGTTCACAACCTTGGAGGTGGTAGAGGAATTTCCAAAACTAAGGGACAGGGTAAACACTCCACGTACATGGAGCTCTGCCGGAATAATACTTCTTGAGAAACTGGCTCTGTGGTTGGACACTTGAAATATTTGTTGTTCTCAGGAGCTTGTCAGAAACTATGTTTCTTTGTAGTGAGAACATCAAAGCTGACCCTGCATCTATGTCCAATGAACATGAGACAGCAGTGCCGAATTCTCCATTTGTATGTAAACTGTGGCCACTGTGGGTAAGTGTCTCCCCGTGTGGACTGTGAAGCCATTTGGTCATCCTCCACTTTCCATGGTGTTTCTTGCTTCTGCACTGGGAGTTTGGTATTTGCTTCATGAAATACAAGGAGTTCATCTGGGACACAGTGTTGGAGGGAGTTATGTCACATGTGGTTTGTCAGGGTCTGCAGGAGAATGCACCAAATAGGCTTCTATCCCACATAGCTTTCTCCTTGACCATAGCAACCCTATTCTGAAGATTGCCCTGAAACCTCTCCATATAAAAAGATGCCTTTACACGAAAGAGCCTGCTGGCTGCACCATGTCAGCCACAAGCTATTTGGAAGTCAATGGGAGATCCACATGTCTCAACCACAGATATTTTTTCACACACCTGCACACCACAGCTCTTGGCCCACTACTCTGCAGGCTTCAATATACTGGCATCTCTGTTCTACACCATTTTCATGAAACCCAGTCAAACAAGGCACGGTCTGGTACACTCATGATCAGCAACAGAACATCCAAAGGTTCTCCAGTGCAACCAGGTCATGGGAATTTCAAAAATTTCATGGTATTTATGTAGCCATTTTTCAAGGATGAAGTTGGAGGCACTGTGGGTTTCAATTCATTCAGGAACCATTAAAAGTTGAGGAAGTTCATTTCAAAGAAAGCTCTGGAGAACTCTCACAGGCAAGGCTTCCAAAAGAGTGGACAAAAGGTCACATGAAGCCAGGCCCATTGAGTTCTCCAATATGAGTTCCATGTGTGTTTTGACTCTCAACTATTGCTGCCAAGTATTAAAGAATAAAATCCTGTGATATCCTGGCTGAGAATCCCAGTACTCTGAGGAAAGCCACCCTGGGCCAAGCTCTCTGTTTCCAAGGGCGACTCTCATGCGTGGCCTCATAAAATCCCAACACAATTTATGACAATACTTCTCTGAGTCAGTTCCAGAACGCAGTCTCTAAGGGGAATCACACCAGAGTTCAAGCCCAGGTTGACCCAGTCATCTCTCCACACCGCCAAACAAATGACCACAATTAAAACCAAAACACTCCCACATGGCTTCCATCTTCTTCCATGTAGACACTCATCATAACCTCTGGTTGGAGCTTTCCATGAGGGGCACATTCCAAAGAGTGTCCAAAATAAGCTCCATGTCCCTCATTTGGCTAAAGTCAGGGTGGGCTGGAAACCCTTCCTGTGAAACCGGAGTGATCAAATATTCCTGCCCTTAATACTGCTCCGCTTCTCCAATTTGAGGCCTTCTGACTGTGGGGTTTAGATTCTTTATGTGAATTGGAATCAGGAGAAAAGACAAGCCCTTCTGCAGAGATTTGAGGAACTCATTTGACCCAAAGGATCCCTATTCTCACTTGATGGATTTCAGGAACCTAACAGAGGAAGGCAATAGAATTCATTCACAATGACTGAACATTTTGCCATTTTGGTTTTGGATGCACACATGGAATCTTTCTTTAGATCCATCAGGTTCTGAGAATATAAGCCACAGCCTCACACAGGGCCAAGAGGCTGATTCAGACACATCCTATTCCAAAGAAATTAAGCAAAGAATCCAAGGTGATGCCCATTCATTTACATTTGAAAACTGTTTTCTTCAGGGTTCATAAAGGGGTGGCCTGAGGCAAAGACGTTCCTGAAATTCAGGGCAACAGAACAATAGGTTAGCAAATGACCCAAAGCAGGGTTTCTCCACTGAGAGTTTCCTGGTCACACTGATATCTGAGTTTTCTGAGATACTGGCCATTCCATTCAGCTATCCAGTACAAGGCCATGTCACAGACGTTGGAGTTGGCACCTATCTTGGACACAAATCCATGATCCTATTCTGGAGAGTGGCCAGAATTCAGGAAGAAAAAATGGGACTTAGGAAGGTAGTAGGTTTTGCCCATCCATAAGGAAAGCCACACTCCATTCATAAGTTAGACAGGATGAATTCTGGGAAGTTTTCTAGTAGACAGGACACATCCATTGTTGCATTGTCTTTTCTCGTGTCTACAACCACAGACACAGTGGGATACACAGACATAGAAACACTCACCTTGTCAAACGACTTACTAGAAACAGTTCACTCCAAACAAACAAACAAACAAACAAACAAAAAAAAAAAAACGCCTTTCCTACCTATTCTCAGAACATGAGAGAAAACAACAAACCCACACTCACAAAGGCACCTCCTTCCCCCAAGTAAGTCTTTGACTATCCGGTGTGTCCTCTGACTGGTGGGCCATACTATGTTCCCCCAAAATGGCCTGTACCCTCTCTTGTTTCCTTGGCCAACACTGTGAAGTTGTCAGGAAAAAGTGGTGAGCCACTACCTGCTTTCTCAGGAAAGGTCCCTCTTCAGAGCTCTCCTGGCATTTTGCCATCCTCACATCAGTAGGTACCAAGAAAGACTAACTGTCCTTGGTAAATCCACACAAGTGAGCCCACTGGGACTGGGACTGGGAATGCATCTGGGTTCCTGGCTTCTTGGATACCAAGTTCAGAGAGTTCTATCACCAAGGAAATGAGGTACATCACTTTCTTTGGAACTGAATGAGGTCACTGCCTTGGCAACCCCTTTGTCCTAACAATTGCTTCCAAAGGTCCAGTGAGATGGTGGCTGTCCCTACTTTCTCTAACACTTTCACAAGTTAGAATTGTATATCAATCATAGGCACCCGGGAACAGCTCTCCACACAGGCCTGGTTTGGTCCATCTTCTCCACAATAAGAAGAGAGAGCCTGATTCAGAAACACCCTTTCATCCTGACCAGGTTGTTTGCCATGCAAATTGGCCTTTGCTCTCTTAGGTCCTTCATACCTGCCTACAACTTCTCCAGGTATCATTTCTGCATGGACCTTTGAGGTTCTCAGCAGGTTGAATGTCCCCTACTTTCCTGTATTGTAAGAACAACTCTGTCCCTGCTCTTCTGTAAAATGAGATTGAGGGAACAGTGTATGTTTAGGGTTAATAACAGGTTTGATTTGGGTTAGAAATCATTCTGCTCCATGAATAATTGTATTGGGAACGTGTGATATTTACAAGAATGTAGAGGTGAAATATAATTATGAAAACAGAAATCTAGGTATGATTTAAAACCCACAAGGGCATTGGGCCCTTGATTAGGATACTTAGCTTTGAATTATGTTCTGCACAGATGTCTCAGAAAATTTGATATACAATGTCACAGGACCTTGTACCTTGGAAGATTGAATGTAGAAGAGAACATCCACTCAAAAAAGGATAGTCATTAGGATTTGAAAGATATTCGGTAGGTTTAGGAAGAAGAGTGAGTATATGATTTGGACCAAAAGTTCTTTAGCAATAGGGATTCAGTTAGAGAGCGAATGTATATGTCAGCACATATGAAGAGTCAGTCACTATCATGAACTGGGGAAAATATGTAGAAAAGCAGATATCAATAGAGACATTACTAAATCAGGCAATGTATAAAGTGAGTGAGAGGATTAGACATTTTCAACAGGGTTGAGTTTGAAAATATAATCTTAGAAAGAAAGAAATACGTAGTTACCAATAGGATTGACATTTGAGAGCATTAGGCAACCTTGAAATAGATGTTTTTAGTAATCTATGTTCGCTTTCCATTTAGGCTTTGGTAGAATCATAAGTGTGACCTTTACAATTTTTGTCCAGAATATTACTGTGATAAAATGTATACATAAATCAGGTGACATAAGTATTTCTTCCACCATTTCTGGGAGCAATATATTGAAGACGTATAAATTAGTATTGGGGGTAAAAATAGGTGTACGCTGTGTTTATGAATATAGAGATAAAGCATGAATAGACCATACTGTGAATAAATAATATAACTTGTTCCAACTTTAAATAATGGTTTGAATTGATATCTGAAAAATTACAGGAAATCTTATATGGATATACAATCATTCATTCCAACCAGTTATTCATCTAATGGTAATATTAGTGTTTTGGTTTATCATGAAGAGTGTGTGAGTTTTGCATCTAAAGTGATTATGGAAATCGAAAATAATGTGTTTGGAAAGAAGTCTCATGAAAAATCCAGTCAAGAAACCCTGACAATACATGTGTTCTGAAGCAGGAAGTGATTAAAGTTGAAACAAATGTCTATAAATTTGCTCACTTGTGGATGAAATATATATCCTATGATGTGCAAAAACTGAAGAAATAATAATGTACCAATGTTGAATAAAAATAAACATCAAATTACATATCATGTCCCATAGGAATATACCTGCATTGATGTTTGACTGGGTCAATTACTGTAGAATTATTAGGATTTGTATACACCATTCACTGAAGTTAGTTTTCACTACTAGTAAACAAATATGTATTTAAGGTGGATGAATATTTCTAAGAATAATATTGTGAAAAGTTGATTATAAATCTAAGTCCATGAACATGAATGAATTTAGGGAATTTAAATAAGACACATATATTTCATAGTTTGAAAAATCTGGAGAGTGTATATATATATATATACACATATACATATATACACAAAACACACACACAGACATTAAAAAGTACTAATATATATGCCAATCGAAATTCATCTTTAAATATATATCATCCACATATGTAAAAATATTTATTTTACTGAACATGAGTTTACGTATAATGTTGTTCTACTAGGAAGCTCCCCTATAGGTGAAATTTTCAGTTCCAACAGCGTTTAGGAGGAGTGATCTCTTCTCACAATTAGTACCTGCCAAGTCAGCAACCTCACAAAAATGTACCTATAATACCAGGTAGGATTTTATAAGTGCATATAAAAATACATGTGATGATGAATAGGCTACAGAGAAAGGGAGACAGGAATTCACATAGTAGTTAATTTTAAAAACACATAGAGAACTATTTTAATTAAAAATTGACTAGATTTATAACACCTACCGTTTATCATGCAAAAGGAAAGTTCAACTATATACCATGCCTCCTCTAAACTGCTTGTATTTGTATTCTGTTTAGGTTACTTTTCTCCATCATATTAGGATGAATAGTCAAAGGCTAGTAGGGTATGGGATAGTGTCAGGTATTCAGTATTTCAAATGGAAAATTGAAAAATGGATCCAATGTGTATGCAAATATTTGCTACACAAAAATCTTTTCAATCTCATCCAGAACAATGCTGTGACATTACCTTCGCCCCAAGTATGACACAGTTAGAGGAGAAGAGTTAGAAAAATCTGTGAATATATATCTGCAATGAAAACTGCTCAATTTTCACAACTTTGGGGGTGGTAGAGGAGTTTCCAAAAGTAAGGGACAATGTAAACACTCCACAAATGTCGAGACCCCTTGCCCACAAGGAAGACGCAACTCAGGAATCTTCTTTCAGCAGTTTATTCAGGCCCTTGATATTTCTTCTTCTTCCTTGTTGGATGCCCCTCCCAGCCTTAATAAAGCATCCCAAGCCCCAATTCAAAGCTGCCACGTGGAACTTTCTCACAGGGTGCTGAAAAACCATGCACCAACTCTCCCAAACAAGGAGTTGTTTGTTACAGACCACAGTGGAGCCAGCGCCATCCTGCAATGGCGACCATAATCTGCAGAAGTGGCTCACCACAGTTCCCCCTATCTGTTTACTGAAAACAATACAGGCGAGAGTAGAGGTCCTATCCCACTGTGCAGAAGTGGCTGCATAGTATGGCTCAGTCCTAAGGAGGGCCCTTCCCCAGATCTGAAGCCATATCAGCCGACGCCTTTTTCATGGGGCGGGGCGTGGACATCAAACCCGCATGCAATAGGACATGCTCTCCTTGAGGTCCACTTCAAGGATCACTCAAGTGCAGTGCCTTGCCTCGCATCCTGTATCATGACGAAGGTGGACGAAGGGGGACAGCTGAGGCTGAACTGTGGCTGTACACAACGACAAACGAGTTGACAGCACCCTGAAAGAAAGGCACGGACTTTAAGGCGATAGAGAAGCATTAGTGTGGAAACCCACCTGCGTGCAATGGCAGCAAGACCGGCAGAGTGCAAGGGCTTTCCAACACTAAGAGAATAACGAGGAAAGACATGCCGATCCCAGTGCAATGTTATAATAACTTGGGGTGCAACGACCATGTCAAAGATTTACTGTTTAAGATGCGCAAGCCAGACTTGAGGTGAATTGCCATTTTCTAAAGCTGCAAGAGCTTGGATGATCATAGCCTTATCGTGAGCATTGCGGGCCTTGAGGCAACAGAGAAACCACAAACAGAAACATACCGAAGCAACACATTGCACCAAAAATGCCTACCCCCACCCACTGTTTAAAAAAGGAAAAAGCAGAAGATATCCAATCGGTGAATTGACCCAAAGTCACGGGATCAACACGGGTGTTATTCAAGACACCTATCTGGGTTAGTTGAGACTGGATCATGTCTTCCGCTTCCATGGACCAATTTCCAGCCAAATATTCGCCAATGATGCGGGAAACATTCCTGGAATCATTAAATCTGACAGAGGTTATGCATAAATGTGCACGTTGGTCAACACAACCCAAAAGCACTAAGTCAGCCAATTCTTCTACCTGAGCTTGGAGTAAATCTATTCTTTGGTTGGCAGCTAAAATCCCTGACAAAATATGTTGATTAATTGTATTTTGGGATTCAAGTATGGTGGAAGTTTGTTGGACAACTTGATTAATGGTGGCAGCAGTTTGTACTTGATTGGCCATAGCCACTCCGGCCGTAACCGCTGCAGCAGCAGATACCGCCACGGCTGTCACTATAGCTGCTGTGATTCCAAAATCTCTGTGGACTCTAAGTAGCTCAACAATAGGGAATTTATCATGATCCACAGTGACCGGGATTGGGACAAAAGTTGGAATTTTCATAACCACTGCTACAGTCCAGGAACCATTCCAACACTCAGATAAGAGACTGGTAGTATGAGAACAATCCAGCATCCCCGACAAGGTGGCCTTAGCCAAAAGGAATAAGAAGGGGGATTGGACACAGACCATTGCAGGAGGCATTGTGGCATTATACAAAAGAGAGTTGAATGAAACAGATGTAAGTCTATTACCTCGTTCACTTTCCCTAACAGTACCAGAAACATTAGTCAGCCAACTTTTGGCTCCTACCAACTGAGCCAATGCAGAAATATCGGCTGAAGCCCCCTTTTCATTGGAAATCAGCCATTGAAACCAGGACCAACCTACTCCTGTAGAGGAGCTGGCACTATTGTTAAAGTTATAAACATACCTCTTAAGAGAGGGGGAAAGGGAGAAACCTTTAGCAACTTGATGTTTCTCCCAAGAATGATCCTGACAAGGCGTAAATGTTGGGGGGAAACCAAGATTAGGGGAACAGTAAGGAGAGGCCTTGAAATGAGTGGCATCATGAATACTACTAGAAGAAGGAGGCACTGGGATTAGTACCTCGGAGATAATAGCCAAGGTAGTTATGTTAAGAGCAGAGCTACTGTTTGCGGGGGTTCCTGAGCCTGATTGCTTCCCCGAAGCTACCTTGCTCAATACAGCACTGATAATGCTCCCTGAGACCTGATTGGACCACAATGGGTCCTCCCAGTTAGTCAAATTTTTGGTCTTAAGGCTAATGCAATTTGCGTTTTTAAGTCTGAAACAAAAAACTCCTGTTAGATTAACTTGAGATTGATTAAAAATTCTCTCCATGTCCCCTCTAGGAGAGGCACAGGGAGCAGACATCTCACATGAGGTAGAAAAAAGAGTGGGGAGGACACTAGAATTACCATGAACCGGCATCGGAATTGGCCATGCCCGTGCCACTGCCCACCACCGCATTGGTGTCGCCTGTGCCATCGGCACCAGCACCAGAGCCAGAGCACTTAGCAGAATGAAGATCCTCAT
Organism: Callospermophilus lateralis; assembly: GCF_048772815.1. Taxonomy (NCBI): domain Eukaryota; kingdom Metazoa; phylum Chordata; class Mammalia; order Rodentia; family Sciuridae; genus Callospermophilus; species Callospermophilus lateralis. The sequence goes on from NW_027517183.1 coordinate 64,681, forward strand.
CACAGAATTGTTGTGGTATCTCTTGTTGCTGGTCAGTTGATGTCGAGACTCTTCTTGTCAAGCGTTCAGGGACCCACAACGGTTCCATACGATCCTGGGGAAAAACACATACAGATCCTCGTGCCCATGTCAGCACAGGGTCAGGGCCGTTCCATTGGCCCGTAAGAACATCCTACCACTTAACATAGCCAATCACAGAGGGCTGAGGGGACACATGTCTATCGGCCGCAAAGCCACCATGAATATCCAAATTCGAAAAATTAATGGTAAAGAGAGCTAAGGACAGGCGTTCTTTAGGAGTGTGTTCAGCTCCTATTCCCCCTTTTTGTTTTTGTAAAGTTTCCTTTAAGGTGCGATGAGCACACTCATCAATGCCTTGTCCTTGAGGATTGTAAGGCAAACCATGAGTAAGTTGCACTCCCATAGTAGAACAAAAAGCTGTAAATTGTCTGCCAGTATAAGCAGGTCCATTATCAGTCTTAAGGGATGCAGGTGCACCCCATGCTGCCCATGCCTCTAAACAGTGAGTAATGACATTACGTGCCTTTTCTCCTGATAAAGCAGAAGCATGGATAATTCCAGAGCACGTATCAACGGAAACATGCACATACTTGAGGTTACCAAAGTCAGGTATATGTGTCACATCCATTTGCCAAACAACCAATGGCTTTAATCCCCGTGGGTTTACTCCATAATTAGGAGGATGAAGAAATGTGACACAGTGGGGACATTGCAATACTATCTGCCGAGCATCCGCTCTTGAAATGGAAAAATGCCTGTGCAGCGTTAATGCATTAACATGGAAGATTTGGTGAAACAACTTAGCCCCCTCTAAGGAAGAAGCCAAGCATATCAATTGACCTCTAGTGGCTATGTCCGCATGCACAGGCATTACCCTGGGATAACGTACCAGGAAAAGAGGTGTGAGCCCTGATGTGCATTGGATAAAAAGAAGCAGTGCGGTTAGAGATAAGCTGTTGAAGCTGAGTAAAGTAAGCAGACACATTGTGGGCATCACTAATAGCTCCCACGGCCTCCAGGACTTTTAGTGCTTGTACCACATACCTGGAGTCCGAAATAAGATTAAAAGGAAAAGAACACTGTTTAAAAACTTCAATAACAATTTGTAGTTCTATCCATTGTGGATTTCCAGGAGCAAATTGATGCTGGAGAGGGGGAGAGTCATTAATTACATAAGTTCCCATTCCAGACTTGGAACCATCAGTAAAAATGTTAACAGCCCCCGGAATTGGACTGGATGAAGTTACCTTAGGGAAAATGATGGGATGTTCTTTAACAAAATGGAGTAATGGATGAGAAGGGTAGTGATTATCAATACCCCCTTGAAACGAGCAACACAGAATAGCCCAGTTGTCTAGAGTAGCACATAAAACATTAAGTTGAGCTTTAGTGTAGGGTATGATAAGAGAAGAAGGTGATTGGCCGAAAAATTGAATGCTTTGTTGAATCCCTTTAAGTGCCAACGCTGCAACAGCATCAGGATAATATTCTAAGGATTTTCCTGGGGATACATGTGGGTGGATCCATAGTAAAGGCCCATCTTGCCACAGTACTCCAGTAGGCTGCCGCATAGTGGCAAGCACACATAACTGGAAAGGTTTATCACTCTGGAGCCTGCATAGAGTGGCATGCTGTATAGCTTTTTCTACTTTTATAAGGGCCGCTCTAGCCTCAGTAGTGAGGCTACGAGGGGAAGCAAGATCTGGATCACCGTTAAGAGTAGCATACAAAGGCTGGAGCACAATATTAGGAATATGTAAATATCCTCTTATCCAATTAATGTCTCCCAGCAATTTTTGAAAATCATTTAGAGTTTGGAAATCTTGAGTCCTGATGGTAATTTTTTGTGGTTTTAATTTGTCATACCCAATTGTCGCTCCCAAATACCTGATAGAATCCCCTGTTTGAACCTTTTCAGGTGCGATGTGCAGTCCATGTTGAGCCAACAGCATCACGAGTTCTTTATAAGCCTCATTAACTGTCTGTTCTAATTTTGCGGCCAATAACACATCATCCATATAATGAATGATCTTGGTGGAGGAATACTTATGTCTGGGAGGTGCGAGTGCCTTCCCCACATACATTTGGCACATCGTGGGACTGTTAGCCATCCCCTATGCCAACACCACCCACTCAAACCTTTGATCTGGTTCCTCGTGATTACACGAGGGAAGGGTGAAAGCAAAACGTTGTGAATCTTTAGGATGCAAAGGAATGGAAAAGAAACAGTCTTTAATGTCAATAACAATTATATCCCAGCCTTGAGGAACAGAGGAGAGCAGAGGCAGCCCTCTTTGAATGGGTCCCATAAGTTGCATCTGGGCATTAACTGCTTGTAGATCATGCAGTAGGCGCCACTTCCCTGATTTTTTTTAATGACAAATATGGGAGTATTCCATGGAGAAGTAGAAGGTTGGATGTGACCCAAATCAAGTTGTTCTTTGACTAGATCATGGGCTGCTGCCAGTTTAGCCGAGGAAAGAGGACACTGAGGCACCCAAACAGGCTCCTCGGTGAGCCATGTTATGGGTATTTGAGCCCCAGTGGCCCCTAGGAAAAACCCAGACCAAACCTGTTAAGCTTTTGATGAGCTAGCACAGGATGCTTACGCCCCTGTAGGTGCCTATTAGGGTCCCCAAAAATCTTTCCAGCGGCCTCCACCATCCTTGCTACAAAATCTGAAAAGGGTTCTGTAGAGCCCTGCAGAATCTTAGTCAAGTAACCAGACACCTCTCCTCTATTTGGAAGTGACTTCCATGCCCGAATGCAAATGTTGTTAATTTGATTATATGCCTAAGGAGGGAATCCTGTCTGTTGATTAGCAAATCTGCCTTGTCCTAAAAGCATATCCTTGTCCCAATGGGGGTGTCCCGCCGCATAGTTTTGGGCGGCCTGCTCAACAGCGCCCTCTAGCAGAAAGGCTCTCCAGTCCAAATATTTACCTGGAGAAATACAAGCCCGAACAAGGCTAGCCCAATCTGAAGGAGTCATACAAAATCTAGCAAGTCCCTCCACCTGAGTAAGGGTGAAAGCGGCATCCACGCCATAAGTGCGGAAAGATTCCGCCAAGGTTTTAATTTTCTTAAAGTCTAAAGGCTCATGATATCTTCCCCTGTTATTGTCCTGAAATACAGGGTATGCAAGTCTCATATCTGTATTAACTGTCCTCCAAACTTGCGCATGAAAATATCTCCCGGAATTTTGGCTCCCCCCCACATACGGGGGTGGGGCAACCGGCACCATATCTTCTTTGAGATATTCTACCCCCTCCTCCTCAGAGTGTTGTTGACCGATATTGGATCCCGTCCCCTTTTTACAGTAGGCCTGCGTGCCCTGTATCCCTTTTTTCTTTTTCTTCACTTTTATCTTTCGTAGTTGTTGTAACAATATATCAAGGTCCTCAGAACTCTCTGAGCCGCTTGTGTTCTCAGGCGTTTTTAATTCAGCCAAGTCTGGGTAGATCCTTCTCCTATTTTTAGTTTCAGGCTCTTTTGCCTTCTCACTACTCTTACTCCCAATGTTCTCTGCCACTTCACTATGTGATCCTTCAGACTTTTCCTCATGTAGTTGCTCAAAAACTTCTTGTCCTTTAGTAAGTGCTTCCTGACATCTGCCATCTGCGAGGCAACTACGGATCATCTTCCAAAGGGGTATCACCCCACCCTCTAATATGCCCTGCTCAGAAGCAAAGTCAAGATCTGTGCCTAACTTATCCCAGCTAGGTATAGTAAGGCTGCCCGAGAACGCAAACCACGGTGCAGCAATATCTGTCTTCCATAAAAATCTCTGTAAAGTACTACGTTTCACTTCTAGGCCCTTGCAACGTAACAGGTTATCTAGGGCCAGGAGAAGCGGACTTGAAGATACGGCACTCATGACACAACAAAAGACACACAAAAAACAAAAGTGAAAGTAAGAGCGAAAGTACACAGTGCAGCTGCAATAAGATGTAATGCTCTCTCTGGCTTTACAGAGGAGCTGCCGCTTTGATAGCGGGTCCCACTTACCTGGGACTAATCCCTGCTTTGACCGCGGGTCCCACTTACCTGGGACTAACCTCCGCTTTGACCGCGGGTCCCACTTACCTGGGACTAACCGGTGCACCACCCCTGACTGCTGAAAGTTCTGGTTCCCGGGTTTTCAGCACCACTTGTCGCGACCCCTTGCCCGCAAGGAAGACACAACTCAGGAATCTTCTTTCAGCAGTTTATTCAGGCCCTTGATATTTCTTCTTCTTCCTTGTTGGATGCCCCTTCCAGCCTTAATAAAGCATCCCAAGCCCCAATGCAAAGCTTCCACGTGGAACTTTCTCACAGGGTGCTGAAAAACCATGCACCAACTCTCCCAAACAAGGAGTTGTTTGTTACAGACCACAGTGGAGCCAGCACCATCCTGCAATGGCGACCATAATCTGCAGAAGCGGCTCACCACACACAAACATGGAACTCTGCTGGCCTAAAGTCTTCTTAAGAAACTCCCTCTGAGGTTGGGCACATGTAATATATGTTGCTCTCAGGAGCTTTAGCTTCCATTGTAGTGAGACCATCAAAGCTGGGTCTGCATCTATGGGACCTGGAGGACATGGTTACTTATTTTAAAATGAACATGAGGAAGCATTGCTAAATCCTCTCTTTGTAGGTAAACTGTGGCCACTGGGGGCTAAGTGTCTCCCCATGTGCACTGTGAACCCATTTGTTCATATTCCATCTTTCGTGGTGTTTCTTGCTGCTGCACTGGGAGTTTGGTATTTGCTTCATGAAACAAGGAGTTCAACTGGGACACAGTGCTGGAGGGAGTTCTGTCACGTTTGGTGGGTCAGGGTCTGCAGGAAAATGCACCAACCAGGCTTCTATCCCACAAGCTTGCCTCTTTGAGCATAGTAACCTGATTCTGAACATTGCCCTGAAACTCCTCAATATCACAAGATGCCTTTACATAGAAGTGTCTGCTGGCTGCACCATATCAGTCTTAATCCATTTGGAAGCCAATGGCATATCCACATGGCCACACCACAGATTTTTTATCACACACCTGCCCACAATTTCTCTAGGTCCACTACTCAGCAGCCTCCAACTTACTAGCATGTCTTTTCTATATTATTTTCATGAAACCCAGTCAATCAAGGCACCTTCAGGTATACATATGATCAGAAACAGGACATCCAAAGGTTCTCCAGTGCCACCTGCTCATGGGAATTTTAAGCATTTCATGGTATTTATCTAACCATTTTTCAAGGATGAAGTTGGAGGCACTGTGGGTTTCAATTCATTTAGGAACCATTAAATGGTGAGAAAGCTCATTTCAATGAAAGATCTGGAGAACTCTCACAGGCAAGGCTTCCCAAAGAGTGGGCAAAAGTTCACATGAAGCCAGGTCCATTGAGGTCTACAATGTGAGGTCCTTGTTTGTTTTGACTCTCAACTATGGTTGCCAAGTCTTTCAGAATAAAATAATGTGATATCCTGGCTGAGATTTCCAGTGCTCTGTGGAAAGCAACCCTGGGCAAAGACTCATTTTCCAAGGGCGACTCTCATGCGAGGCCTCCTAAAATCCCAACACAATTCATTGCAATACTTCTCTGAGGTCAGTTCCAGAAATCAGTCTCTAAGTGGAATCACACCAGAGTTGAAGCCCAGGTGTAACCAATCATCTCTTCCAACCGCCACACAAGTGATCACATTTAAAACCAAAACACTCCCACTTAGCCCTCATCTTCTTCCATAAAGACACTCATAATAACCTCTGGCTGGAGGTTTACTTGAGAGGCACAGCCCAAGACAGTGTCCAAAAGAAGCTCCCTTACCCCTCATTTGCCTAAAGGCCCGGACTCCCTTCCTGTGAACCAGGAGTGATTAAATATGCCTGCTGTTAATACTGCTTCACTTCTCCAATTTGTGGCCTACTGACTGTGGAGTTTAGATTCTTTATGTGAATTGGAGTTATGAGAAAACCCAAGCACCAATGGGCTAGAGTCTACAGAGCTTTGAAGAACTCATTAGACCCAAGGAATCCCTATTCTCACTTGACGGAGGAAGGAACATTACAGAGGAAGGTGAGAGACTTCATGCACAATGACTGCTCTTTTGGCCATTTTCGTTTTGGATGCACACATGGGATCTTTCTTTAGACCCAACAGGTGCTGAGAATCTAAGCCACAGCCTCACACAGAACCAAGAGGCTGATTCAGACTCATCCCATTCCAAAGCAATTAAGCAAAGAGCCCAAGGTGATGCCCATTCATTTCCATCTGAAAACTGTTTTCTTCAGGCTTCACAAAGGGGCGTCCTGAGGCAAAGACCTTCCTGACATTCAGGGCAACGGACAAATAGGTAAGCAAAAGACCCAAAGCAGGGTTTCTCCACTGAGACTCTCCTAGTCACACTGATATCTGAGTTTTCTGATATGCTCCCATTCCCTTCAGCTATCCAGTACATAGCCATGTCACAGAGCTTGGAGGTGGTACATAACTTGGAAACAAAATCATGAGACTATTCTAGAGAGAGGCCAAAATCAGGAAGAATATAGGAACTTAAGAAGATTGTAGGTGTTGTACATCTATAAGGCAAGCCACAGTCCATTCATAAATTAGGGAGGATGAATGCTGAGAAGCTTTCTACTAGACATAACACATCCATTGATGCATTCTCTTTTCTAATATCTACAACCACAGACACAGTGGGATACACAGACATAGAAACACTCGCCTTGTCAAAGGACTTACTAGACACAGTCCATTCCAAACCAAACAAACTGCCTTTCCTACGTATTCTTAGAACATGAGACAAAACCACAAACTCACACCCATACCCACAAAGATACCTCTTTCCCCCAAGTAGGTATGTGACTATCCAGAGAGTCCTCTGACTGGTGGGCCATTTTTTGTTCCCCCAAAATGGCCTGTCCTGTCTAAGATCTGGTCTACTTGGCCAACTCTGTGAAGTTGTCAGGGCCCAGCAGTAAGCCACTACCTGCGTTCTTAGGAAAGGCCGCTCTTCAGCGCTCTCCTGGCATTTGGCCATACTCACATCAGTATTTACCAAGAAAGACGGACTCTGTCCTTGGTAAGTCTAAACAAGTGAGACCACTGGGACTGAGACTGGGCCTGCCTCTGGGTGCTTGGCTTCCTGGATTCCAAGTTCAGAGAGTTCCATCACCAAGAAAATTAGGTAAGGTCACTTCCTTCAGAAACTGAATGAGGTCACTGCCTTGGCAACCACTTTGTCCTAACAGTTTCTTCAAACGGTCCTTTGAGATGGAGGCTGCCCCTATTTCCTGTGACAATTTCACAAGTTAGAATGTTATATTAACCATAGGCACTTGGAACAGCTCTCCACACAGGCCTGGTTTGGTTTATCTTCTCTACATTAAAAAGATAGAGGCTGATTCAGACACATCCCTTCGTCCTGACCAGGTTTTTTTTGCCATGTAATAGGACTTTCGCTTTCTCAGGTCCTTCATAGTTCCCTACATATTCTCCAGGGATCATATCTACATGGACCTTTGAGCTTCTCAGAAGGTGAAAGATTCCCTATATTCCTGTATTGTAAGACCAACTCTGTGCCTGCTCTTTTGTAAAGTTAGATTAGGGAACAGTGTATGATTAGGGTTAATAACAGGTTTGATTAGGGTTAGGAATCATTCTGCTGGATGAATAATGGTATTGGTATTCTGTGATATTTAATAATATAGAGGTGAAATATAAGTATGAAAACAGAATTCTAGGTAAGATTTGAAGCCCAGAAGGGCATTGGTCACTTTAGTGGGATACTTACCTTTTAACTATGTTCTGCACAGATGTCTCAAATAAATAGATAAACAATGGCAAAGGACCATGTACCTTGGTTGATTGAATGTCTAAGAGAACATCCAGTCAAAAAGGCATAGTTGATAGGATTAGGAAGATAGTGTTGGTTTAGATAGAAAAGTGAGTATAGGATTTGGACCAAAAGTTCTTTAGCAATAGAGTTTTGGTTAGAGAGTGAATGTAAATGTCAGCACATGTGAAGAGTCGGTCACAGTGATGAACTGGAAAAAATATGTAGGAAAGCAGATATCAATAGAGACATTAGGAAATCAGGCAAAGTATATAGTGAGTGATAGGATTAGACATATTCAACAGGCTTGAGATTGAATATATAATCTTAGGAAGAAACAAATATGTAGTCTCCAATAGGATAGACATTTGAGAGCATTAGGCAACCTGGACATGGGTGTTTTTAGTAATCCATGCACACTTTCTCTTTAGGATTTGGTACAAACATAAGTGTGACATTTGCTTTTTTTGTGTCCAGAATATTACACTGATAAAATATATATGTAGATCAGATGACATGAGTATTTCTTCCACCATTTCTAGGAGCAATATATTGAAGACATATAAATTAGTATTGGGGGTACAAATAGGTGCACCCTTTTTCTATGAATATAGAGATAATGCATGACTAAACCATACTGTGAATAAATAGTATCACTGTTTTCAACTTTAAATAATGGATTGAATTGATATCTGAAAATATACAGGAAATTTTATATTTATGTACATACATTCATTCAAACCAGTTATATATCTATTGGTAATATTAGGGTTATAGTTTATCATGAAGTGTGTGTGAGTTTTGCTTCAAAATTGATTATGGAAATCGAAAAAAATGTGTTTGGGAAGAAGTCTAATGAAAAGACCAATCAAGACACCTGGAGAAATACATGTGTTCAAAAGCAGGAATTGATTGTAAGTGAAACAAATGCCCATAAATTTGTGAATTTGAGGATGAAATATATATCCTATGATGTCCATTATATGAAGAAATATTAAGTACCAGTGTTGAATAAAATTGAACGTCAAAATACACACCTTGTCCCATCGGAATCTACTTGCATTGATGTTAAACTGGGTCACTTACTGTAGAAATATTAGTTTTTGTATGCACCATTCATTCAACTTAGTGTTCAGTACTAGGATACAAATATGTTTTTCAGGTGGATGGATATTTCTGAGAATAATCTTGTGAAAAGTTGATTATAAATCCAAGCCCATGAACATGAATGAATTTAGGGAATTTAAATAAGACACATATATTTCATAGTTTGAAAAATCTGGAGAGTGTGTATTTGTATATATATATACACATATTTATATATACACAAAACACACACAGAGACATTAAAAAGTAGTAATATATATGCCAATCAAAATTCATGAATAAATATATATTATTCACAGATGACAAAACATATATTTTACTGAACATGGATTTATGTATATTGTTGTTCTACCAGGGGACTCAACCATAGGTTGAATTTTCGTTTCCAACAGCGTTTAAGAGGAGTGATCTTTTTTCAGAATTTGTATCTGCCATGTCAGCCACCTCACAAAAATGTACCTGTGATACCAGGTAGGATTCTATAAGTGCATGTAAAAATACATGTGATGAATAGGATACAGAGAAAGGGATACAGGAATTCACATATTTGTTAATTTTAAAAACACATGAAGAATTATTTCAATTGAAAATTTACTAGATTTATAACACCTAGCGTTTATCATGCAAAAGGCAAGTCCAACTATACACCATGCCTCCACTGAACTTCTTGTATTTCTATTCTGTTTGCATTATTTTTCTCCATCATCTTAGGATTAGTTGTAGACTCTAGTAAGCTATGTGAATATTTCTCAGAATAATCTTGTGAAAAGATTATTATAAATCCACATTCATGAATATGAAAAATTTAGGAAGTGTAAAATAAGACACATATATTTCATATTTTGAATAATCTGGAGAGTGTGTGTGTGCGTGTGTGTGTGTGTGTGTGTGTGTATATATACACACACTCATGCACACACACACACACACACACACATATACACAGACATTAAAAAGTAGCACTATATGTCAATTGAAAATCACCAAGAAATATATATCATGCACAGATTCAAATAAATTCATTTTACTGAACATGGATTTATGTATAATGTTGTTCAACTAGGAAGCTCACACATAGGTTGAATTTTCAATTCCAACAGCGTTTAGGAGGAGTGATCCCTTGTCAGAATTTGTATCTGCCAATTCAGCCACCACACAAGAATGAACGTGTGGTAACAGGTAGGATTCTATATGTGCATATAAAAATACAGGTCCTGAATAGGCATTAAAAACATATGGAGAACTATTTCCAAAAAAAATTGACTGGATTTATAACTCCTACCCTATATTATGCAAAAGGCAAGTCCAACTATACACCATGCCTCCTCTGAACTGCTTGTAGTTCTATTCTTTTTGGGTTATTTTTCTCCAACATATTAGGATTAGTATTCAGAATCTAGTAGAGTATGTGTTAATGTCAGGGATTCAGTATTTTGAATGGAAAATTGGAAAATTTATCCAATGTGTATGCAAATATGTGCTACACAAAAATCTTCCCACTTTCATCCAGAACAATGCCTTGACATTACCTTCACCCCAAGTAAGACACAATTAGAGGAGAAGTGTTAGAAAATCTGTGAATACTTATCTGGAATGGAATATGATAAGGAGTTCACAACCATGGACATGGTAGAGGAGTTTCCAAAAGTAAGGGACAGGGTAAACACTCCACAATAATGGAGCTCTGCTGGCCTAATGACTTCTTGAGAAACTGCCTCTGAGTTTGGGCACTTGAAATATATGTTGTTGTCAGGAGCTTTTGCTTTTTTTCTAGTGAGATGATCAAAGCTGGGTCAGCATCTATGTGACCTGGAGGACATAAATTGTAATATTCCAATGAACATGAGGGAAGAGTGCTGGATTCTCTTTTTGTGGGTATACTGTGGCCACTGGTGGCTAAGTGTCTCCCTGTGTGGACTGTATAGTCATTTATTGCTCTTCCACTCTCCATTGTGTTTCTTGCTCCTGCACTGGGAGTTCGGTATTTGCTTCACCAAATACATGGAGCTCAACTGGGACACAGTGCTGGTGGGAGTTATGTCACGTGTGGTGGGTCAGGTTCTGCAGGAGAATGCACCAACCAGGTTTCTAACCCACATAGTTTACCCCCTTGAACATAGCAAGCTGATTCTGAACATTGCCTTGAAACCTCTCCATATATCAAGATGCCTTTAAATAGAAATTTATGCTGGCTGCACCATGTCAGTCCCAAGCAATTTGGAATCCAATGGTAGATCCTCATTCCCCTACCACAGATGTTTTATCACACATATGCCCACCACTTCTCTAGGCCCACTACTCAGCAGGATCCAACCTATAGGCTTCTCTGTTCTACACCATTTTCAGGAAACCCAGTCAATCAAGGCACTCTCTGGTATACTCATGATCAGCAACAGGACACCCAAAGTTTCTCCAGTGCCACCAGGTCATTGAAATTTCAAAAATTTAATGGTATTTTTATAGCCATTTTTCAAGGATGAAATTGGAGGCACTGTGGATTTCAATTCATTTAGGAACCCTTAAATGGTGAGAAAGCTCATTTCAATGAAAGATCTGGAGAACTCTCACAGGCAAGGGTTCCCAAAGAGTGGCCAAAAGGTCATATGAAGCCAGGCCCATTGAGGTCTACATGTGAGGTCCATGTGTGTTTTGACTCTCAATTATGGTTGCCAAGTCTTTCAGAATAAAATCATGTGATATCCTGGCTGAGATTTCCAGTCTCTGTGGAAAGCGACCCTGATCGCATTTTCCAAGGGCAATTCTCATGCGAGGCCTCCTAAAATCCCAACACAATTCATGGCAACACTTCTCTGAGGTCCGTTCCAGCACTCAGTCTCTAAGGGGAATAACACCAGTGTTCAGGCCCAAGAGGACCCAGGCATCTCTTCCAACCGCCACACAAATGACCACAATTAAATCAAAACACTCCAACATGGGCCTCATATTCTTCCATATAGACACTCATCATAACCTCTGGCTGAAAGTTTCCATAAGGGGTGCAGCCCAAGACAGTGTCAAAATAAGCTCTTTTGCCCTCATTTGCCTAACATCAGGGTGGACTGTACACCCTTCCTTTGAACCAGGAATGATCAAATAGCCCTGCCGTTAATACTGCCCTGCTTCTCCAATTTGAGGCCTACTGACTGTCAGGTATTGATTCTTTCTGTGATTTGGAGTCATGACAAAACCCAAGCCCCTATGGACTATCCACTGTAGGGCTTTGAAGAACTCTTTTGACCCAAAGGATCCCTATTCTCACTTGATGGAAGTCAGGAACTGAAAAGTTCGGACGAACGTCTTAGGAAAGACCACCAAGAGACTGTCTCATGCCACCGCAAAAGGGTTTATTGTGGGTCCAGCATGCTGGGCTCAGAGCTCACTTCAGAGGAGCAAAGAACAAAGAGCCCCAGAACAACTTGAGCAGAGTTTATATACATTCTATGGAGAGGGCAGGGTTTTTACATACATCATAGCCTCTTTTAGAAAATCATCTTATACCCCAGCAAATCAAATAACAACTCTAAAACATGATTAGCACATTCATTGGCGGGAACAGGTCGTGCAGTGGGTGATTGGTCAGCCCTGAGAAGGGGTTAACATTTAAACTGATTGGTTGAAGCCCTGAGATGTATACGTGCAGATCTGCATGGTTTATGGAAGGGGTGTTAAGTATCTAGCTGGTCAGGGAAGATTTCAACACACATCTAATAGGAAGATCTGGGAATTGTCTTAAGTGCCACAGGAATTTCAGGTTCTGAGTGGAGCTTGAAAGCTTTACAAAACCTGGTTCTTTACATTTCAATTTCAATATATTTTATTCTTTCATTTCCCACTCCTTTTTCTGACTACTTTTAATCTTAAAAGTAATGTTTCATAATTATTCTGGCGTCTCAAATTCTATTTCTGCCTGTGGAGCATATTTCTGTCTGATTAGCATGAGTTTTACCTACCCAATCTGAGCCTGGAATAAGGAAACTATGCGGTTAAGCAAACAAGGTCCCACAGTTAGCAACACCTTAAGGATGATCAGGGGTCAAGCTAAGTCTGATAGGAGTGTAGTTAACCAGGGGGACTGGGTAAACCATGACTCAAACCACCCTTGTTGAATCTCCCTTTCTCTCTGGCGCTATTCAAGTTATTTTCTTAATTTACTCATGGATTATTTTGCAACTCCAGTAGGGTCAGCATAAAAACAACAGTATTCTCTCAGTGCCGCACAGAGACCCCCTCCCTCATGAAGAGGAAATCTAGTCCTCCCCTGTTCTGTAAAACAAATGCAGAGAGAGAGAAAGGTTAAGGATTCCTGCAGCACTGTGATAGAGGTTTCTAACGTCTTCAAGTCTTGATCTATTGATGTTTCTAATTGGGCCAATTGTTGTGACCCACGGATCATAGCAGCTGTTCCCATACCCACTCCTGCAGGACCTCCTATCCCAAATAGGATGGCTAGAGTAAGGGACAATGGCTCCCGGTGAAATTGGGTTGTTTGTCCCCCAAGTAGACCTTCGAATGATTCTGCATCATGATAGAGCACCCTGGGGAGTATCTGCACCATTACACAATAATTTACAGAGCTGTCAAATACCTGGGGCTGAAAAGCAATGAGTTCTGACTGTGTGGAGTTCAGTACCATAAACATTCCTTTAATTAGTTCCCAGGGGGTGGAGTCAGCTGTACTCTGGACTGGGAAGTAGGCAAAGACGGAAACCGGGAATTATGAGATGGTAGAGGGGTTCTGGTAGATCTAGGCATGGGAGGTTTAGGAGGCTTAATTCCTGGCTTGAGGGGATTGGGCCCTATTGCTGTGGGATTTTCTTTCTTTTTAAGCTGGAGGGTGAACCAGAGACCAAAGTCATAACCGGGGCCGTAAATATAGAATTGCATTCCCCACGTACTTCTCATAGGCCATTTTGTTCTGAGGTAGCCCCTTCCTTTGGAAGTGAAAGTTATATTGAGGGGGTAACATAGACTATTCTTTCCACAGCGAGTTTTGACACCACTTGGCTAGCGGCACATTTCTTGGGATCAATCCAGGTGTCATTTCATCCTACCCAAATCTTGCTGTCTGGGGAGTTTGGGTTCCACCATGCAGCTTCCGTTTGTTCACAACCCCAAGATCTAAAATAAAAGTTACTGGGTCCTCCACAGGTTTGGGCCTGTTTGCGACTTTGGAAATCTGCTGGGCACACATAATAGTCTTGACTGGCTAGTTTACACATGAGCTTGGGGAGATGACATCCATAATTCATGGGGTAAAGTGGTCTATGTTGCCCTGGTTTGCATTTGAGTGGGATCTGTGTGGGGTCCTCTATGTCAGGGAGATCCCAGTCAGAGAGGCCTATGGGAAGCTGACAAATGTCCGGGGGGAGAGATGGCCACCAATTCCATAAGGGGGCTGTATGTGAAATACACCACCCTACTTGCCCAGTAGGATTTATAACTTGCCATCGTTGCTGAACAGGCTGATGGGGATTAGGACTGCTGATGGTCAGGGGAAGAATCCATAGCCCTAACCACATGACGGACACGCAACTTGAGATGGTTACCAGTCTGTTTCAGTTTCCAGCCGGAGTCTGTACAGGGTGCAGGCATGAGATGGGTGGTATGGATCTATGAAATGATCTCATCCACTTTCACCACTGTGGGTGTTATAAGCAGCACCTGGTATGGTCCTTTCCAGCGGGGTTCCAGGGATGACACCTGATGCCATCTCACGTAGATGAACTCTCCCACTTGATATCGATGTGGGGTTCCCTCATCTCCAGGCTGATTAGCAGAGGCCAACTGTTTCCACAGGTATCGCTGGGTGCTGGTTTTGTTCAAGGGCTTTAAGTCTGTCAAGCAAGGGGGTGTGAAAGGAATCATTAAGTCTCCTAGTTGGGGTTAGGTCCCTTACTGAAGGAGGGGCACCATAGAGAATTTCATAAGGGGTGAGGTTACAGAAAGAGGAAGATTTGGTATTTCTTGAACAAAACAGTGCATAACTTAGGAACAGAGTCCAATTTTTCATGCCAGTCTCCAAGCTTAATTTCGTTAAGGTCTCTATGATGGTTCTATTCATCCTTTCTACCTGTCCTGAGCTCTGGGGTCTATAAGCACAATGTAACTTCCAATTAATCCCCAGGGTCCTGGCAAATCCCTGTCTTACCTGGGCCATGAATACCGGTCACTTATCCGACCCTATTACCTTAGGCAGGCTGAACCTTGGAAAATGTCTTCTAGGATCTTTTTGACCACCAGCTGAGCCGTTTCTTTCTTTATGGGGAAGGCTTTGACCCATCCTGAAAAAGTATCTACAAAGACTAGGAGACATTTAAGTCCAATCCTTGCTGGCTTTATTTCAGCAAAGCTCACTTCCCAGAATTGTCCTGGTCTGATTCCTCATAAGTGCTTCCCTGAAGTAAGCTTCGATGGGTAAGTATTAACTAATTGGCCAACTTGACAAGCTGTAGTCACCTGCGCAGTTATTTCTTTCCTCTGTGAGTCAGTCAATAATAATTCCTTCCTTTGGTCCTTTAAGAGTGCCTATAACTTCTTAGAGTCTAAGTGGGTGAGCTGGTGTATGTCTTTGAGATAAAGGTGGGCTTTTGAAAATTGTGTACTTGGCTCTGTAGGTTCCCAGAGTTCTGTATCTGTCTCCTCAGATGATAAGTTGCCTGAATCTTCTGGTGCGGCCAAGTCTCCTGATTGTTGTTCCCCCCGGTGTGGAAAAAGTGAACAGAGGCACTCCGTTTAGGGCTGCCAATTAGCTTCCTCATCTGCCCTTCTGTTTCCAACCGCCACGGGGTCGTTTCCCTTCTGGTGCCCTGGACAGTGCACTATGCCTAGGTCCGTAGGGCCCTGCACTGCTGAGAGAAGGTGGAGGATCATATCTTTGTTCTTTATTTCTTTATTTCTTTCCCAGCGGAGGTTAATAGCTGCCTTTGCTGGTAAATAGCCCCGTGCACATTTGCAGTGGCAAATGCATAGCGGCTATCATTGTATATGGTGGCCCTTTTGCCTGTTGCTAGTACCAATGCTTTCGTAAGGGCAATCAGTTCTGCCTTTTGGACTGATGTCTCTTCTGTGAGACCAGAGAAACAGATGACATTAGTTTTGCTAACTACTGCTGCTCCAGCCCACCACGTACCATCTTGGAGGAAGCTGCTCTCGTTCGTAAACCATACGACTTCAGGGTGAGGCAGTGGCTGGATCCTTCAAGTCTCGTCCTATACTGGTTTCTCTGCCTCTTTTGGGGGCACTCTTTGTCCAAGTTTTCTTTTTCTTTACAGTAGGCACATTGATCTGAGGCCAGGGGCAGCCTTTGGCATGGGCCCATGTATCCCTTCATGTCTCCGTGCTTTTTAACTTCTGGTCTATTTGCTGCTCTGACCAAAACCTTAGCCAATGATTTAGTCTGCCTTTTGCTCCTTTCATCCTCCTTTTGTTCCCTTTCCTTCTCTCTCATCTGTTCCCATTCCTCCTCAGTTTCTCTCTTATAATATACTTTCTCAGTTTCTCTGACTAAATCTCTTAAGGTCATATCTTGTAATCCATCTAGACGTTGTAACTTTCTCTTAATATCTAGGGCAGCCTGCTGGATAAAGGCCATTGCAACAGAGGTTTTTTTGTCCTCTGCCTGAGGATCAAAAGGAGTATATTTTCTATTTGCTTCCATAATTCTCTCCAGAATCATAGAGGGAGACTCATTAGGACCTTGGATTATCTCTCTTACCATGGCCAAATTAGTCGGCCCTCTGGCGGCCACTCGGAGCCCCGCTATTAGAGCCCGGTGATAAGTGGACAAATGCTACCAACCTTCAAAGGTGTTGGGGTCCCAGTTTTGTCGGTTCATGGGCCCATAAGGACGAAGAGGGAGCATCACAGTGGCTTCTGAGTTTTCTATTTTCCGTAGCTGGCGGGTTTCTTCAAGTGGCCCAGCTTCCACCAGAAAAGGAGGGGCTGCTGCTGCTGCGGAGAAGTCCCTTGGAGGGCTTGGGTCTGGCCCAATTGCCTCTAGTGGCGGAGAGGCTGAGTCAGTGGTGGGAGAATCATCTGGAATGTGTTGGCGGTTGGGGAGCGAGGGTAGAGGATAAGGAGGGGGAGGATTGTCCAGTCTTGTGACTCAGGAAGAATGGGGGGAAGATGGGGAGGGAACGGAAGGTTTGAATGATAGGATCCTGGGGAAGGGGTATATGGCTGTTGATCTGGGTGGCCACGTGGTCCCGGCTGAAAGACAATATCTCTGACTTTTCGGATTAGAGGGAAGTAGAAGGATCCTTCTGCGGGCCACCCGACTTTGAGGATGGGCCATTCTGAAGCACAGAGAGTCCGCCAGGTCTGACATTTAACTGAAAAATAATGATTCTGGGCCCTTGAGCGGACATCAGTCCAATGATCAAGGGTCAGCGACAGAAGCAAGAAAGTGCTTTGTCCCATAATGGGAGTTACTCAAAAAGAGACAGTGAAGACACAAACGCAACACAGACAAAGACAAACAGTAAACGTTTAACATGGGTCCAAGACAAATATTAGAACTCAGTAACTGGCAAAACCTGATGGGTTAGACAATAAAGACAGACAGTAAACTCAACATGAGTTCGGGACAATGAACAAAACTGTGTAGCCAGCAAAACCTGATGGGCTGGCAAACCGAATCCTGAAGCAAAATATAACCGAGTTGAGGAAACTAATATTCCTTGATTTCCCTCATCCTCTGGAGTGTCCCCCAGGGACGTGGCCAGTAGCTCTGTGACACGTCTGCCAGCCACCGTCAGAGAGAGCTAATGCTCTTCACCGACAGCCACTTTGCCAAGCCCTCACCTGAAACCCGAAACCAGAAAGAGGCGCCTTTCTTACCCTGAGAGGAGTCCCTTGGGGTCTTTCGTCCGCTGCGCTGGATATCTCACCTGGGGCCTCCAGATGAAAAGGTGGGGCGAACATCGGAGGAAAAGACCACCAACAGGCTTTCTCATGCAACACCAAAGGGTTTATTGGGGGTATAGCGTGCTGGAGCTCAGGGCTCACTTCAGAGGAGCAAAGAACAAAGAGCCCTAAGAACCACTCGAGCGGAGTTTATATACATTCTTTAGAGAGGGTAGGGACTTTACACACATCATAGCCTCCTTTAGCAAATCATCATATTCCACGGGAAAATCAAATAACAACTCTAAAACATGATTAGCACATTCATTGGCGGGAACAGGTTGGGCAGCGGGTGATTGGTCAGCCCTAAGAAGGGGTATACATTTAAATTGATTGGTGGATGCACTGTGATGTATACGTGGTGAGCTGCATGGTTTCTGGGGAGGGGCTGTTAAGTAACTAGGTCCTCAGGGAAGATTTCAACACACATCTAAAGTGCAAATCCGGGAATTGTCTTAACTGCCACAGGAATTTCAGGTGCTGAGTGCAGCTTGGAAACTTTACAAAACCTGGTTCTTTACATTTCAATTTCAATTTCTTTTATTCTTTCAGAACCTTACAGAGGAAGGTGAGAGAGTTCATCGACAATTACTGCTATTTTGGCTATATTGGTTTTGGATGCACACATGGGATCTTTCTTTAGATCCATCTGGTGCTGATAATCTAAGCCATAGCCTCAAACAGGGCCAAGAGGCTGATTAAAACACATCCATTTCCAAAGCAATTACTACTCTGAAGTCAGTTACAGAACTCAGTCTCTTAGGAGAATCACGCCAGTGTTAAAGCCCAGGTGAACACAGTCATCTCATCCAAAAGCTGCACAAGTTACCACAATTAAAATCAAAACAATCCCACGTGGCCCTCATCTACTTCCATATAGTCACTCATCATAACCTCTGGCTGGAGGTTTCCTTAAATGGCACAGCCCAATAGAGTGTCCATAATAAGCTCCCTTCCCCTCATTTGCCTAAATTCAGGGTGGCCTGGACACCCTTCCTGTGATCCAGGATTGATCACATAGTTCTGCCATTAATACTGCTCTGTTTCTGCAATTTGAGGCCTACTGACTGTCAGGTATAGATTCCTTATGTGATTTGGAGTCATTATTAAACCCAAGCACCTTTGCAGGGATTGGAAGAACTCATTTGACCCAAAAAATCCCAATACTCCCTTGATGGAGGTCAAGAACCAAACAGAGGAAGGCAAGAGACTTCATCCACAATGACTGATTTTTTGCCATTTTGGTTTTGGATGCACACATTGGATCTTTCTTTAGATCCATCCGATGCTGATAATCTAAGCCACAGCCTCACACAGGGCCAAGAGGCTGATTCAGAGACATTCCTTTCCAAAGTAATTAAGCAAAGAGCCACAGGTGATGCCCATTCATTTCCATTTTAAAACTGTTTTCTTCAGGCTTCACAAAGGGTGGCCTGAGGCAAAGACCTTCCTGACATTCAGGGCAACAGAACAATAGGTAAGCAAAAGGGCCAAAGCAGGGTTTCTCCACTGAGACTTTCCTGGTCACACTGATATCTGAGTTTTCTGAGATGCTTGCCATTCCCTTCAGCTATGGATTACATGGCCATGTCACAGAGTTTGGAGGTGGTACATATTTTGGACACAAAACCATGAGCCTATTCTGGAGAGTGGCCAGAATTCAGGAAGAAAACAGGAACTTAGGAAGACAGTACATGTTGTCCATCGATAAGGCAACCTGCAATCCATTCCTATAATGGGTAGGATGAATGCTGGGAAGCTTTCTACTAGACAGGACACATCCATTGATTCATTCTCTTTTCTAATGTCTACAACCACGGACACAGTGGGATACACAGACATAGAAACACTCGCCTTGTCAAAAGACTTTCTAGAAACATTCCACTCCAAACCAAGCAAGCCACCTTCCCTACCTATTCTCAGAATATAAGACAAAACCACAAACTCACACACACACTGAAAAAGGCACCTTCTTCCCCAAAGTAAGTCTGTGACTATCCAGAGTGTCCTCTGAATGGTGGGCTATACTATGTTCCCCAGAAATGGCCTGTCCTTTCTCAGATCTGGTCTCCTTGGCCAACTCTGTGAAATATCAGGAGCCCGCGGTGAGCCACTTCTTGCTTTCTCTGGAAAGGCCAGTCTTCAAACTTTCCTGGCATTTGGCCATCCTCACATCAGTAGGTACCAAGAAAGACTGACTCTGTCCTTGGTAAATTTAAACAAGTGATCCCACTGTACTGGGAATTGGACTGGTTCTGGATGCCTGACTTCCTGGATCCCAAGTTCACAGAGTTCCATCACCAAGGAAGTGAGGTGAGGTCACTTCCTTCAGAAACTGAATGAGGTGACTGCCTTAGCAACCACTTTTTCCGAACAGTTGCTTCCATACTTCCTCTGACACTTTCACAAGTTAGATAGGTATCTCAACCATAGGAACCCAGGAACAGCTCTCCACAAAGGCCTTGGTTGGTCCATCTTTTCTACATTAAGGAGAGAGGGTGAATGAGACACAACCCTTCATCCTTACCAGGTTGTTTTCCATGGAATATGACTTTTGCTCTCTCACGTCCTTCATAGTTGCCTACATGTTCTCCAGGGATCATTTCTGCATGGACCTTTGAGGTTTTCAGCAGGTGGAAGATCCACTACATTCCTGTATTGTAAGACCAACTCTGTCCCTGCTGTTCTGTAATGTTAGATTGAGGGAACAGTGTATGGTTAGGGTTAATAACATGTGTGATTTGGGTTAGGAATAATTCTGCTGGATGAATAATGGTATTGGGAACCTGCGATATGTATGAGAATATATAGGTGAAATATATGTATGAAAACAGAAATCTAGGTAAGATTTGAAGCCCAAAAGAGCATTTTGCCCTTGATTGGAATACTTAGATTTGAATTAGGTTCTGCACAGATTTGTCAGATTAATCAATATACAATGGCATAGGACCTTGTACCTTGGATGATTGAATGTCGAAGAGAACATCCAGTCAAAAAGGGATAGTCGGAAGTGAAAGGTTAATAAAATAGGTATTTGTCACTTCCTGGGAAGAATGTTGTGTTTATTCCGAGCATAATCGAGTTGTAAAAAAAAATATGATTAAATTAAAAAGACACCATGAAGAGTGTCAATGAGAGAGTGAGAGGACCAAAAAAAGTGGTTTGAGTCTTGGTTCACATAGTCCCCCTGTTTGACTACTTTTTTATCAACCCTGGCCTGTCCGATAATAATCTCCATATTATTGCTAACTATAAAACCCTGTTTGCTCAACCGTGTAATTTCTTTTCTCTAAGCTCAAATTGGACAAGTTAAACTCATGGTAATACCCCACTAGCAGACATAGAATGTGACACCCCACAATGATCACTTTTATGATTAAAAGTAGCTAGAAGAAGAAGTGGGGAATGAAAGATTAATAAAATAGGTACTTGTCACTTTTTTTTCTGTATGCTTAACAAAACACTGTTGAAATCTTGAGAACTGTTTGCTAATCTTGTTCCCAGAATGTCCTGTCCCCAAATGCCAAACTGCAGAATGTACTCCCTCACCCGGTTGAATGCAAACCGCCCACTCTCCCTCACCCATCAATAAACTTCACTCCCTGCCCTCCCCAAAGAAAGTATATAAGCTCTGCTTAAGCTCTTCTCAGGGCTCTCTGCTCTATTCAAGTGAGCTCCGATCCCCTGCATGCTGACCCCCTATAAACCCTTTGCTGTTGCATGAGATAGTCTTTTGGTGGTCTCTTCCTCCGAAGCTCGCCCAGTGTTTACTTTGATGATTGCGTGTAGAAAAGAACATTCAGTCAAAAAGGGATAGTCGGTAGGATTAGGAAGATAGTTGTTAGGTTTAGGAAGAAGAATGAGTATAGGTTTTGGAAAAAAAGTATTCTTTATCAATAGGATTTTGTTTAGAGTGTGAATGTAAATGTTAGCCCACGTGAAGAGTCAGTCACAATAGTGAACCGGAGAAAATATGTAGGAAAACAGATATCAATAGAGATATTATGAAATAAGGCAAAATATAAAGTGGGTGATAGGATTAGACATTTTCAACAGGGTTGAATTTGAATATATGATCTTAGGAAGAAACCAATATGTAGTCACTAATTGGATTGATATTTGAGAGCATTAGGCAACCTGGACATGGCTGTGTTTAGTAATCCATGTTCATTTTCAATTTAGGCTTTGGTACAATAATAAGTGTGAACCTTGCATTTTGTCTGCAGAATATTACTGTGATAAAATGTATATGTAGATCAGGTGACATGAGTAATTTTTCCATCATTTCTGGGAGCAATATTTTGAAGATTAATAAGTTAGTATTGGGGGTACAAAGAGGTGTACCTTGTGTCTATGAATATAGAGCTAATGCATGAATAGACCATACTGTTAATAAATAATATAACTGGTCCACTTTAAATAATGCATTGGATTCATATCTTAAAATATATAAGAAATCTTATATTGATATACATACATTCATTCCAACTAGTTATACATCTAATAGTAAAATTAAGGTTATGGTTTATCATGAAAGGTGTGTGAGTTTTTCTTCAAAAGTGATTATGGAAATCAAAAATAATGTGTTTCGAAAGAAGTCTCATGAAAAGACCAGTCAAGAACCATGAAAAAATACATGTGTTCTGAAGCAGGAAGTGATTGAAAGTGAAACAAATGCCTCTAAATTAGCGAACTTGTGGATGAAATATATATCCTATTATGTGCATAAACTGAAGAAATAGTAATGTACCAGTTTTGAATAAAAATGAACGTCAAAATACACATCATGTCCCATAGGAATCAATTTGCATTGATGTTAACCTGGGTCAGTTACTGTATTAATTTTAGGATTTGTAGGCACCATTCACTGAAGATAGTTTTCAGTACTAGGAAACAAATACATATTTCAGGTGGATGAATATTTCTGACGATAATCTTGTGAAAAGTTGATTATAAATTCACATATATGAATATGAATGAATTTAGGAAATGTATAAAAAGACACATGTATTTCATATTTTGAAAAATCTGGAAAGTCTGTATATATATATATATATATATATATATATATATATATATATATACACACACACACACACACACACACACACACACATACACACACACATGCACACAGACATTAAAAATTAGCAATATATATGCCAATTGAAATTCACCATGAAATATATATCATCCACAGATTCAAAAATATTCATTTTACTGAACATGGATTTATGTATAATGTTGTTAAACTAGGAAGCTCACACAGAGTTCGAATTTTAACTTCCAACAGCATTTAGGAGAAGTGATCTCTTCTCACAATGTGTATCTGCCAAGTCAACCACCTCACAAGAATGTACGTGTTGTACCTTGTAGGATTCTATATGTGCATATAAAAATACATGTGCAAATAGGCTACAGAGAAAGGGAGACAGGAATTCACATATTTGTTAACTTTTAAAACACATGGAGAACAATTTCTACAAAAGTTGACTAGATTTATAACTCCTACACTACATAATGCAAAAGGCAAATTCAACTATACACCATGCCTCCTCTGAACTGCTTGTATTTCTATTCTGTTTGGATTATTATTCTCCATCATATTAGGATAAGTAGTCAGAGTCTAGTAGGCTAAGGGTTAGTGTCAGGGATTCAGTATTTCCAATGGAAAATTGGAAAAGGTATCCAATGTGTATGTAATTATGTGCTTTGAAAAATCTTCCCACTCTTATCCAGAACAATGCCTTGACATTACCTTTGCCCCAAGTAAGACACAATTACAGGAGAAGAGTTCGAAAATCTGTGCATATATATATGGAATGCAATATGCTCAGTTGTTCACAAACTTGGAGGTGGTAGAGGAGTTTACAAAAGTAATGGACAGGGTAAACCCTCCACAAAAATGGAGCTTTGCTGGCCTAAAGACTTCTTGAGAAACTGCCTCTGAGGTTGGGCACTTGAAATATATGTTGTTGTCAGGAGCTTAATCTTCATTTGTGGTGAGACAATTAAAGCTGGATCTGCATCTATGTGACCTGAAGGATCTTGTTTCTTATTTTCCAATGAACATGAGACAGCAGTGCTGAATTCTCTCTTTGTAGGTAAACTGTGGCCACTGGGGGCTATGTGTCTCCCTGTGAGGACTGAAACCATTTGATCATCCTCCAATTTTCGTGGTGTTTCTTGCTGCTGTACTGGGAGTTTGGTATTTGCTTCGTGAAATACAAAGATTTCAACTGGGACAAAGTGCTAGAGGGAGTTCTGTCACGTGTGGTGTGTCAGGGTCTGCAAGAGAATGCACCAACCAGGCCTTTATCCCACATAGCTTGGCCCCTTGACCATAGCAACCTGATTCTGAACATTGCCCTGAAAACTCTCCATATAACAGGATGCATTTACATATAAGGGTCTGCTGGCTACACTATGTCAGTCACAAGCTATTTGGAAGCCAATGGAAGGTCCACATGACTCCACCACAGATGTTTTATCACACACCTGCACACCACTACTCTAGGCCCACTACTCAGGAGGCTCCAACTTACTGGCATCACTGTTCTTCAACATTTTCATGAAACCCATTCAATCAAGGCACTGTATTGTATACTCATGATCAGCAACAGGACATCCAAAGTTTCTCCAGTGCCACCTGGTCATGGGAATTTCAAAAATTTGATGGTATTCATCTAGCCATTTTTCAAGGATGAAGTTGGAGGCACTGTGGGTTTCAATTCATTCAGGAACCACTAAATGGTGAGGAAGTTCATTTCAATGAAATCTCTGGACAACACTCACAGGAAAGGCTTCCCAAAGAGTGGCCAAAAGGTCACATGAAGCCAGGCCCATTGAACTGTACAATGTGAGGTCCATGTGTGTTTTGACTCTCAAATATGGCTTCCATGTTTTTCATAATAAAATCATGTGATATCCTGGCTGAGATTCACAGTGCTCTGTGGAAAACCAACCTGGGACTAGATTTCAGATTCCAAGGGTGAATCTCATGCGTGGCCTCCTAAAATCCCAACTCAATTCATGGCAATACTACTCTGAGGTCAGTTCCAGAACTCAGTCTATAAGGGGAATCACCCAAGAGTGAAGCCCTGGTGGACCCAGTCAGCTCTTCCAACTGCCACAAAACTGACCACAATTATAACCAAAACACGCCATCATGGCCCTCATTTTCTTCCATATAGATATTCATCATAACTTCTGTCTAGAGGTTTCCATAAGTGGCGCAGCTCAAGACAGTTTCCAATATAAGCTTCTTTGCCCCTCATTTGCCTAAAGTAAGTGTGGCCTGCACACTCTTCCTGTCAACCAGGAGTGATCAAATAGGCCTGCCATTAATACTGCTCTGCTTCTACTATTTGAGGCCTACTGACTGTCAGGTATAGATTCTTATGTGGTTTGTAGTCATGAGACAACACTAGCACATCTGCAGGGCTTTGAAAAACTCATTTTACTCAAGGGTCAATAATCACACTTGATGGAGGTCAGGAACCTAACAGAGGAAGGTGAGAGACTTCATCCACAATGACTGATCTTTTTGAATTTTGGTTATGGATGCACACATGGGATCTTTCTTTAGATCCATCAGGTGCTGACAATCTAAGCCCCAGCTTCACCGAGCGCCAAGAGACTGATTCAGACACATCCATTTCCAAAGCAATTAAGCGAAGAGCCACAGGTGATGCCCACTCATTTCCATTTGAATACTGTTTTCTTCAGGCTTCACAAAGGGGTGGCCTGAACCAAAGACTTTCCTTACATTCAGGGCAACAGAAAAATAGGTAAGCAAATGGCCCAAAGCAGGGTTTCTCCACTGAGACTTTCCTGGTATCTGAGTTTCCTGATATCTGAGTTTTCTGACATGCTCCACTTCCCTTCAGCTATCCAGTACATGGCCATGTGACAGAGCTTGGAGGTGCTACATAGCTTGGACACAAAACTTTGAGCCTATTCTGGAGAGTGTCCGGAATTCAGGAAGAAAACAGGAACTTAGAAAGATAGTAGGTTTTGCCCATTGATAAGGCTAGTCGCAGTCCATTCATAAATTGGCAGTATGAATGCTGGGAAGCTTTCTACTAGACAGAACACATCCATGATGCATTCTTTTTCTAATACTAAGACCACGGAGAGAGTGGGATACACAGTAATAGAAACACTCACCTTGTCAGAGGACATACTAGATACAGTCCTCTCCAAACCAAACAAATCGCCTTTCCTACATATTCTCAGAACATGAGACAAAACCACAAACTCACACCCACACTCAAAAAGACACCACCTATCCCAAAGTAGGTCTGTGACTATCCGGAGTGTCCTATGATGGGTGGGACATACTATATTTCCACGAAATGCACTGTGCTGTCTCAGTTCTGGTCTCCTTGGCCAACTCTGTGAAGTTGTCAAAAGTCACTGGTGAGCCACTACCTTCTTTCTCAGGAAAGGCCCCTCTTCTTAGCTTTCCTAGCATTTGGCCATCCTCACATAACTAGGTACCAAGAAAGACTGACTCTGTCCTTGGTTTACCCAAACAAGTGAGACCATTGGAACTGGGACTGGAACTGGCTGTGGTTGCCTGGCTTCCTGAATCCCAAGTTTAGAGAGTTCCATCACCAAGGAAGTTATGTGAGGTAACTTCCTTCAGGAAGTGAATGAAGTCACTGCCTTGGCAACCACTTTGTCCTAACAGTTGCTTCCAAGGGTCCCATGAGATGGAGGGTGCACCTACTTGCTGTGACATTTTCACAAGTTAGAATGGTATATCAACCATAGGCACCTGGGCACAGCTCTCCACACAGGCTTGGTTTGGTCCATCTTCTCTACATTAAGATGAAAGAGGCTGATTCAGACACATCCCTTCACCCTGACCAGGTTGTTTGCGATGGAAGTTGACTTTTCCTCCCTCAGGTCCTTCATTGCTGCCTACATCTTCTCCATGGATCATTTCTGTATTGACCTTTGAGGTTCTCAGCAGGTGGAAGATCCCCTACACTCCTGATTGTAAGACCAACTCTGTCCCTGCTTTTCTGTAAAGTAAGATTGAGGGAACAGTGTATGGTTAGGGTAATAACAGGTTCGATTTGGGTTAGGAATCATTCTGCATGATGAATAATGGCATTGGGAACCTGTGATATTTACAAGAATATACAGGTGAAATATAAGTATGAATACAGAAGTCTAGGTAAGATTTGAAGCCCAGAAGAGCATTGGGTCCTTGATTGGGATACTTAGCTTTGAAATACCTTCTGCACAGATGTCTCAGATAAATCGATAAACAATGGCATAGGACCTTGTAAATTGGATGATTGAATGTAGAAGAAAACATCCACTTAAAAAGGGTAGTCGGTAGGATTGGAAAGATAGTCAGTAGGTTTAGGAAGAAGAGTGAGTATAGGATTTGGTCCAAAAGTTCTTTAGCAATAGGGTTTCTCGTAGAGAATGAATGTAAATGTCAGAACATGTGATGAGTCAGTCACAATGATTAACTAGGGAAAATATATAGGGAAGCAGATATCAATAGAGACATGTAGAAATCAGGCAAAGTATAAATTGATTGATAGGATTAGACATTTTCAACATGGTAGATGTTGAATATACAATCTTAGAAAAAAACAAATATTTAGCACCAATAGGATTAACATTTGAGAGCATTAGGCAATCTGGACTTGGATGTTTTTAGTAATCCATGCTCACTTTCCTTTTAGGTTTTGGTACAATCATAAGTGTGAACTTTGCATTTTGTGTCCAGAATATTACTGTGATAAAGTGTATATGTAGATCAGGTGACATGAGTATTTCTTCCACCAATTCTGTGGTCAATATTTTGAAGATGTATAAATTAGTATTGGGTGTACAAATAGGTCTACCCTGTGTCTACAAATATAGATAAAATGAATGAATTGACCATACTGTGAATAAATAATATTACTGGTTCCAACTTTAAATTATGGATTGAATTGATATCTGAAAATATACAGGAAATCTTATATTGATATACATACATTCATTACAACCATTTATAGATCTAATGGTAATATTAAGGTTATGGTTTGTCATGAAGAGTGTGTGAGGTTTGCTTCAAAAGCGATTATTGAAATCTAAAATGAAAAGTAGTCTCATGAAAAGACCAGTCAAAAAACATGGAGGAATACATGTGTACTGAAGCAGGAAGTGATAGAAAGTGAAACAAATGCCTATAAATTTGAAAACTTGTGAATGAAATATATATCCTATGATGTGCATAAACTGAAGAAATAGTCATGTAACATTGTTGAATAAAAATGAATGTCATAATACACATCATGTACCATAGTAATCTACTTGCATTGATGTTAAAGTGGGTCAGATACTGTAGAAAAATTAGGACTTCTATGCACCATTCACTGAATTTAGATTTCAGTACTAGGAAACAATATGTATTTGAGGTGGATGAATATTTCTGAGAATAATTTTGTGAACATTTGATTATAAATCCACATACATGAATATGAATGCATTTAGGGATTGTATAATAAGACACATATATTTTATATTCTGAAAAATCTGGAGAGTGTATATATATATATATATATATATATATATATATATATATACACACACACACACACACACACACACACACACACACAGACATTAAAAGGTAGCGATATATATGCCAATCGAAATTTATTATGAAATATATATCTTTCACAGATCCAAAAATATTCATTTTACTGAACATGGATTTATGTATTATCTTGTTCAACTAGGAAGCTCACCCGTAGTTTTAATTTTCAGTTCCAACAACGTTCAGGAGGAGTGATCTCTTTTGACAATTTGTATCTGCCAAGTCAGCCACCTCACAAAAGTGTACATGTGATACCAGGTAGGATTCTATATGTGCATACAAAAATACATGTGCTGAATAGGATACAGATAAAGGGCGACAGGAATTCACGGATTTGTTATCTTTAAAACACATGGAGAACTACTTCAATTTAATATTGACTTGATTTATAACACCTACCCTTTATCATACAAAAGGTAAGTCCAGCTATACACCATGCCTCCTCTGAACTGCTTGTATTTCTATTCTGTTTTGGTTATTTTGCTCCATCAATTTAGGATTGACACAGTCTGGCTGGGCACAATTCAGGAGCCACTTGTCAAAAGCTAACTTTATTTTTAGAACCACACACGCCAAAAAATAGCTCCTCGGGAAAAACACTCAGAGCACAACTGCCACCACCGGCTTCCCACAAGCTCTCAACCTCCCCTCTCCTCCTGCTCTTGAGGTCGATTGGCTGGGTTGTTTGAGCAGAGCCAATAAAGTCCCCCAAAAAGCAGCTCCATAATTTGAAAGGGTGGGGAAACAGCCCAATGGGCATCACCGCAGAGGAGCCAATCAACTAGATGTTGCTGGGGCCGCTGTGAGCCAACCATCAGCTGGCAGTCTGAAAGTTTGCTTTGGCCCCTTGGGCTGTGGCTCTCAACATCTAACCCTCTCTGTTTAAACAACAAGCATGTGGCTTAGGGACCATGCCTGCCTTAGGTTGTCCAATAGTACATATGATTCTTACCCATTATCGAATGAGCTGACCTCAAGGTGTCAGCCTCCTGTCTTAGATTGGTACCATTGTAATTGGATCTTACCCGTCACTGACTACAGGTCCAGTATACATCCACACCTGTGGAGAGGTCTTTGTACCAGCGGGCGGGTGAGGCTCTTTGCCTCATCTCTGTTGGCCCCCTAATTTTAGCTGAACAACCATGACAAGCAGAAGGGAGGAAGATACACCAAGGCAATTGATGGCTCTTTTTGAAAAAATTTTACCACCGATGACATCATCAGAGAAATACCCCAACACTACCACACGTCACTGCACCAACAGATAGTTCACAATGCAGGCAGGTGAGTTCACAATGCATACAAGTGATACATAGTCCAGGCAAGTTCTGCAAGCAGTTCAGTGATGGCTATTGCAGAAGCTGTAGATTGGTTTTATCTTTGACTTCACATGCACTGGGATGAAGATAGAAATTCTGGCAACAATGCCTAAAGAAAGAATTATGTAACATTCCAAAAGGCACTAAAAGAAAACAATTTTCTTAACAATTTACATTGTCTAGAAGAGAATTATTAAATATAATGAAAAGAAAAGGTGGATCCAACATGGCGGCGGGCAGAGAGGCTGCGCTTTTAATGCACTCCCAGTGATGGGGTCATAAAGTCGCAAGGATAACTCTTTGATTCTACCAACGGAGATTCTCCTAGCAAAATTCCACTGAAGGGAGACTGCCCGGGAGCTACAAGAATTTTTTTGAAGCGTCTGTGTGACCCGGACGAGTGGGACCCTGCCACTAGACGCGGAGTTCGAGATTCACCAGCCACAGTCTGCGCACCGCGGGCACAGCTGCAGATCCGTCCACCGGCCCGCAGCCAAAGTGACTGGGTCCTGCTAGACGCCGAGACACAGCTTGGCAGGAAGAAGTCTTTAGCCAAGCCTCCACGCGCCAGGAGCTGAGGTGAACTGGGCCGGACCAGTCCCACCCCTCCCCTCGGTCAATCCGGCAAGAAGCCTGGGGCCCACCATAGCAGAGAGGTGACATCATCGGAGTTCGGCCGGCGAAATTCCTTCCCAGCAAATTCCACTTTAGCAGGTGTGTGACTCCCCATACTGATACAAGCAGCCAGGAAACTTCATTGACTTCTCAGGGGTCGTGTCCGTAGGGAAGCAGAGGGGAGCCCAGAACCCAAGGCCCCCATATCACCAGTGGTGACCCCTAAGGTCTTATCCGCCAGTTTACCACAGCACTGAGGATTAAAAGGGGCACTCGGTGGGGCTGCAAGTGTAACTAGATCTCTGGAGAATCACTTCTGGGGAACAGGACCTGGCTGGCAGGCTGACAGGAGGAAGGGGGTTAAGAGCTGGAGAAGTGAAATGGCTCTGGACTGACAAGTCTGAGAGACCCCCAGAAGACGCCCTACAGGGATAGCTCTCGGCAGGTAGAGAGCAGACACTCCGCTTGGAAGGCACAGCTCCGCCTACTGGAAGAGAAGAAGGTGGATCTCTAAGACTTTAATTTTTTTGTTGTTGTTGTTGCTGTTGTTGATATTTTTTTCTCTCCTTCTTCTCTCCCTGTTCCTTTCCCCCCTTTTCCTTCTCTCTTTCTATCCCATTTCAAGTTTTATTGTTCTTTTCATTCCCCTCTAATCTATCTCTCCCTCTATCCTTTTTTTCTTTTTAAGAGCACCTTCATTCTCCTACCCCCCAACTCTCATTCCAAGCATTACATCTTTCATTGTGTGTAATTGTCTAAATGCAAATAGGTGAATGTCTCGAGGCTGTCTATAAGACTCCTAAATACCTAGCTACTACCAACACCCTGATCCAATTGCCTGGTAGTATCCACCTTCAGTGGAGCAATCTTCTAAAGTAGCCGAGACATACTAACCATTGTACCACCAGAGCACCCAACCTAAACATATAGTCCTAAGAACAAACAGCAAATCATTATATGCATACAGAACCTAGAAGCCTTATATGAATTAAATGAATCAGCTTTAAAGTACAACAAAGCCCAAAATTTTTAGGCATAATCTTCCACCACAAAAGAGAGACAACAGAGATATACAAAGCCAAAACAAATGTATAGGAGAAAGCAGTTACAAAGCAGTCAAACAGAGCTGGAAAGCAACGTGAACAATATGAAAAAACAAGGGAAAAAGGGGTTACAAACAATGCAGGACAATCTAAATATACAGGAGGACCTAGAAGAATCAGAAATATGGACAGGGAAAGAAATCAAGGCATTCCTAATTCAGATGGAACGGAATATTAGAAAAGACATGAGACAGCAAATCCAAGCATTGAAAGTATATTTTGAAGAGGAACTAACCACACAAATTAAATCCACAAAGAATGAGCTTTATCAGGAGATAGAGGTGTTAAAAAATAATCAAGTTGTAATCATAGAAATGCAAGAAACCGTAAATCAGATTAAAAGCACTAATGAGAATATTACAAACAGACTAGATCAAGTAGAAGTCAGAACATCAGATAATGAAGACAAAGTATATCAACTTGAAAAGAATATAGTCAACACAGAAAAGATGTGAAATCAAACATATAACACAAAACACAAGTGCACACATAATATAATACATACAACACATGACATAATATTAAAGGCCTTATGACTTTTTACAGGTGAAATCTCCATTGCAATGTCTAAAAACTCTATTGTCCAAAAATAGAACTGATCAGCAAAACATTAACCTAGTTCTGTATGAGCTAAAAAAAACAAAATAAAACTTCATGATATGAGAAAGGGGAATAATAAAATAGATTTGAAAAAAACATTCTGGTTCTGTCACAGATGTAAGAACAGCCAAACTGGAGTTCTGCATATCAGCTCTTATTGATTTGAGCCAAATCATCTTATTTTTGGTCTGTAGAAATCTCTTTAGTTAATCTCTCTGGAATCCAAATTGGCTACTGTTCTCCCTGTGGAAACACAAAAACAGACGCCGGACTCCAGACAATTACTTGGTCAGGACCTTTCCATTGTCCTGTTAGAATATCCTTCCAAAGTACCTTGGGCTTATGTACATTTTTTGGACATATATGCCTTTCTGCAGCACTAAGCCCTGATGAACCCAAATTTAAAAAGTTTAGAGTAAAAGGGTTATTTTAAGTTTACCTTTGGGGAATATATACCCCTTCCCAATTTGTTCTTTTTGCTTTAATATGTACGTTTTAATAGTTTCATGTGCTCTTTCAACTATGCCTTCTCCCTGTGGATTGTATGGGATTCCTGTTACATGAGTAATGCCAAATGATGAGCAAAATTGTTTAAAAGAAGTAGAAGTATAAGCCGGGGCATTATCTGTTTTTAACTCTTTTGGAACGCCCACAGTGGCAAAATTTTGTAAGCAATGAGCTATAACATCTTTAGTTTTTTTCTCCAGCAAGAATGGAGCCCATCAAAAATCCAGAAGAAGTATCAACTGTAACATGCAAATATTTTAATTTTCCAAATTCTGGCAAGTTTGTGACGTTCATCTGCCAAATATGGTTAGGTATAAATCCTCTAGGATTGACTCCAAGATTAACTTGTGGTAAAAAGGTCACACAATTTTGACATTGTTTTATTATTTGTCTAGCTTGTTCCTTAGTTACTTTGAAACGCTTTTGTAAAGTATTAGCATTGACATGAAACTTTTTATGAAAATTTGTAGCTTCTTCTAGTGTATAGAAAATATGTATGAATGTCATGTGTTGTTTTATCTGCTAAATAATTGCCCAAACTAAGGGCTCCAGGCAATCCTGTATGTGTCCTGAAATATCCTATAAAAAACGGATCTTTCCTGTCCCAGATTAGACTTTGTATAGTCGAAAGCAAAGAGAAAATAGTAGAGGAAGGGGAAATCCTTCTACCATCTTCAAGTGATACTATAGCACTAACTATATACTGATTATCGGAAAATAAATTAATTACAGATGCTTTAAGCATCACAAAAGCTTGTAATACTGCATTAAGCTCTACATTTTGAGCTAATTGTTTGGGTACTAAAAATGTAAAAGTTTGATCAGGTGTAAATATTACTGCTGTACCATTATTTGACCCATCAGTGAATATATTTGTAGCATTTATAATAGGTGTTTTTCTTGTCATTTTTGGAAAAATTACATGATGTGATGACCAAAAAGACAATAAAGGATTAGATGGTAAGTGGTTATCAAATGAAACATTAGATTTGCACATGATTATTGCCCAAGAATTTAACTAATTATCTAAATCATCAATTTGATTCATAGTATATGGAGTAATAATTTTATCTTCTTGGGTTGTATTATAGTTATAGTAGAAATATTCAAGTAAAAGAGAAGGTCTCTCGAGCTAGTCAGACAGAGATAAAAATTCAATTAAAAGAGAAGGTCTCTCTAGCTAGTTAGACAGAGGAAAAAATCAAGTGATTGATCCTGATAATGTGTCTGAATCAGCCTCTTGGACCTGTGTGAGGTTGTGGCTTAGATTCTCATCACCTGATGGATCATTCCGTGTGTGAATCCATACCCAAAATGGCCAAAAGAGCAGTCCCTGTGGATGAAGTCTCTTGCCTTCCTTTGTAAGTCTACTGAACTCCATCAAGTGAGAATACGCATCCTTTGTGTCAAATGAGTTCTTCAAAGCCCTGGAGAGTCTAGCACATAGGTTCTTGGGTTTTCTCATGACTCCAATTCACATAAAAATAACTATACCTGACAGTCAGTAGGCCTCAAATTGGAGAAGCAGAGGTGTATTAAGGGCAGGCCTATTTGATCACACCTGGTTCACAGGAAGGGTGTCCAGGCCACCATGACTTTAGGCAATGAAGGGCAAGAAAGCTTATTTTGGACACTGTCTTGGACTTCGCCACTCATGGAAACCTCCAGACAGAGCGTAGTATGAGAGTGTATATATGGAAGAAAATGAGGACCATGTGGGAGTGTTTTGGTTTTAATTGTGGTCATTTGTGTGGTAGTTGGAAGATATGACTGGGTATACCTGGGCTGAACTCTGGTGTGATTCCCCTTAGAGACTGAGTTCTAGAGCTGACTTAGAGAAGTGTTATCATGAAATATGTTGGGATTTTAGTTGGTCACGCATGAGAGTCGCCCTTGGAAACCGAGATCTAGGCCCAGGTTTGCTTTCCACAGAGCACTGGGAATCTAATCCAGGATATCCCATGGTTATATTCTGAAAGACATGGCAGCCATAGTTGAGAGTCAAAACACACATGTACCTCACATTGTAGACAGCAATAGGTCTGGCTTCCTGTGAAATTTTGGCCACTCTTTGGAAGCCTTGTCTGTGAGATTTCTCCAGAGCTTTCATTGAAATGAGCTTCCTCACCATTTAATTGTTCCTGAATGAAGTTAAACACACAGTGCCTCCAACATCATTCTTGTAAAATGGCTAGATAAATACCATGAAATTTTTGAAATTCCCATGACCATGAAAATGGTGTAGAAAAGAGATGCCAGTAAGTTGGAGCCTGATGTGAAATGGGCCTAGAAAAGTCGTGTGCAGTTGTGTGATAAAATATCTGTGGTGGGGCAATGTGGATCTGCCATTGGCTTCCAAATGGCTTGTGACTGACATGGTGCACCCAGCAGACCCTTCTATGTAAAGGCATCTTGTTATGTGGAGAGTTTTCAGGGCAATGTTCAGAATCAGATTGCTATGGTTAAGGATGCAAGCTATGTGGGATTGAAGCCTGGTTGGTTCATTATCATGCAGAACCTGACACACCACACGTGACAGAACTCCCTTTAGCACTGTGTCCCAGTTTAACTCCTTGTATTTTGTGAAGCAAATACCAAACTCACATTGCAGCAGCAAGAAACACATCGACAAGTGGAGGATGGCCAGATGGCTTTAGAGTCCACACGGAAAGAGTTTGCCCGCAGTGGCCACAGTTTACCTACAAAGAGAGAATTCAGCACTGCTGCCTCATGTTCATTAGAAAATAAGAAACCATGTCCTCCAGGTCACTTAGATACATACCTAGCTTTGATGGTCTCTCTACAAAAAAAGCTAAAACTCCTGACAACAACAAATATTTCAAGTGCCCAAACTCAGAGGCAGTTTCACCAGAAGTCTTTAGTCCAGAAGAGCTCCATTTTTGTGGAGTATTTACCTGTCCCTTACTTTTGGAAACTCCTCTACCACCTTCAAGGTTGTGAACTCTTGAGCATATTACATTCCAGATATGTATTCACAGATTTTCTAACTCGTCCACTCTAATTGTATTTTACTTGGAGTGAAGGTAAAGTCAAGGCATTGTTCTGGATTAGAGTGGGAAGATTTTTGTGAAGCACATATTTACATACACATTGGATTCATTTTCCTATTTTCAATTCAAAATGCTGAATGCCTGACACTAACGCATACCCTACTAGACTCTGACTACTAATTCTAATATGATGGAGAAAAATAACCCAAACCGAATAGAAATACAAGCAGTTTAGACGAGACATAGTGTATTGCTGGACTTGCCTTTTGCATTATACAGGGTAGGACTTATAAATCTAGTCAATATTTTGTTGAAATAGTTCTCCATGTGTTTTTAAAGTTAACAAATAGATGAATTCCTCTCTGCCTTTCTCTGTAGCCAATTCAGCACATGTTATTTCATATGCACATATTGAATCATACCTGTTATCACATGTACATTCTTGTGAGGTGGCTGACTTTGCAGATACAAATTGGGAGAAGAGATCACTCCACCTAAACACAGTTGGAACTGAAAATTCAACCTATGGGTGAGCTTCGTAGATGAACAACATGATAAATAAAATCATGTTCAGTATAATGAATATTTTTGGATCAGTGGATGATATACATTTCATGATGAATTTCGATTTCCATATATATTGCTACTTTTTAATGTCTGTGTGTGTGTGTGTGTGTGTGTGTGTGTGTACACTCTCCAAGTTTTTCATAATATGAAATATATGGGTCTCAATGTACACTCCCTAAATTTATTCGTATTCATGTATGTGGATTTATAATCAAATATTCAAAAGATTATTCTCAGAAATATTCATCCACCTGAAATACATATTTGTTTCCTAGAAATAAAAACTAACTTCTGTGAATGGTGCATACGGATCCTAATATTTCTACAGTAACTGACCCAGTTTAACACCAATGCAAGTAGATAACTATGGAACGTGATGTGTATTTTGATGTTCATTTTTAGTCAACACTTGTACATTACTATTTCTTCAGTTTATGCACATCATAAGATATATATTTCATACACAAGTTAGCAAATTTATTGGCATTTGTTTCACTTTCAATAACTTCATTCTTCAGAACACATGTATTCCTCCATGTTTTTTAACAAGACTTCTTTCTAAACACATTATTTTCGATTTCCATAATCACTTTTGAAGCATAACTCACACACTCTTCATGATGAAATATCACCTTAATATTACCATTAGAAGTATAACTGGTTGGAATGAATGATTTTATATCAACATTAGATTTTCTGTATATTTTCAGATATCAACTCAATCCATTATTTAAAGCGGACCAATTATATTATTTATTCACAGTATGGTCTATTCTTGCATTATCTCTATATTCTTAGACAGATACTACACGACTTTCTACCCCCAATACTCATTTATACGTCTTCAAAATATTGTTCCCAGAAATGGTGGAAGAAATACTCATGTCACCTGATCTACATATACATTTTATCACAGTAATATTCTGGAAAATAAAGCAAAGGTCACACTTATGATTGTACCAAAGCCTAAATTTAAAGTGAGCATGGATTTCTAAAAACATCCATGTCCAGGTTGCCTAATTCTCTCAAATGTCAATCCAATTGTTGACTACATATTTGTTTCTTTCTAAGATTATATATTCAAACTCAACCCTGTTGAAAATGTCTAATCCTATCACTCACTTTACTTTGCCTGATATCCTAATGTCTCTATTGATATCGGCTTTCCTTCATAAATTCCCAGTTCATCATTTTGACTGTTCATTTGTGCTGACATTTACATTCACTCTCTACCTGAAACCCAATTGCTAAATAACTTTTGGTCCAAATCCTATACTCACTCTTCTTTCTGAATCTACCAACTATCTCCCAAATCCTACTGACTATCCTTTTTTGAATGGATGTTCTCTTCGACATTCAATCATTCAAGGTACAAGGTCCGATGCCATTGTGTATTGATTTATCTGAGACATCTGTGCAGGACATAATTCAAAGCTAAGTCTCCCAATCAAGGGCCCAATCCGTTTCTGGGCTTCAAATATTACTTAGATTTCTGTTTTCATACATATATTTCACCTCTATATTTTTATAAATATCACAGATTTCCAATACCATTATTCATCCAGCAAAATGATTCCTAACCCAAATCGAACATGTAATTAACCCAAACCATATACTATTCCCTCATTCTAACTTTATAAAAGAGCAGAGAAAGTGTTGGTCTTACAATATAGGAATGTAGGGGATATACCACCTGCTGAAAACCTCAAAGGTCCATGCAGAAATAATCCCTGGAGAAGATGTAGGCAGCTATTAAGGACCTGAGAGAGCAAAAGTCATCTTCCATGGAAAACAACCCTGTCTGGAGAGGGGTTGTGTCTGACTGAGTGTCTCTGTTCCTAATGTACAGAAGATGGACCAATCCAGGCCTGTGTGCAGAGCTGTTCACGGGTGCCTATGGGTGATATAGTATTCTAACTGGTGAGAGGGTCACGGGAAATAGGGGCAGCATCTATCTCATGGGACCCTTGGAAGCAACTGTTAGGAAAAAGTGGTTGCAAAGGCAGTGACCTCATTCAGTTCCTGAAGGAAGTGACCTCATCTCTATTCCTTGGTGATGGAACTCTCTGAACTTGCGATCCAGGATTCCAGGCACCCAGAGCCAGTCCTAGTCCCAGTCCCAGTGGGCTCATTTGTTTGGATTTTGTAAGGACAGAGTCAGTCTTTCTTGGTATCTATTGATGTGAAGATGGCCAAATGCCAGGAAAGCTTTGAAGACTGGCCTTTCCAGAGAAAGCAAGTAGTGGCTCACCACGGGCTCCTGACAATTTCACAGAGTTGGCCAAAGAGACCAGATCTGAGACAGGACAGGCCATTTTGGAGGTACATAGTAAGGCTCACCAGTGAGAGTACACTCCGAATAGTCACAGACCTACTTGGGGGAAGGCGTTGCCTTTGTGGTTTTTGTTGTGTGTTTGTGGTTTTATCTCATGTTCTGAGAAAAGGTAAGAAACGCGGTTTGTTTGGTTTGGAGTGAACTGTTTCTAGTAAGTCGTTTGACAAGGCAAGTGTTTCTATGTCTGTGTATCCCAATGTGTCTGTTTTTGTAGACATTAGAAAAGAGAATGCATCAATGGATGTGTCCTGTCTAGTAGAAAGCTTCCCAGCATCAATCCTGCCCAATTTATGAATGGATTGTGGCTTGCATTATCGAAGGGCAACACCTACAAACTTCCTAAGTTCCCATTTTCTTCCTGAATTCTGGCTACACTCAAGAATAGGCTCATGGTTTTGTGTCCAAGATATTTACCACCTCCAAGCTCTGTGATATGGCCATGTACTGGATAGCTGAAGGGAATGGCGAGCATCTCAGAAAACTCAGATATCAGTGTGACCAGTAAAGTCTCAGTGGAGGAACCCCGCTATGGGCCTTTTGCTTACCTATTGTTCTTTTGCCCTGAATGTCAGGAAGGGCTTTGCCTCACGCCACCCCTTTCTGAAGCCTGAAGAAACCAGTTTTCAAATGGAAATGAGTGGGCATCACCTGTGGCTCTTTGCTTAACTGCTTTGGAAAGGGATGTGTCTGAATCAGTCTCTTGGCCCTGTGTGAGGCTGTGGCTTAGATTACCAACACCTGATGGATGTAAAGAAAGATCCCATGTGTGCATACAAAATCAAAATGGCAAAAATTCGCAGTCATTGTAGATGAAGTCTCTCGCCTTTCTCTGTAAAGTTCCTGACCTCCATCAAGGGGAATAGGGATCCTTTGGGTCAAATGAATTCTTCAAAACCATGCAGAGGCAAATCCATAAGTGCTTCGGTTTTTTCTTGACTCCATTTCACATAAAGAATCTAAACGCCAAAGTCAGAAGGCCTCAAATTGGAGAAGTGGAAAAGTATTAATGGCAGACTTATTTGATCACTCCTGGTTCACAAGAAGGGTGTCCAGGCCACCGTGACTTTAGTCACAAACACACACACACACACACACACACACACACACACACACACACACACATATATATATATATACACTCTCCAGATTTTTCAAAATATGAAATATGTGTCTTATTTTACACTCACGAAATTCATTCATATTCATATACGTAAATTTATAATCAACTTTCCAAAGATTATTCTTAGAAATATTCATTAACCATAAAAACATATTTCTTTCCTATACTGAAAAGTAACTTGAGTGAATGGTGAACACAAATCCTAATATTTCTACAGTACCTGACCCAGTTTAACATCAATGCAAGTAGATTCCAATCGGACATAATGTGTATTTTGACGTTCATTTTTATTCAACACTGGTAGATTACTATTTCTTCAATTTATGCACATCATAGGATATATATTTCATCCACAAGTTAGAAAATTAATAGGCATTTGTTTCACTATCAATCATTTTCTGCTTCAGAGCACATGCATTCCTCCATGTTTCTCGACTGGTCTTTTCATGAGAAAAGGGATGGACAAGGCAAGGTAAGGCAACTAAGATAGCACCGAAGACACGGAAACAGTCCTATTTGGTTGCAACCGGATTTAGAGGGCATTGCTTCTGTTGTAATCATTTAATCCCCTGCACCCCAAGTTTAAATTGTTTCAGAATTTTGTACCCAACATGGATGGGAGGGGCTCAGAAGTTCACAATCTGCAGAAGTTTATAAAAAGCAGTTTTTGTTTCTGTTTTTTTTTTTTCTCTGTTCTGGGCAAGTTAACATTTTAAGGATACCGGGAATGGGGCAGAGCTATTTCTTCTCTTTTTTTTTTCTCTCAGCCAGATGTTACCATGGAGCCCAGTTGGTAACTTCTTTATCTTAGAAATGTAGCCATCTCTGTGAAGCCCCAGCTCAAGGCCAGAGGCCTTGTTTACATATTGCCAGCATTATGACTGACTCTTTCCAAACACATTATTTTCGATTTGCATAATCACTTTTGTAGCAAAACTAACATATCTTCATGATAAACCGTAACCCTAATATTAATATTAGATGTATCATTGGTTGGAATGAATGATTGTATATCAATATAAGATTTCTTATATATTTTCAGATATCTATTCAATCCGTTATTTAATGTGGAACCAGTTATATTATTTATTCACTTATGGTCTATTCATGCATTATCTGTATATTCAATGACACAGTGTACACCTCTTTGTACCCCCAATACCCATTTATATGTCTTCAAAATATTGCTCCCAGAAATGGTGGAAGAAACACTCATGTCACCACATCTACATATACATTTTATCACAGTAGTATTCTGGAGACAAATGTAAAGGTCACACTTTTGATTGTACCAAAGCCTAAATGGAAAGTGAGCATAGATTACAAAAAACATCCATGTCAAAGTTGCCTAATGCTCTCAAATGACAATCCTATTGGTGACTACATATTTGTTTCTTCTTAAGATTATATATTCTAACTCAATTCTGTTGAAAATGTCTAATCGTATCACGCACTTTATACTTTGCCTGATTTCGTAAAGTCTTTATTGATATCTGCTTTCCTACATATTTTTTCCACTTCATTATTGTGACTGTTAACATGTGCTGACATTTACATTCACTCTCTAACCGAACCCCTATTGCTAAAGATATTGTTTTCCAAATCCTATACTCACTCTTCTTCCTAAACCTACCGACTATCTTCTTAATCTTACCGACTATCCGTTTATGACTGGATTTTCTCTTCTACATTCAAACATCCAAGTAATGTTCCTGCAAGCGTCGGTGGAAGAGATCACCAAGATAGTGTCTCATGCAACAGCAAGGGGTTAATTGGGGGTCCAGCAAGCTGGGGCTCAGAGCTCACATGAATAGAGCAGAGAGCCCTGAGAACAGCTTAAGCAGAGCTTATATACTTTCCTTGGAGAGGGCAGGGATGGAAATTTATTGATGGGTCAGAGCGAGTGGGTGGTTAGTGTGAAACTGGGTGAGGGAATACATTCTGCAATTTGGCAGTTGGGGACAGCACAATCTGGGAACAAGATTACAAACAGTTCTCAATATTTCAACAGTGTTTTGTTAAGCATACAGAAAAACAGGAAGTTACAAGTACCTTTTTTATTAACCTTTCATTCCCCACTTCTTCTTCTTGCTACTTTTAATCATAAAAGTGATTATTGGGACGTGTCACATTCTATGTCTGCTAGTGGGGTATTACCATAAGTTTAACTTATCCAATTTGAGCTTGGAGAAAAGAAATTACATGGTTGAGCAAACAGGGTTTTATAGTTAGCAATAATATGAGGATTATTATTGGACAGGCCAGGGTTGATAAAAGCGTAGATAAGCAGGGGGACTGTGTGAACCAAGACTCAAACCACCCTTTTTGGGCCTCTCTCTCTCGTTGATGCTTTTCAAGGCATCCTTTTATTTTACTCAAAGGTTTTTTTTACAACCTCAGTATGGTCGGCATCAAAACAACATTCTTACATCAATGCAGCACAAAGGCCCCCTTCTCTCATGAAGAGGAGGTCCAACTCTCAACTGGAGTGTAAAACAACTTCAGAGAGACATGTAAAAGATTCCTGCAAAGCTGTGATGGAGGTTTCTATTATCTTTAAGTTTTGGTCTCTTGCTGCTTCTATTTGGGTCATCTGTTGTGTACCATGGAGCAGGGCAGTGGTTCCTGTGACTACCACTGCCGCAACACCAATTCCTAATATGATGGCTAAAGTGAGGGATATATGTTCCCAGTGGAACCGGGTTGTATGCCCCCGTGTTTGAACTTCAAATGAACCTGGGTCATTATAGAGCAATCTGGGAGACATCTTCACCATTACTCAATTAATCACATCTGTTGACCATTTCATGAAAACATGAACAATGTTTAAGTATATAGAATTATACTGTTGTAGGGACGGACAAGGCACGGCACTTAAGATAGCACCAAAGACAGGGAAACAGTCCTATTTGGTTGCAACCGGATTCAGAGGGCATTGCTTCTGTTGTAATCAATTAACATCCTGAACCCCAAGTTTAGGTAGTTTCAGAATTTTGTACCCAACATGAAAGAGAAGGGACTCAGAAGTTCACAGTCTGCAGAAATTCACAAAAAGAAGCTTTTTTTTCTGTTTTTTCCTTTATTGTGGGCAAGTTAACTTTTCAAGGACACCTGGGAGGCAGAGAGCTTTTTTTTCCTTTTCTTTTATCCCCCTGCCAACTGTTACCATGGAGCCCAGTTTGGAAATTTTTATCTTAGAAATGTAGCCATCTCTGTGAAGCCCCAGCTCAAGGCCAGAGGCCTTGTTAACATATTCTGTGAAAAACTATTAAGGGGGTGTCTTGCTTAGGAGTGCTGATTTTTCCAGCCAGTAGCCAAGTAGAAAAGGGCAACAGAAAAAGAGGAAGTTAATCTACACTGAACTCATTTATAGAGACTCTTTTGCTGAAAGTCCTAAAGTCAGCCATGGTGAAGACTTCTGGAGAAGTTCAGTGAAGATTTTTCTGTGGGCCTGGTACAGAGGGGGAAGACGGGGAAGGCGGGGGGTGAGAGCAGCTCCGTGGATCTGAGAATAAGGAAGGAGAGATGTAAAGGAATAATGGGAAAGGGGTTTGGGATTTTCCTAGCAACATAAATTGAGCAGTAGAATCGGTAGAACAGAAAGGAAGACGGGAGTGAGTATCCCAAAAAGCCTGTGAGGGACTTTAAATTCTTAGTAACCTGTTTTCAGTGATGACAAAGCAACTTTAAAGGCCATTTTCATTACATCTTCGATAGGTGTCTGAGGGCTCTCCTAAGCTGGTTTGAGCTTTGGGTTAAGTGGTAAGAGGACCTGGTGG
Organism: Callospermophilus lateralis; assembly: GCF_048772815.1. Classification (NCBI taxonomy): domain Eukaryota; kingdom Metazoa; phylum Chordata; class Mammalia; order Rodentia; family Sciuridae; genus Callospermophilus; species Callospermophilus lateralis. Next base: position 108,095 of record NW_027517183.1, read on the forward strand.
GACCCGGTGTGGGCACTGACAAGAAAAGAGAGAAGTGAGTGGATGGATGGGTACCTCAGTACCTGCTACCTCAGCAAGAGGGCAATGCTCTGAGAACCGGCGGAGGTTTCGGTTTTTGATCTAGTAATTGGAGAAGAGAAATCAGGTTTGCTGAGGTGGGACTGACAGCAGAGAGTCTGGAGCAGAAGGCTGAGTTTGAGGAACTATTGGAGAAGCATAGTTCAGGATGTGAGCGAAAGAGGAAAAAGGCCTTCACATAGGGGAATTTCCTTTCACCCTTTTGAGCACTTGCAGGAGTTAAAAAGGTCACACAGAATTTGAGGATCTAGAGACTCCTCTGTTGGACATCAGTTTGGGTTTTCTAAGTGGTAATATGGCCAATGCTGTGTACTGAATTTGATGAGGATTTTGGGTTCCACCAGGCAGCCCCTGTATGCTCAAATCCCCATGACTTACAGAAGAAGTCGGCTTTTCCCCCACACAGCCGTGGCGGTTTGTGGCTTTGATAGTCTGCCGGGCAAACATACTAATATAGGCTAGCCAACCTGCATCTGGCTTGCCTGTCGCTACAACCATAATGTTTGTTTCCATTATCTATGGTACGGAAAGGATTTAATGGAATTTTAGTGAGATCCTCTTCATCAGGGATATCCTAATAGGAAAGACCTATAGCCAGCTGACAAATGTCTGGGTGGAGAGATGGCCACCAGGTCCCTAAGGGGGCTGTATGCAAGATAGACCATACTTCTTGTCTAGTAGTATTTGTGATCAGCCATCGCTGCTGAAGCGACTGATGAGCGTTAGGACTACGGGTGGCCAAGGAGAGAGTCTATAGCCTTACCCACGTGGCGAATATGCAATTTGAAAGGGTTAACAGTCTTTTCCAGTTTTCAGCCAGAGTCTGGACATGGCACAGGCTTGAGATGAGAGGCATGGATCCAGGAAGTGATTCCCTCTACTTTTACTGCTGTAGGTGTTATAAGTAGCACCTGGAATGGTCCTTTCCAGCGGGTTTCCAGGGATGACACCTGATGTCATCTTATGTAGAGGAAGTCTCTTTCTTGATATCAATGTGGATTCCCCTCATCCCCAGGTTGGAAGGCAGTGGCCAGCTGTTTCCACAGGTATAGCTGAGTTCTTACAAGAGATTTAAGTATGTCAAGCAAGGGTGTGTGGAAGGGATCCTTAGGTCTTAGAGTCGGGGTTAGGTCTCTTAGTGTAGGAAGGGCCCCATAGAGAATTTCATAGGGGGTGAGGTTACACAAAGAAAGAAAGGGAGTATTTCTTGCATGAAACAGTGCATAAGGCAGAATCATAGTCTAATCTTTTATGCCAGTCTCTAAGCTTAATTTTGTTAAGGTCTCTTTAATGGTTCTATTTATTTTTTTTAAGTGTCCTGAGCTCTGGGGTCTATAAGCACAATGTAACTTCCAATTAATCCCCAGGGTCCTGGCTAACCCCTGATTTACCTGGCCCATGAAGGCTGTTCAATTATCAGACCATATTAAATTAGGCAGGACGTGTCTTTGATAAATATCTTTCAGGATCTTCTTGACCACAATTTGTGCCGGTTTTCTTTTCTTTTTTTTTTTTTTTGGTGGGAAAGGCTTCAATCCATCCTGAAAATGTATCTACAAAGACTAGGAGATATTTAAGTCCATACCTTGCTGGCTTAATTTCAGTAACGTCCACTTCCCAGAATTGTCCTGGTCTGGTTCCTCATAGGTGCTTTCCTGCAGGAAGCTTGGAAGGGTAAGCATTAACCAATTGACAGAACTGACAGGCTTTTGTTACCCATTCAATTATTTCCTTTCACTGTGAGTGAATTAGTCTAAAACTCTGTTCTTGATCCTACAGTAATGCCGGCAGTTTTTTTGAACCAAGTTGATTGAGTTGATGTACATTTTTAATGTAGTGTAGGGCTTTCTGAAATTGCAGGCTGGGCTCAGTGAAGTTGAGGAGTTCAGTGTCAGTGTTCTTAGATGTTATCAAAAGCTTGCTGGTGCTCAAGGGTCCATTGGAATTGGGCATTCTCATTTAACAGCGGGTATAAAGGAGCAGCTAAGAACACAAACCCAGGTCCATAACCTGCTAAAGCCAGCAGTCCCAAGAAACTCTCTATGTTGTCTCCTGTTAAATGGGGGTGGTATCTGCACAACGGTTTGTTTTCTGGGCTCAGTGAGCCATCATTTACCGCGCCTAAGGAAATACCCCAGGAAGATTACTTCTTGCTTGCAAATTTGGGCCTTTTTGTCCAAAGCTCTCTACCCAAGTTGAGCAAGCTCAGATAATAGTGCTTGGGTCTCAGACTCACAGTTTTCTTTGGTGTTGGCTGCCAGTAGCTGGACATCCACATATTGAAGCAGAATGACTTCGGGGTGCGTAGTTCTGAAGTTGTAGAGATGTCTGTGAAGGGCTTCATCAAAGAGAGTGGGGGAGTTTTTGAACCCCTGTGGAAGTCTAGTCCAAGTTAGTTGACAAGACGTTCCGGTTTCTGGGTCTACCTACTCGAAAGCAAACAGCAACTGACTATCTTTATGCAGAGGCAAGCAAAAGAAAGCATCTTTTAAGTACAGAACAGTATAGCATTTTCACTCGGCCACAGCAAAGAGGTTATTGGGGGTCCAGCATGCTGGGGCTCAAGCTCACTTGAATAGAGCAGAGAGCCCTGAGAACAGCTTTAACAGAGCTTATATACTTTTCTTGGAGAGGGCAGAATGGGAAATTTATTGATGGGTCAGGGCGAGTGTGCGGTTTGCGTGCACCCGGGTGAAGGAGTATATTCTGCAGTTTGGCAGTTGGGGACAGCACATCCTGGGAACAAAATTAGCAAACAGTTCTCAAGATTTCAACAGTGGTTTGTTAAGCATACAGAAAAACAGGAAGTGACAAGTGCCTATTAACCTTTCACCAAAGCAAAATGGAAAGTGAGCATTGATTACTAAAAGCAACCATGTCCAGGTTGCCTAATGCTCTCAAATGTCAATCCTATTGGAGGCAACATATTTCTTTCTTCCTAAGATTATATATTCAACCTCAACCATGTTGAAAATGTCTAATCCTATTACATTATACTTTGCCTTATTTCCTAATGTCTCTATTGATATCTGCTTTCCTACATATTTTCCCCAGTTCATCATTGTGACTGACTCTTCATATGTGCTCATATTTATGTTCACTCTCTACCCCAAACCCTATTGCTAATGAAACTTTCGTTCAAATACTATATTCACTCTTTTTTCTAAACCTACTGACAACCTTCCTAATCCTGCCGACTATTCCTTTTTGACTGGATGTTCTCTAGGACATTTAATCATCCAAGGTGCAAGGTCCTTTGCCATTGCACATCGATTTATCTGAGATATCTGTTCAGGACATAATTGAAAGCAAAGTATCTCACTAAAGGGCCCATTGCCCTTCAGGGCTTCAAATCGTACCTAGATTTCAGGTTTCATACTTATATTTCACCTATATATTCTTGTGAATATCGCAGGTTCCCAATACCATTATTCATCCCGCAGAATGTTTCCTAACCCAAATAGAATATGTTATTAACCTTAACCATACACTGTTCCCTCAATCTAACTTCACAAAAGAGCAGGGACAGAGTTGGTCTTAGAATACAGGAATGTAGGGGATCTTTCACCTGCTGAGAACCTCAAAGTTTGATGAGAAATGATCCCTAGAGAAGATGTAGCAGCTATGAAGGACCTGAGAGAGCAAAAGTCATCTTCCATGCCAAACCACCTGTTCAGGATGAAGTGATGTGTCTGAATCAGCCTCTCTCCTACTGATATAAAGAAGATGGACCAAACCAACCCTGTGTGGAGAGCTTCTCCTTGGTGTCTACGGTTGATATACCATTCTAACTTCTGAAAGTGTCACAGGAAGTAGGGGCAGCCTCCATCTCAAGGGACCCTTGGAAACAAGTGTTAGGACAAAGTGGTTGCCAAGGCAGTGACCTCATTCCCTTCCTGTTGGAATTGACCTACCTCACTTCTTTGGTGATGTAACTCTCTGAACTTGGGATCCAGGAAGCCAGGCACACAGAGCCAGTCCCAGTCCCATTCCCAGTGGACTTACTTGTTTGGATTTACCAAGGAGAGAGTCTGTCTCTCTTGGTACCTAATGGTTTGAGGATGACAAAATGCAAGTAGAGCTTTGAAGATGGGCCTTTAATGAGAAAGCAGGTAGTGGTCAGCACAGGCTCCATACAACTTCACAGAGATGGACAAGAAGACCAGACCTGAGACAGGACAGGCCATTTTGGGGGAACATAGTATGGACCACCAGTCAGAGGACACTCTGGATAGTCACAGACTTACATGGGGGAAGGAGGTGACTTTTTGATTGTGGGTGTGAGTTTGGGGTTTTGTCTCATGTTCTGAGAATAGGTAGGAAAGGTGGTTTGTTTGGTTTAGAGTGGACTGTTTCTAGAAAGTCCTTTGACAAGGCGACTGTGTCTGTGTCTGTGTATCCCACTGTGTCCTTGGTTGTACATATTAGAAAGCAGAATAGATCAATGGATGTATCCTGTCTAGTAGAAAGCTTCCCAGAATTCATCCTGCCCATTTTAGGAAAGGACTGTTGGTTGCTTTTCGATGGGCAACACCTACTATCTTCCTAAGTTCCTGTTTTCTTCCTGAATTCTGGCCACTCTCCAGAATAGGCTCATTTTTTTTTGTCCAAGATATGTACCACATCCAAGCTCTGTGACATGGCCATGTACTGGATAGCTGAAGGGAATTGCAAGCATCTCACAAAACTCAGAAATCATTGTGACTAGTAAAGTCTCAGTGGAGAAACCCTGCATTGGGATTTGCTGACTTATTGTTCTGTTACCCTGAAGTCAGGAAGGTCTTTGCCTCAGGCCACCCCTTTGTGAATTTTGAAGAAAAAAGTTTTCAAATGGAAGTGAATGGGCATCACCTGTGGCTCTTTGCTTAACTGCTTTGGAAAAGTATGTGTCTGAATCAGCCTTGTGGCTCTGTGTGAGGCTGTGGCTTAGATTATCAGCTCCTGATGGATCTAAAGAAAGATGCAATGTGTGCATCCAAAACCAAAATGGCAAAAAGATCAGTCATTGTGGATGAAGTCTCTCGCCTTCCTCTGTAAGTTTCCTGACTTCCACCAAGTGAGAATAGGGATCATTTGGGTCAAATAAGTTCTTTCAAGCGCTGCAAAGTTGCTTTGGTTTCCTAATTACTCCAAATCACATAAGGAATCTAAACCTGACAGTCAGTAGGCCTCAAAGTGGAGAAGCAGAGCAGTATTAAAGGAAGAACTATGTGATCAATCCTAGTTCACAGGAAGGGTGTTCAGGCCACCCTGAGGTTAGGCAAATGAGGGGCAAGGGAGCTTATTTTGGACACTCTCTTGGGCTGCGCCATTCATGAAAACCTCTAGCCAAAGGGTATAATGAGTGTATATATGTAAGAAGTTGAGTGCCATGTGAGAGTGATTTGGTTTTAATTGTGGTCATTTGTGTGGCAGTTGGAAGAGATGACTGGGTCAACCTGGTTTTGAACACTGGTGTGATTCTTCTCAGAGACTGAGTTCTGAAACTGACCTCAGAGAAGTAATTGCTTTGGAAAGAGATGTGTCTAATCAGGCTCTTGGCCCTGTGTGAGGCTGTGGCTTAGATTATCAGCAACAGACGGATCAAAAAAATGATCCCATGTGTGCATCCAAAACCAATATAGCCAAAAGAGCAGTCATTGTGAATGAAGTCTCTCACCTTCCACTGTAAGGTTCTGAAAGAATAAAAGAAATTGAAATCGAAATGTAATGAACCAGGTTTTGTAAAGTTTCCAAGTTGCACTCAGAACCTGAAATTCCTGTGGCAGTTAAGACAATTCCTGGAACTGCCCATTAGATGTGTGTTGAAATCTTCCCTGACCACCTAGTTACTTAACAACCCCTTCCCAGAAGCCGTGCATCTCACCACGTATACATCTCAGGGCTTCAACCAATCAGTTTAAATGTATACCCCTTCTGAGGGCTGACCAATCACCCCCTGCCCCAACTTTTCCCGCCAATGAATGTGCTAATCATGTTTTAGAGTTGTTACTTCATTTTCCCGTGGTACATGATGATTTCCTAAAGGAGGCTATGATGTATGTAAAGTCCCTGAGCTCTCTAAATAATGTATATAAACTCTGCTCAAGTTGTTCTCGGGGCTCTTTGTTCTTTGCTCCTCTGAAGGAGGCTCTGAGGCCTAGCATTCTGGACCCCCAATAAACCCTTTGCTGATGCATGAGAAATCCTCTTTGTTGTCTTTTCCTTTGATGTTCGCAGCAACTTTTCATCTGGAGGCCCCAGGTGAGATATCCGGGAGCGGTGAAAGGAAGACCTCAAGGGAGTCCTCTAGGGGTAAGTAAGGTGCCTCTTTCTGGTTTCGGGTTTCAGGCTAGGGCGTGGCAAAGTGGCTGTTGGTGAAGAGCATTAGCTCTCTCCTATGGTGTGACAGACGTGTCACAGAGCCAAGATCACGTCCCTGAGGGACACTCCGGAGGACTAGGGAATTCAAGGAATAGTAGTTTCCTCAACTCGGTTATGTTTTGCTTCAGGATTTGATTTGCCAGCCCATCAGGTTTTGCCGGTAACTCAGTTTTGGTCATTGTTCTGAACTCATGTTGAGTTTACTGTCTGTTTTTATTGTCTAACCCATCAATATTTTCCAGTTACTCAGTTCAAATCTTTGTCTTGGACTCACGTTAAACGTTTACTGTTTGTCTTTGTGTTGTGTTTGTGTCTTCAATGTCCCTGTTTGAGTAACTCCCATTATGGGACAAAGCACTTCCTCTTCTCTGTCCCTGACCCTTGATCATTGGACTGATGTCCGCTCAAGGGCCCAGAATCTTTCTTTTTCAGTAAAACACCATACCTGGCAGACTCTCTGTGCTTCAGAATGGCCCATCCTCGAATTCAGATGGCCCCAGAAGAATCCTTCCACTTTCCTCTAATCCGAAAATTCAGAGATATTGTCATTCAGCCGGGGCCACGTGGCCACCCAGATCAACAGCCATATACTCCTTCCCCCACATTCCTATCATTCAAACTTTCCGCTCCTCTCCCTCTTCCTTCCATTCTCCCTGAGTCACAAGACTGGACACTCCACCCCCTCCTTATTGTCTACTCTCCCTCCCCAACCCCCAACACAGTTCCTGATGATCCTCCCACCGCTGACTCAGCCTCTCCACTGCTAGAGGCAATTGGGCCACACCCAAGCCCTCCAGGGGACTTCCCCACAGCAGCAGCAACCCCTCCTCCCCTGGAGGAAGATGGGCAACCTAAAAGAACCCACCGGCGATGGATAATAGAAAACTCAGAAGCCCCTGTGATGCTCTCTCTCCATCCCTATGGGCCCATGAACCAACCCAACTGGGACCCCAACACCTTTGAAGGTAGGAAGCATCTGTCCACTTATCGCCGGGCTCTAAAAGCGGGTCTCAGAGTGGCCGCCAGAGAGCCGACCAATTTAGCAAAGGTAAGAGAGATTATCCAAGGGCCTAATGAGTCTCCCTCTATGTTTCTGGAGAGAATTATGGAAGCATATAGAAAATATACTCCTTTTGATCCTCAGGCAGATGACCAAAAGGCATTTGTTACAATGGCCTTTATTGAGCAGGCTGCCCAAGATATTAAGAGAAAGTTACAATGTCTAGATGGGTTACAAAATACGACCTTAAGAGATTTAGACAGAGAAGCTGAGAAAGTATATTATAAGATATATATTATAAGTATATATTATAAGTATATAAGTATATTATAAGAGAGAAACTGAGGAGGACACGGAACAGAGGAGAGAGAAGGAAAGGGAAGAAAAAAAGGATGAAAGGAGCAAAAGGCAGACAAAAGCATTGGCTAAGATTTTCTTCACAGCAGCAAATACACCAGAAATTAAAAAGCAGGGAGTCAGAAAGGGATACTTGGGCCCACGCCAAAGGCTTTCCCTGGCCTCAGATCAATGTGCCTACTGTAGAGAAAAAGGACACTGAGTCAAAGAGTGCCCCAAAAAGAAGAAGCCACGGCAGCCCGCCATGCTGACTCTAGAAGAGGACTAGGAATGTCAGGACTCGGATCCCCTCCCCGAGCTCAGGGTAACATTTGAAGTGGAGGGGCCTCCAGTGAACTTTGAAGTGGATACAGGAGCAGTATACTCAGCCTTTAAGGCTTCACTGGGCCCCATATCAAATAAATGGTCCCTAGTTCAAGGGGCTAATGGCACTACTTATCGGGCTTGGACAACTAAGAGGATTATGGAAGTAGGAAAATGTAAAGTCCACCACTCTTTCCTAGAAATCCAAGAATGCCCAGCCCCATTGATGCACAGGGATCTGTTTACCAAACTCGGGGCTAGAGTAACCTTTAACCCTGATGGTCCCCAAGTGGATGTTCTAAAACCTTCAGTAAAAACTCCCATAGTCACAGAATTGACTATGTCCATAGAAGATGAACATCAACACTTCGTGCCCCCTAGGACTGATCAAAGAGGCAAACTACAACAGAAATGGATAAAAGATTATCCTAATGCCTGGGCAGAAACTGCTGGGTTAGGTCTAGCCATAAAACAACCTCCAATAGTAGTAGAATTAAAAGCCTCTGCCTCTGCAATCAGTGTTAAACAATATCCTCTAAGCAAAGAAGCTAAGGATGGGATAAGTCACCATATTCAGAAATAATTGGCCCTTGGGGTCCTAAGGCCCTGTCAATCAGCCTGGAATACCCCCCTGCTACCAGTAAGAAAGCCAGTAACTAGGGACTACAGTCCTGTTCAAGAACTAAGAGAGATCAACAATAGAGTGCAGGACATTCACCCCACAGTACCCAATCCATATAATTTGCTTAGCACTCTGAATCTGGACCGGGAATGCTACACTGTGCTGGACTTAAAAGATGCTTACTTCTGCTTGCCCCTACATAAGGACAGTCAGTTGCTGTTTGCTTTCGAGTGGATAGACCCAGAAACTGGAACATCTGGCCAAGTAACCTGGACTAGACTCCCACAGGGGTTCAAACCCCCCCCCCACTCTCTTTGATGAAGCCCTCCACAGGGACATAAACGACTTCAGAACTGCACACCCCGAAGTCACACTACTCCAATATGTGGATGATCTGCTACTGGCAGCGGACACCAAGGAAAACTATGAGTCTGGGACCCAAGCACTATTATCCGAGCTTGCTCGGCTTGGATATAGGGCTTCTGCCAAAAGGCCCAAATTTGTCAGCAAGAAGTAATCTTCCTGGGTTATTCTCTTAGGGGTGGCAAATGATGGCTAACTGAGAACAGAAAACAAACCATTGTGCAGATACCACCCCCATCTAATAAGAGACAACTCAGAGAGTTTCTTGGGACTGCTGGATTTTGCAGGTGATGGATTCCTGGGTTCGCCTCTCTGGCTGCCCCTTTATACCCGCTGATAAAGTGGAATGCCCAATTCCAATGGACCCCTGAGCACCAACAAGCTTTTGATAATGTCAAAAAAAGGTGCTGCTATCTGCTCCGGCCTTAGCACTCCCAGATATAGATAAACCCTTCACTCTCTACATCGAGAAAAAGAAAGGAATAGCATGGGGAGTGTTCACTTAGACTTTGGGACTTTGGAAAAGGCCGGTAGCATTCTTATCAAAAAAACTGGACCCAGTGGCTACTGGGTGGCCCCGTTGCTTAAGAGCTATAGCAGCGGCAGCGCTTCTAATAAAAGATGCTCATTAATGAACGTTGGGACAGAAGCTATCCATTATAGCCCCCCATGCCCTGGAGAGCATCATCTGTCAACCTCCAGATAGGTGGCTATCAAACTCCAGAATAAACTACTACCAGAGCCTCTGGATTAGCAAAGACAGAATAACTCTTAGACCTTCTGCTCCACTCAACCTGGCTGCCAGAAGAATCATCAGGACCTGTCGCTCATGAGTGTCAACACATACTGGCAGAGGAAACCAGTATAGGACGAGACTTGAAGGATCCAGCCACTGCCTCACCCTGAAGTCGTATGGTTTACGAAAGAGAGCAGCTTCCTCCAAGATGGTATGTGGTGGGCTGGAGCAGCAGTAGTTAGCAAAACTAATGTCATCTGATCCTCTGGTCTCCCAGAAGAGACATCAGTCCAAATGGCAGAACTGATTGCCCTTACGAAAGCATTGGAACTAGCAACAGGCAAAAGGGCCACCATATACACTGATAGCCACTATGCATTTGGCAATGCTAATGTGCACAGGGCTATTTACCAGCAAAGGGGGCTATTAACCTCCACTGGGAAAAAAATAAAGAACAAAGTTGAGATTCTCCACCTTCTCTCAGCAGTGAAGGGCACTAAGGAACTAGCTATAGTGCACTGTCCAGGGCACCAGAAGGGAAACGACCTCGTTGCAGTTAAAAACAGAAGGGCAGATGAGGAAGCTTAATTGGCAGCCCTAAACGGAGTGACTCTGTTAACTTTTTCCACACCAGGGGGATCAACATTCAGGAGACTTGGCCACACTGGAACATTCAGGCAACTTATCATCTGAGGAGACAGATGCAGAACTCTGGGACCCTACAGAGCCAAGTTTACAATTTCAAAAAGCCCACCTTTATGTCAAAGACGTACACTAGCTCACCCACTTAAGCTCAAAGAAGTTATAGGCACACTTAAAGGACCGAAGAAAGGATTTTTTATTGACTGACTTACAGAGGAAAGAAATAGCTTAGAAGGTGACTAGAGCTTGTCAAGTCTGCCAATTAGTTAATGCTTACCCATCCAAGCTTCCTGCAGGGAAGCGCTTACGAGGAACCAGACCAGGACAATTTTGGGAAGTGGACTTTTCCTGAAATTAAGCCAGGAAGGTATGGACTTAAATATCCCCTAGTCTTTGTAGATACTCTTTCAGGATTGGTTGAAGACTTCCCCATGAAGAAAGAAATGGCTCAGACGGTGCTCAAAAAGATTCTAGAAGACATTTTTCCAAGGTTTGGCCTGCCTAAGGTAATAGGGTCCAATAATGGACCGGCATTTGTTGCCCAGGTAAGTCAGGGATTCACCAGGACCCTGAAGATTAATTGGAAGTTACATTGTGCTTATAGATGCCAGAGCTCAGGACAGGTAGAAAAAATGATTAGAACCATCAAAGAGAATTTAAAGAAATTAAGCTTGGAGACCTGCATAAAAAAATTGGACTATGCTCCTACCTTAAGCACTGTTTCGTGCAAAAAGTACACCCTCTGCCTCTTTGTGTAAACTCACCACTTATGAAATTCTCTATGGTGCCCCTCCTTTAGTAAGGGACCTAACCCCAACTCTGAGACTTAATGATTCCTTTCACACCCCCTTGCTTGACAGACTTAAAGCCCTTGAACAAACACAGCACCCAGCGATACCTGTGGAAACAGTTGGCCAGTGCTTATCAGCCTGGAGACGAGGGAACCCCACATCGATATCAAGTGGGAGTCTTCGTCTACGTGAGACGGCATCAGGTATCATCCCTGGAACGCCGCTGGAAAGGACAATACCAGGTGCTGCTTATAACACTTACAGTGGTGAAAGTGGATGGAATCACTTCCTGGATCCATGCCACCCATCTCAAGCCTGCGCCCTGTCCAGCCTCCGGCTGGAAACTGGAACAGACTGGTAACCCTCTCAAGTTGCGTGTCCGTCGTGTGGGTAAGGCTATGGATTCTTCCCCTGACCACCAGCAGTCCTAATCACCATCAGCCTGTTCAGCAACAATGGCAGCTATAAATCCTACTGGGCAAGTAGTGTGGTCTATTTCACATACAGCCCTCTTATGGACTTGGTGGCCATCTCTCTACCTGGACATTTGTCAGCTTGACATAGGCCTCTCTGACTGGGATCTCCCTGACATAGAGGACTTCACACAGATCCCACTCAAACCCAAACCAGGGCAACATAGACCACCTTACCCCATGAATTATGGATATCATCTTCCCCAGCTCAGGTGTAAACTAGCCAGTCTTGATTTTTATGTGTGCCCAGCTGATTTCTTAAGTCGCAAACAGGCCCAAACCTGTGGAGGACCCAGTGACTTTTATTTAAGATCTTGGGGTTGTGAACAAACGGGAGCTACATGGTTGAACCCAAACTCTGCAGACAGTATCATTCAGGTAGGAAAAAATGACACCTGGATTGATCCCAAGAAATGTGCCACTAGCCAAGTTGTGTCAAAAACTCGCTGAGGAAAGAATAGTCTATGTTACCCCCTCAATATAACTTTCACTTCCAAAAAAAGGGGCTACCTCAGAACAACATGGTCTATGGGAAATACATGGGAAATGCGATTCTATATTTATGGCCCTCGTTATGACTTTGGTCACTGGTTCACCATCCTGCTTAAAAAGGAAGAAAATCCCACAGCAATAGGGCCCAATCCCCTCAAGCCAGGAATTAAGCCTCCAAAACCTCCCATGCCTAGATCTACCAGAACCCCTCAACCATCTCATACTTCCCAGTTTCCATCTTTGCCTACTTCCCCAGTCCAGAGTACAGCTGACTCCTGCCCCTGGGAACTAATTAAAGGAACCTTAATTGTACTGAACTCCACACAGTCAGAACTCCTTGCATTTCAACCCATGTATTTGACAGCTTTGTAAATTATTGTTTAATGGTGCAGATACTTCCCAGGGTGGTTTATTATGATGCAGAATCATTTTAAGGTCTACTAGGGGGACAAACAACCTGATTTTGCTGGCATCCAGTGTCCCTTACTATAGCCATCCTATTGAGGATAGGAGCTGCTGCAGGAGTGGGTACAGGAACAGCTGCTATGATCCATGGGTCACAACAAATGGCCTGATTAGAAACAGCAATAGATCAAGACTGGAAGACATTAGAGACCTCCATCACAGTGCTGTAGGAATCCTTAAACTCTCTCTCTGAAGTTGTTTTACAGGACAGGCGAGGATTAGACCTCCTCTTCATGAGGGAGTGGGGCCTCTGTGCTGCACTGAGAGAAGAATGTTGTTTTTATGCTGACCATACTGGAGTTGTAAAAGAATCCATGAGTAAATTGAGAAAATGCCTTGAAGAGCGCCAGAGAGAAAGGGAGATTCAACAAGGGTGGTTTGAGTCATGGTTTACCCAGTCCCCCTGGTTAACTACACTCCTATCAGGCTTAGCTTGACCCCTGATCATCCTTATGGTGTTGCTAACTTTGGGACCTTGTTTGCTTAACCGCATAGTTTCGTTTCTCCAGGCTCAAATTGGGCAGGAAAAACTCATGGTAATCAGAGAGAAATACGCTCCACTGACAGAAATAGAGTGTGAGACCCCGCAATAATTATGATTCATTACTTTTAAGATTAAATGTAGTAAGAAAAAGGAGTGGGAAATGAAAGAATAAAAGAAATTAAAATTGAAACATAAAGAACCAGGTTTTGTAAAGTTTCCAAGCTGCACTCAGAACCTGAAATTCCTGTGGCAGTTAAGACAATTCCCGGAACTGCCAATTAGATGTGTGTTGAAATCTTCCCTGACCACCTAGTTGCTAAACAACCCCTTCCCAGAAACCGTGCAGCTCATCACGTATACATCTCAGGGCTTCAACCAATCAGTTTAAACGTATACCCCTTCTCAGGGCTAACCAATCACCCCCTGTCCGACCTCTTCCTGCCAATGAATGTGCTAATCATGTTTTTGGGTTGTTATTTGATATTCCCGTGGTATGTTGATTTGCTAAAGGAGGCTATGATGTATGCAAAGTCCCTGCCCTCTCTAAAGAATGTAAATAAACTCTGCTCAAGTTGTTTTTGGGGCTCTTTGTTCTTTGCTCCTCTGAAGTTAGCTCTGAGCCGCAGCATGCTGGACGCCCAATAAACCTTTTGCTGTGGCATGAGACAGTCTCTTGGTGGTCTTTTCCTCCGACTTTTGACCGACCTTTTTACCTATGAAGGACCTGAGAGAGCAAAAGTCAAATCCATGTCAACTTCCATGTCAAATATCCTGGTCAGAATGAAGGAATGTGTCTGAATCAGCCTCTCTCTTCTTAATGTAGATTAAATGGACCAAACCAGGCCTGTGTACAGAGCTGTTCCCAGATGCCTATGGTTGATATACCATTCTAACTTGTGAAAGTGTCAGAGGAAGTAGGGGCAGCCTCCATCTCATGGGACCTTTGGAAGCAACTGTTAGAACAAAGTGGTTTTCCATCACAGTGACCTCATTCAGTTTCTGAAGGAAGTGACCTAACACACTTCCTTGGTGATGGAACTTTCTGAACTTGGGATCCAGGAAGCCATGCACCCAGAGCAAGTCTTAGTTTCAGTCCCAGTGGTCTCAATTGTTTGAATTTACCAAAGACAGAGTCAGTGTTTCTTGGTACCTACTTATGTGATGATGGCCAAATTTCAGGAGAGCTCTGAAGAGTGGCTTTTTCTGAGAAAGCAGGTAGTGGCTCAACCATGGCTCCTGACAACTTCTAAAAGTTTGAAAAGAAGACCAGATCTGAGATTGGACAGGCCATTTCGTGGGAACATATTATGGCTCACCAGTCAGAGGACACTCAGGATAGTCACAGCCATACTTGGGGGAAGGAGGTGCCGTTGTGGGTGTCGGTGTGAGTTTGTGGTTTTGTCTCATGTTCTGAGAATAGGTAGGAATGGCGGTTTGTAGGTTTGGACTGGAAAGTTTCTAGAAAGTCGTTTGACAACACGAGTGTTTCTATGTCTGTGTATCCCACTGTATCCGTGGTTGTAGACATTTGAAATGCGAATGCATCAATGGTTGTGTCCTGTCTAGTATAAAGCTTCCCAGCATTCTTCCCACCCAATTTAAAAATGGAGTGCGGCTTGCCTAATGGATGGTGAACAGCTACTATCTTCCTAAGTTCCTCTTTTCTTCCTGAATACTGGCCACTCTCCAGAGTATCCTCATGGTTTTGTTTCCAAGATATGTACCACGTCCAAGCTCTGTTACATGACCATGTACTGGATAGCTGAAGGGAATGCGAGCATCTCAGAAAACTCAGATATCAGTGTGACCAGTAATGTCTCAGTGGAGAAACCCTGCTTTGGGCCATTTTCTTACTTATGATTCTATTACCCTTAATGTCAGGAAGGTCTTTGCCTCAGGCCACCCTTTTGTGAAGCCTGAAGAAAACAGTTTTCAAATGGAAATGAATGGGCATCACCTGTGGCTCTTTGCTTAATTGCTTTCGAAAAGGATGTGTCTGAAACAGCCACTTGGCCCGGTGGGGTGGCAGTGGCTTAGATTCTCAGCACCTGATGGATCTAAAGAAAGTTTCCAAGTGTGCATCCAAAACCAAAATGGCCAAAAGAGCAGTCATTGTGGATGAAGTCTCTCACTTTCCTCTGTAAGCTTCCTGAGCTAAATCAAGTGAGAATAGGGATCATTTGGGTCAAATCATTTCTTCAAATCCCTGCAGAGCCTAGCCGATAGGGGCTTGGGTTTTCTATGATACCAATTCACATAAAGAATCTATACCAGAGAGTCATTAGGCCTCAAATTGGAGAAGCAGATCAGATATAGGGCAGGCCTATTTGATCACTCTTGGTTCACAGCAAGGGTGTCCAGGCCACCCTGACTTTAGGCAAATGAGGGGCAAGGGTGCTTATTTTGAACAGTGTATTGGGCTGTGCCCTTCATGGAAACCTCCAGCCAGAGTTTATGATGAGTGTCTATGTGGAAGAAGATGAGGAGCATGTGGGAGTGTTTTAGTTTTAATTGTGGTCATTTGTGTGGTGGTTGTAAGAGATGCCTGGGTCCACCTGGGCTTGAACTCTGGTGTGATTCCTCTTAGAGAATGCGTTATGGAACTCACTTCAGAGAAGTATCGCCATGAATTGTGTTGGGATTTTAGGAGGCCACACATGAGAGTCGCCCTTGGACACCGAGATCTAAGCCCAGACTGGCTTTCCACAGAGCACTGGGAATCTCAGCCAGGATATCACATGATTTTTTTTCTGAAAGACTTGGAAGCCATAGTTGAGAGTCAAAACACACATGGACCTTACATTGTAGACCTCAATGGGGCTGGCTTCATGTGACCTTTTGGCCAGTCTTTGGGAACCCTTGCCTGTGAGAGTTCTCTAGATTATTCATTGAAATGTGCTTCCTCTAAATTTAATGGTTCCTTAATGAATTGAAACCCACAGTTTCTCCAACTTCGTCTTTGAAAATGGCTAGATAAATACCATGAAATTTTTGAACTTCCCATGGCCACCTGCCACTGGAGAACCTTTGGATGTACAGTTGCTGATCCTGAGTGTACCAGACAGTGCCTTGATTGACTGGGTTTTATGAAAATGGTGTAGAACAGAGATGCCAGTATGTTGGGGCCTGCTGAGTAGTGGGCCAAAAGCTGTTGTGTGCAGCTGTGTGATAAAACATCTGTGGTCGGGACATGTGATTCTGTCATTGACTTCCAAATGACTTGTGGCTGACATGTTACAGACAGGAATCACTTATATGTCTGAAACCTCTCCATAAAAGGCATTTTGTTATATGGAGACGTTTCAGGGCAATGTTCAGAATCAGGTTGCTATGGTCAAAGGGTCAAGCTATGTGGGATAGAAGCCTGGTTGATGCATTCTCCTGCAGACCCTGACCCACCACACGTGACAGGACTCCCTACATCACTGTGTACCAGTTGAAGTCATTGTATTTCATGAGGCAAATACCAAACTCCCAGTGCAGTAGAAAGAAACACCATGAAAAGTGGAGGATGACCAAATGGCTTCACAGTCCACATGCGGAGACACTTAGCTTTCAGTGGCCACAGTTTACATACAGAGAGAAGTCAGCACTGCTTCCTCATGTTCTTTGGAAAAATTGAAACAATATCCTCCAGGTCTCATAGATGT
This sequence comes from Callospermophilus lateralis, assembly GCF_048772815.1. Lineage (NCBI taxonomy): Eukaryota > Metazoa > Chordata > Mammalia > Rodentia > Sciuridae > Callospermophilus > Callospermophilus lateralis. Next base: position 124,914 of record NW_027517183.1, read on the forward strand.
AGACCCAGCTTTGATGGTCTCATTTGAATGGAAGCTAAAGCTTCTGACAACAACATATATGTCGAGTGCCCATCGTCAAAGGCAGTTTCTCAAGAAGTCTTTAGTCCGGCAGAGCTCCAGGTTTGTGTAGTGTTTACCTTTTAGACCAGGTTGCAAGGAAAGACCACTGTCTCCAATTAAAATCAGATTAAAGCAAGCTTATTATTTCCACCACCCTGGCTGCCTCTCCCTCCCAAAACGTTGGGAACAGGAGAGCAGCCCAGCTTTATAGCCCAGAAAGTTACACAAAAGTGGGGTTAAAAATAACAGAATTCTGACAAGCATCACACTAATGGTATTTTACATTTTTGTTTGCTGGCCCCAACATCAGAATTTATGAGGACCATTAGAGCCTCAGAGAGTGTCGTCTGGCCAAGGAAGGCCAATATTTATGAGGTGTCAACAAAGTTTCAGAGAGGGCTGTTATCTGGTCAGAGAGCCAGGCATGGGTGAGTTCAAGGCACGGGCAGGCTTTCCAAGCAGGTTCAGATCTTGCTGCAATTTATAGTTAAGCCAAAATTATCTTTTCACGGCTTTGTGGCAAGATGGCTGCCAATTTTAATAAAAGATCAGGTTGGGTCAATCATTCCCCCCTTTTCTAATGTGTTTTTTTCATATATTTGATTGGGTAGGAAGAGCACTGTGGGAATTTTAATCCCTCAGGTAATAGTCTCCCGATTTTTTGAACTCACCCAAAAACAGGTCTCCCTGATTTTACCTGACTTAATTAATTACTTATATTGATATTCTATTTATTTTTGTCTCCATTGTTGTAAGAAGAGAGGCGTCACTCATTTAGACTTCTTCTGAGCTGAGAGAGGGTGACGTGAGGGGGCACCGTCTGAGGGACATTAGTCGCCTTTTAGAAGTCAGTTAGGTTTGAAGTCTGGATGGGGAAGAACAGGTAGTAAAGTCATCTGGGAATGGGTTCTTCTATGAGAGAAACAAAAAAACATGAGTACTTAATAAATGTTGCAGCAGCTGGAACATGTCACTGTATAGAAGTTCCCTCACCAGTCTTTAATATCCCCAGTTATCAGGACTGTCAACTTAATATTTAACTTTTAGTGTTACATTTGTCCCTCCCCATAAGATTCAGTTTAATAATTTAATGTCATCTGATCTTGCAAAATATTTTTACTAGTATGACCTCTGTGTCTAATAGAGAAACCTTTAATTCTCTTACTCATTGCTGGATAATCATACTAACAAATACCAAGCCTATGTGTTTAGGTTAAGAATATCTGTAGGCCTTCAACTAAAAACTTCTGCCACTGGCAGATAATCTTGATAGCCTCTTTTTATAGTTATCAGGCATTCCTGTCTGAGAATCCTTCTTTGTAGCCTCCAGTCTTACTTATTTTGGGAGGCTAACATAAAGTGTATACTTTAAAATATTATTATTACTATTATTATATAAAATGCCCAGAAATGGCTGTAATTTGTTTTTAACTGTCTTTTCTAAGTGTTTAAGATGAAGCAGTCAAACTGACTTTTGTTTCTATCTATTCTGAACAGTCAGCTGAGATTTTATGGGAGTCATTCCTGGGGAAACTTGAGAGCAGCTTCTCAGTTCTGCTAGTGCCATTTGCGCTAGGTGGGTCCAAGTCTTGCTTGACCATGTGGCTTCCCTCGGAAGCATCAGGGATGTTTCCCTTCTCTGATGACTCTCCTCTTCTTAGCAAATGCACTGATTGGCTTTCTGTTCTCCAGTGGTCTCATTAATCTCCCTGATCAGGAGGTTATGTGGTTCAGAGTTGCAAAGCTCTTTAGAGAAGTCCGCTGTTCCCTGGATACAGACTGACTCAGAGGGCAAGAGCCAAATATTGGTTTTCTTGTCCCTTTTCATATAACTTTAATTTTAAATCCTAATCTTAAACATCCATCAAATAAATTTTAACAGACTTATATAAAGAATACTGGGCTTTAATGTCTATAATTTAAAATTATTTATCTTTTTATTATTTGGGATCTGTATTATTCTGTCTGTCTTGTAGGTGATGACTAATTATCTTAAATTAACCAATGTTGTGTTCTTAAAGCAACACTGCTGTAAAACACTAACAGGGAATCTTTATATCACCCATAAGGAAATTACAAAATAAAATTAACAACAGTAAACAAACTTAGTTCGTGTAATAGCTACCCTAAAATTTTTGGCTGAGTTATACGTTATATCCTCTGTTTGAGATGCTAGTAATGTTGACAGGAAAAAAAAAACTTTTGAAAATAACTTTAAATGAAATAACATCTGACCTACTGCTTTCGCAGTCATTCTCACATAATAAGATGGGACACAGAGCCTTATCTCAGGTAAGGCAGGGCTCTTTATTAATCTTAAGTGTTTTAATTCTAAAGCTAATCTTTGTTTTTTAAATATCATTTTACAAAGTTTACATAAATTATTTGAGGTCACATGAACATTAGCTAACACCGTATGATATAGCTTTTAAAACATGAATTAAAAAAAGGCTGAAAGTTTTTAACCTTTACATAGATTAGGCTCTCATTAACTTAAAATACATTTAAATTGTTCCCCAATATAAAAAGTAACATAAAAGTTTACATATCTTATTGACAACAGGTAAATAAATCCCATACATATATATATATATATATATATATATATATATATATATATATATATATATATATATATATATATATATTTTACCATACAACTTCAGAACACCACCTTGATATAATGCTCTTTTAAAGTTTCTACCTTACAGACTTGTATACCTGGAAGGTATGAGCACATTAATAGCATCACAATTGCATTGATGTTTCTACATTAACCAAGTTTAGCTTTTAAAGAAATGGCAGTACAGTGCTCTAAAATAACAGTTCTTATTTAATCAGTTGTTTAATTTTTATGGTTGCTTGCTCTAGAAAAATAAAACTTAATAACCACAATGTTATGGGTAAAATTATGTTTTGAGAAATTTTTGTCTCTTTAACACATGACTGATTTTTACAATCTTATACAGACTTTAGGACAAACTTATACAGACCTTAGTAAATCAATCAGATATCTAACAAAAGTACTCATGAATGAGTAATCCCATATCAAATTTACTTTACTTATTTATCAAAATATTAGACAAATGTATTGAACAGTGTACCATTTTTTGTTGAAGAAAAAGTTCTAGAACCAAGGCATATTAGACCTTTTGTCGGCATTAATATTTTATTAGATTTTTGAACACCTAGAAAAACTTGTAAGGTTAAATTTAAAGACATTTATTTTTATCTGTTTATCCAATTTAAATTGCACCAATTAAATCATGAGAATTTAAGATCTTTGGATCCACGTTTTAAAATTTGTTTATATGAGTGCTTTTTTTATGAGTGCTCCTTATATGTGTTAATTTGTATAACATATATATGATATAGGGATATATGTATATATAGACATACAACACTAACAAAAGTGTGCACACATAATAATAGTAAAGGCCTTGTAGCTTTTTGCAGTTGAAATCTCCATTGCAATGTTTCAAAAACTCCACTGTTGGTCAAAGATAGAGCTGATCAGAAAAACATTAACCTAGGTCTGTAGGATCAAAATCATGAGCTCAAAAAAAGAATACAGAATCTAAGGAAAAAAATAAGAGTCCTAGAAAAAATGACTGGCCAGTAATTAGTAAATACCATACAATTTACCTTTTTTCCTGCCTTAGGCCTCAGATCAGTCTCCTACTGAGCTTGCAGGCTTCTTTCATTTGCATTTCAACAAAAGTCCTTGCTGAGGTCTGAAAGGAGCAGGGTAAAACTGCTATTCTGAGCAGACACCTCAGGCCTAAGGCATTTTAACCATAATTTTGAGGTTTGGATGTTGAAAATTATGATACAATTTTAAGATGAAATTCACAAAATTTTATATCTTTACATCTTGTTTTGTCAACAGATACCATAATATGATTTACTATCCTTGTCCAAATTAATGCACTGGTACACACTGTGATATTTTCTCAGTCTACCCAATTCAAAATTGGTGAAAAATAAAACTGAATGTTTGGGAAGTTACTTGCCAACTTGGAAGTAGAGTGCTTTAGTTTTCCATCCTAAGCATTTAAGTTATCTGGCATGAATTATCTGAAATCATAAACGAAACAATTACCTAAACCCGACTTTTAACTGCAAGATTCAGCAATGCTACAAAAACCCATCCAGATACCAGATTGTTACAATAAAACACCATCATTTAGACACACATTGAACTAATATCATTCCCAAGAAACAATTTATAATATCAGCACATTATTGCACATGTCTTAAAGGGTCAGAAACAAAGACACAAGACAGACAGAAAGGAGCTCCAGACTATGGCTGACAGACAGAAGCCTTAAAAACAGAGCAGATAAGAGAAAAATCTCCTACACCAGTGGCAGGATAGATGTCCTCACAAGGGGATCAGATGTTTTCACAGACGGCAACCTGAAATGTAATATCAAGGGTTTCCATGGTGACTTTACTGCATTTAGTGTCTCCTTTTTCTTTTTCTTTTTTTTAAGAAGACAGAGGTGGCATAATCCTTACAGTGCAGGGAACGAAGGAAGGAATTCCCTGAAGCAACAGGGCTTTGGTAGATCCTGGGAGTCCCTCAGTCCCTCCTTTTACTTATAGGATTAGCTCCTCTGGTTTGGTTCCACCCCAATCTCGCTCCATCTCCTAACATTTCAGTAGTCAGCTCTCAAAAAGTTCCAGGGTCGGGGGGTTATCAAAATTTGTAACTTAAATTTCGGTTTCTGACCTTGAAGCGAATTAATACCTATTTAATAATGAGGACAGGGTTTGAGAAAAATAAAAAGGGAGGTTTACTGCTTTGCTAACAAAGCAGAAACACAGGGGACTCTGCCCAAAGGTTGTGACTCTCTTGAACTGGAGCAACAAGGGGTTTTAAAGGAGTTTCCATTGTTAACCTGGGAGATACTCTGTTCTTTGGTGGCCAGCAGGCATTGCCCTCTGCAGTGGGTGAGTTCCAGGCTGCCAGCTAGGGGCTTCTCTCATCCTGCTTAACAAAGGGGGGTAAACTTCAACACAGTTTTTTAGAACACAGTCCAAAGGGTGTAAGGCTTACTTGCTTTATTACCCATTTTTACGTCCAATATCTTTAAGTTTTTACCACAGAAATCACACAACAAAATGCACAAAAACAAACAAACAAGAAAACATATAGAACACAGAACAAAACACAAAGAAACAGAAACCTGGTGAAGATACAGAAAAACAGAGGAGCAATGAAATGTCTTGCTGAAGCTCCGGGGTAGGAGCTCCTGCGTGCCCGGCTGCACCTTTCTACCCTTTCAGAGAAATTCCATACAGAACAGAACAGAGGACAGAACAATTCTTGTTACTGTCCTGGACAGGAGTACATGTGAGCCTCCCCAGGCCACCTCTCTGTCATCAGAAGACATCTCCCTTAACCAGATATCAGATGTTATAAAGGCACCACCTACCTATGGAGGCCTCCTCCACCAGGTGCTTGCTAATAGTTTTAGTGCGATGGTTCACTGCAGTGCTCCCTGGACCAAATGCTCACTCCAAGGCTTTGGAACTTGGCTCTCCAGCCCTGAGCCCTGGAGGAAAGGAGAGCGTCAGAATTTCCAGCAGTCTGGTCTTATGATCTGGTAACGTCATCTCGCTGGGGAACTCCAAAATGTTAGACCAGGATGCAAGAAAATACCACTGACTCCAATTAAAATCAAATTAAGGCAAGCTTATTAGTTCAACCGGCTAGGCTGACTCTCCTTCTCAAAACGGCTGGAAAAAGACAGCATCCCCACCTTTCCTACACCCCAGCTTTATAGCCCAAAAAGTTACACAAAAAGGGAGTATCAGAAAACAGAACTTTGACAAGCATCACACTAATTGTAGTTTACATTTTTTATTTGCTGGCCCCAGCATCAGAAATTATGAGGACCATTAGAGCCTCAGAGAGGGTCGTTGTCTGGCCAGGGAAGGCCAATATTTATGAGGTTTCAGTAAGGTTTCAGAGAGGGCTGTGATCTGGTCAGTAAGACAGGCATGGGTGAGTTCAAGGCATGGGCAGGCATTCCAAGCAGGTTCAGAATTTGCAGTAATTTATAGTAAAGCAAAAATTATCTTTCCATGGCTTTGTGGCAAGATGGCTCCCAATATTAATGAAAGATCAGGTTGAGTGATCACCCCTGTCCCTTCCTTTTGGAAACTCCTCTACCACCTCCAAGGTTGTGAACTCCTGAGCATTTTCCATTCCAGATAAGTATTCACAGAATGTCTAACTCTTCTCCTCTAATTGTGTCTTACTTGGGGCAAAGGTAATGTCAAAGCATTGTTCTGGATGAGAGTGGGAAGATTATTGTATATCACATATTTGCATACACATTGGATTCTTTTTCCAATTTTCCATTTGAAATACTGAATTCCTGGCACTAACCCATACCCTACTAGACTCTGACTAATAATCCTAATATGATGGTGAAACATAACCCAAGCAGAATAGAAATACAAGCCGTTCAGAGGAGGCATGGTGTGTAGTTGGAATTGCCTTTTGCATTATATAGTATAGGAGCTATAAATCTAGTCAATTTTTTGTTGAAATAATTCTACATGTGTTTTTAAAGTTAACAAAAATGGGAATCCTGTCTCCCTTTCTCTGTAGCACATGTATTTTTATATGCACATAGAGAATCCTACCTGGTATCACACGTACATACTTGTGAGGTGGCTGAATTGGCAGATACAAATTGTGAGAAGAGATCACTACTCCTAAACGCTGTTCAAACTGAAAATTCAACCTATGGGTGAGCTTCCTAGTTCAATAACATTATACATAAATCCATGTTCAGTAAAATGAATATTTTTGCATCTGTGGATTATATATATTTCATGATGAATTTCGATTGGCATATATATTGCTACTTTTTTTCTTTTTTTGGTTGTTCAAAACGTTACAAAGCTCTTGACATATCATATTTCATACATTAGATTCAAGTGGGTTATGAACTCCCATTTTTACCCCAAATAAAGATTGCAGAATCACATTGGTTACATATCCACATTTTTACATAATGCCCTATTAGTTAATGTTGTATTCTGCTACCTTTCCTATACTCTATGATCCCCCCTCTTTCCCCCTCCCATCTTCTCTCTCTACCCCATCTACTGTAATTAAATTCTCTCCTTGTTTATTTTCCCATTCCCTTCACAACCTGTTATGTGTAATTTTGTATAACAATGAGGGTCTCCCTTCATTACCATGCAATTTCCCTTTTCTCTCCCTTTCCCTCCCACCTCATGTCTCTGTTAATGTAAATCTTTTCTTCCTGCTCTTCCTCCCTGCTCTGTTCTTAGTTGCTGTCATTATATCCAAGAAGACATTTGGTATTTGTTTTTTAGGGATTGGCTAGTTTCACTAAGCATAATCTGCTCTATTACCATCCATTTCCCTGAAAATTCCATGATTTTGTCATATTTTAGTGCTGCGTAATACTCCATGGTGTATAAATGCCACATTTGTTATCCATTCATCTATTGAAGGGCATCTAGGTTGGGTCCACAGTGCAGCAATTGTGAATTGTACTGCTAAGAACATCGATGTGGCAGTATCCCAGAGTTACACTATTTTAAGGTCTTCAGGAAATAGTCCAAGAAGGGCAATAGCTGGGTCAAATTGTGGTTCCATTCCAAGCTTTCCCAGGAATCTCCATACTGCTTTTCAAATTGGCCGCACCAGTTTGCGGAACAGCTCTCCTCATAGGCCTCATTTGGTCCATCTTCTCTACATTAAGAAGAGAGAGGCTTACTCAGACACAACCCTTCATCCTGACCAGGTTGTTTGCCAGGTTGTTTTGGTCTTTCAGGTCTTTCATAGCTGCCTACATCTTCTCCAGGGATCAAATATGCATGGACCTTTGAGGTTCTCAGTAGGTGGCAGATCCCCTACATTGCTGTATTGCAAGACGAACCCTGTCCCTTCTCTTTTGTAAAGTTAGATTGAGGGAACAGTGTATGGTTAGGGTTAATAACATGTTCAATTTGGGTTCGGAATCATTCTGATTGATGAATAATGGTATTGGGAACCTGCGATATTTATAAAACTATAGAGGTGAAATATAAGTATAAAAACAGAAATCTAGGTAAGATTTGTAGCCCAGAAGGGAATGAGGCCCTTTATTGGGATACTTAGCTTTTAATTATGTTCTGCACGTTTGTCTCAGATAAATTGATAATCAATGGCATAGGACCTTGTACCTTGGAAGATTGATTGTAGAAGAGAACATCCACTCAAATTTGGATAGTCGGTAGGATTAGGAAGAGAGTCGGTAGGTTTAGGAAGAAGAGTGAGTATAAAATTTGGATCAAATGTTCTTTAGCAATACGGTTTCATTTACACAGTGAATGTAAATATCAGCACATGCGAAGAGTCAGTCACAATGATGAACTGCGGAAAATATAGGAAAGAAGATATCAATAGAGACATTACAAAATCAGGCAATTGTAAAGTGAATGATAGGTTTACACATTTTCAACAGGATCGAGATTGAATACATAATTTTAGGAAGAAACAAATATGTAGTCACCAATAGAAATGAAATTTGAAAGCATTATGCAAACTGGAAATGGATGTTTTTAGTAATCCATATTCAACTTCCATTTAGGATTTGGTGCAATCATAAGTGTGACCTTTGCATTTTGTGCCCAGAAAATTATTGTGATAAAATATATATGTAGATCATGTGACATGAGTATTTTTTCCACCATTTCTGTGAGCAATATTTTAAGACATATAAATTAGTATTGGGGGTACAAAGTGGTGTACCCTGTGTCTATGAATATAGAGATAATGCATGAATAGAACATACTGTAAATAAATAATATAACTGGTTCCACTTTAAATAATGGATTGAATTGTTATCTGAAAATATATAAGAAATCATATATTGACATACAATCAATAATTCCAACCAGTTATATATCTAATTGTCATCTTAGGGTTATTGTTTATCATGAAGTGTGTGTGAGTTTTGCTTAAAAAGTGATTATGGAAGTCGAAAATAATGTGTTTGGAAAGAAGTCTCATGAAATTACCAGTCAAGAAATATGGAGGAATCCATGTGTTCTGAAGCAGGAAGTGATTGAAAGTGAAACAAATGCCTATAAATTTGCTAAATTGTCGATGAAATATATATCCTGTGATGTGCATAAACTGAGGAAATAGTACGTACCAGTGTTGAATAAAAATGAACGTCAAAGTACACATCATGTACCATTGGAATCTACTTGCATTGATGTTAAACTGGGTCAGTTACTGTAAAAATATTAGGATTCGCGTGCATCACTCACCGAAGTTAGTTTTCTTTTTTTTAAAATTTTTATTTATGCTTGTTCAAAACATTACATAGTTCTTGATACATCATATTTGTCACTTTGATTCAAGTGCGTTATGAACTCCCATTTTTACTCCGTTTACAGATTGCAGAATCACATCAGTTACACATGCATTGATTCACATATTGCCATACTAGTGTCTGTTGTATTCTGCTGCCTTACCTATCCTCTACTATCCCCCCTCCCCTCCCCTCTCCTCCCCTCTTCTCTCTCTACCCCCTCTACAGTAATAAATTTCTCCCCCTTGTATTATTTTTCCCTTTCTTCTTGTATGTAATTTTGTATAACCCTGAGGGTCTCCTTCCATTTCCATGCAATATCCCTTCTCTCTCCCTTTCCCTCCCACCTCTCATCCCTGTTTTAATGTTAATCTTCTTCTCATCCTCTTCATACCTATTCTGTTCTTAGTTAATCTCCTTATATCAAAGAAGACATTTGGCATTTGTTTTGAAGGGATTGGGTAGCTTCACTTAGCATAATCTGCTCTAGTGCCATCCATTTCCCTGCAAATTCTATGATTTTGTCATTTTTTAATGCAGAGTAATACTACATTCTGTATAAATGCCACATTTTTTAATCCATTCATCTATTGAAGGGCATATAGGTTGGTTCCACAGTCTTGCTATTGTGAATTGTGCTGCTATGTACATCGATGTAGCAGTGTCCCTGCAGCATGCTCTTTTTAGGTCTTTTGGGAATTGACCGAGAAGGGGAATAGCTGGGTCAAATGGTGGTTTCATTCCCAGCTTTCCAAGAAATCTCCATACTGCTTTCCAAATTGGATGCACCAATTTGCAGTCTCACCAGCAATGTACAAGTGTACCTGTTTCCCCACATTCTCACCAACACTTGTTGTTTGACTTCATAATGGCTGCCAATCTTACTGGAGTGAGATGGTATCTTAGGGTGGTTTTGATTCACCTTTCTCTGACTAGTGGAGATGGTGAGCATTTTTTCATGTACTTGGTGATTATATGTCCTCCTCTGAGATGTCTGTTGAGGTCCTCGGCCCATTTGTTGATTGGGTTATTTGTTATCTTATTGTTTAATTTTTTGAGTTCTTTGTATACTCTGGATATTAGGGCTCTATCTGAAGTGTGAGGAGTAAAGATTTGTTCCCAGAATTTAGGCTCCCTATTTACCTCTCTTATTGTTTCTTTTGCTGAGAAAAAACTTTTTGCTTTGAGTAAGTCCCATGTGTTGATTCTAGTTATTAATTCTTGTTATTAACTCTTGTGCTATGGATGTCCTATTGAGGAATTTGAAGCCCGACCCCACAGTATGTAGATCGTAGCCAACTTTTTCTTCTATCAGACGCCATGTCTCTGTTTTGATATCAAGGCCCTTGATCCATTTTGAGTGAACTTTTGTGCATGCAAGAGAAAGGGATTCAGTTTCATTTTGTTACATATGGATTTCCAGTTTTTCCAGCACCATTTGTTGAAGATGCTATCCTTCCTCCATTGCATGCTTTTAGCTCCTTTATCAAATAGAAGATTGTTGTAGCATTGTGGATTAATCTCTGTGTCCTCCATTCTGTACCATTGTTCCACCCGCCTGTTTTGGTACCAGTACCATGCTGTCATTGTTACTATTGCTCTGAAATTTAGTTTGAACTCTGGTATCGCTATACCGCCTGATTCACACATCCTGGTTAGAATTGCTTTTGCTATTCTGGATCTTTTATTATTCCATATGAATTTCATGATTGCTTTCTCTATTTCTACAAGAAATGCCGTTAGGATTTTGATTGGCATTACATTAAACCTATAGAGAACTTTTGGGAATATCACCATTTTGATGATGTTAGTTCTCCCTATCCATGAACAGTGTATATTTTTCCATCTTCTAAGATCTTATTCTACTTCTCTTTTTAGGGTTCTGTAGTTTGCATTGTATAAATCTTTCACCTCTTTTGTTAGGTTGATTCTCAAGGATTTTAGTTTTATTTTTTGAGGATATTGTGAATGGAGTGTTTTTTTTTTCTCATTTCCGTTTCAGAAGTTTTGTCACTGATATAAAGAAATGCCTTTGACTTATGAATGTTGATTTTATATCCTGCCACATTGCTGAAATCATTTCTTACTTCTAGTAGTTTTTTTTGTAGACCCTTTTGGGTCTTCTATATATTGAATCATATCAGCTGCAAGTAGTGATAATTTAAGTTATTCTTTTCCTATTTTCATGCCTTTTATTTCTTTCATCTGTCTAATTGCTCTGGCCAGTGTTTCGAGAACTATATTGAATAGAAGTGGTGGTAGAGGACATCTCTGTCTTGTTCCAGATTTTAGAGGGAATGCTTCAATTTTTCTTCATTCAGAATAATGCTAGCCTGAGGCTTAACATAGATAGCTTTTACAATGTCGAGGTAAATTCCTGTTATCTCTAGTTTTTCAAATGTTTTGAACATAAAGGGATGCTAAGGGTCTATCCTTCTTATTTATTTTTTGCAAAACCAAGCTTTAGTTTTGTAATTTTTTCAATAGTTTCTTTTGTTTCAATTTTGTTGTTTTCCGCTCTGATTTTAGTTATTTCTTGCCTTCTGCTACATTTGCTGTTGTTTTGCTCTTCCTTTTCTAGGGCTTTGAGATGAAGTGTGAGCTCATTTATTTGTTGTTCTTTCCTATTTTTGAGGAATGATGTCAAGGTGGTGAATTTCCCTCTTAAAACACCTTTCATTGTGTCCCATAGACTCCGATATGTTGTTTCTGTATTTTCATTTATCTTGAAGAATTTTTTGATTTTCTCATTTATGTCTTCTGTAACACATTAATCATTCAGTAACATGTTGTTCATTTTCAATGTGATGTAGGATTTTTCCTTCCTTCTTTTTCATTGGTTTCCAGATTCATTCCAGTATAATCCAATAAAATTCATGGTATTAAGTCCACCCTTTATATTTACTGAAGGTTGTTCTATGGCATAATATATGGTCTATTTTTTAGAAGGATCCATGTGCTGCTAAAAAATATTATATCCACTTGATGATGGTTGATATATTCTATATATGTCAGTTAAGTCTAGGTTATTGATTGTGATATTGAGTTCTATAGTTTCTTTATTCAACTTTTATTTGGAGGATCTGTTCAATGGTGACAGAGGTGTGTTGAAGTCACCCATAATTATTGTGTTGTGGGCTATTTGATTCTTGAACTTGAGGAGAATTTGTTTTATGAACGTCACAGCACCATTTAATGGTGCGTAAATATTGATAATTTTTATGTCTTGTTGGTGAATGGTTCCTTTTAACAGTATATAATTTCCTTCATTATCCCTTTTGATTAAATTAGTCTTGAAGTCGATTTAATTCGATTCGAGGATGGCCACCACCCCTTGCTTATGAGGACCGTGTGCATGGTATATTTTTTCCCAACCTTTCACCTTCAGCCTGTGTATGTCTTTTCCATTCAGATATCTCTCCTGGAGGCAACATATTGTTGGATTTGTTTTTTGAATCCAAGTTACAATCCTATGTTGCTTTATTGGAGAGTTTAAGCCATTAATGTTTAGTGTTACTATTGATATATGATTTCTACTGCCAGCCATGTTTGAATATTTATCGCTTTTTAAAATTTACTTTGTTTCTCCATGATTAGCTTTTCCCCCGCCCTCTGTCATTACTGAGGCACTTCCCACTGATGGTTTTGGTTGTTGTTTTTCATTTCTTTCTCGTGTAGTGTTTTGCTCAAGACACTTTGCAATGGTGGTTTTCTGGCTGCAAATTCTTTTAGCTTTTGTTTATCATGAAAGATTTTTATTTCGTTGTCGTACCTGAAGCTGAATTTTGCTGGATACAGAATTCTTGTTTGGCATCCATTGTCTTTCAATGTTTGAAATACGTTGTTCCAGGATCCTCTCACTTTCAGTGTCTGTGATGAAAAATAGGTTGCTAACCTTATTGGTTTACCCCTGAATGTAATCTTCCTCCTTTCTCTTGAAGCTTTTAATGTTTTCTCTTTGTTCTGTATATTGGATAGCTTCATAACAATGTGTCTTGGCGTTGGTCTACTGTGATTTTGTGTGCTCTGTGTCCTGTAAGCATCTTCAATTTGTATATCCATTTCCTTTTTTATTTCTGGAAAATTTTCATTCCCATAGTTTGAATCTCTGTACCTTCCTCTATCCAGATGACTCATAAGTTTGGTTTTTTTATGTTATACCATATCTCTTGGATGTTTTTCTCGTGATTTTTTACCAGCCTTTCTGTGTTGGCTAGACTCTTTTCAAGATGATATATTTTGTCTTCATTATGTGACATTCTGTCTTCTACTTGCTCCACACGGTTAGTGATACTCTCAATTGAGTTTTTAATTTGGTTTATCGTTTCCTTCATTTCTAGAAATATTCTTTGAATATTTATAATCTCTATCTCCTGATAAAGAAGATTAACTTCTTCTTTTATCTGTTTATGTAATTCATTTTCAATGTGTTCTTTCACTGTATTTATTTGCTCTCTCGTATCCTCTTTAAGGTTCCATTTCATCTGTCTAAGGTATTCCTTGAGTTCTTTATATGACCATTTTTCTGATAATTCTAGGTCCTCCTGAATATTTAGGTTATCCTTCATTGTTTGTACTCCTTTTCTTTCTTGCTTTTTGATGCTGCTCATGTTACTTCTTGTTCTGTTTGAGTGCTGAGTTACTTCTTATTCTTATAAATTTATTTGAAGCTTGGGAGGAAAGATATTAGAAGGGATGGGAAGAAGTCACTAAAGAGAATGAGAATAGGCAGGTAGAATTCAAGGATGGGGGAATAAGAAAATTGAAAAGTAATGAAAAGACAAAAGAAAAAAATAGAAAATAAAGAAAGAAATAATTTTTTTAAAAATAATAGTGATAATTAAAAAATGAAAATTAAAATTTAAAATAATAATAATAGTAAAATTAAAAAAATAAAAACATTAAAATAAGTTAAAGAACAACACAAAAAATTTAAATGAAAGAAAAAAAAATAAAAATAAAATAATAATAATAATAATAATACATGCAGTCATAGAGTTCAATTAACTTCTCTTCCAGTAGGTGGAGCTGTGCTCACTGGGCCAAGCTTCTCCTCTCAATAGGTGGGAACCAATCACTGTGCAGCAGCTCTTCCTCCCAGACTGCGCGGGTCTCTAATCCTGAGTGCCTAGGACCTTCTCTAGTGTTTCCTCAAGCCAGGCTCCGCTCAACTGTGACGCTCACCACAATACTTGCTACACGTCAGGTCTCTGCTCCTGGTAGCCCTGTTTTCATCAACGCTTGGCACTCTCTCCCTGTTTGCCTCCCTCAGACCCTAAGTTTGTAGAGCTTGGGGCTGGGAACCCCCAGCGAATTTGCTTGCTCTCTGGTATCCATGCCCACATTAGCTGGTGTAAGAGACCTCAGTTGTCAGCACTGGTAGGAGCGGTAGCCAGGAATTCCACGCCACAAGTCCCACAGCACACATGATTCCCTCGGTCTGGCCATCTTTCTCACGGGAGACCTGGGAGGGCCCCTTAAGGGAGAGCTGGGAGGGGCCCTTAATGTTTCCCCGCTGTGTGGAGAGAGATGCATAGGGAATTACACACCTGTCGTACTGGTTTCAATGAAGTTATCTCCTCTGCCCATGACATCAGTTCTCTTCCACGGTGGTATCCCATGCAAATGGTGACCATTCGTTCCTTTTGCCAGGTGACCAATGCAATGGATGGGTCCTGACTGTGTCTCCAAAGCGCCATTTCAATCCAGTGGCCTTTTACCTCTGTAAATTCAGAAGGGCCGACCAGTTATTTCAGAGGGAACGTTAGTTCTGAGTCACAAGAAGCAGGCAAATCTGAGCTTCTCTGCAGCCAATCCGGGCTCTGTGTGTTTTCTCAGGGGCCCAGACTGTTCGCACCAGATCCACGTCAGGTCAGCATTGCCTAGTGATTCTGAACAAACAGCATTTAGACAGTTTACGACTCCCTATGCCTGCGCAGCTAAGGAGGTCAGATACTTGATTTCTCCATGTCCGCCACCATGTTGGATCTCTTATATTGCTACTTTTTAATGTCTGTGCGTGTGCGTGTGTGTGTGTGTGTGTGTGTGTGTGTGTATATATATATATATATATATATATATATATATATATATATCAATATAAGATTTCTTATATATTTTTAGATATCAATTCAATTCATTATTTGAAGTGGAACCAGTTATATTATTTATTCACAGGATGGTCTATTCATGCATTATCTCTATATTCATAGACACAGGGTACACCTCTGTGTACCCCTAACACTAATGTATATGTCTTCAAAATATTGCTCCCAGAAATGGTGGAAGAAATACTCATGTCACCTGATCCACATATATATTTTATCACAGTAAAATTCTGAACAAAAAATGTAAAGGTCACACTTATGATTGTACCGAAGCCTAAAAGAAAAGTGAAAATGTTTAACTAAAAACATCCATGTGAAGGTTGCCTAATGCTCTCAAATGTCAATCCTATTGGTGACAACATATTTGTTTCTTCCAATGATTATATATTCAAATTAAACCCTGTTGAAAATGTCTAATCCTACAACTCACTTTATACTTTGCCTGATTTCATAATGTCTCTATTGATAACTGCTTTCCTACTAATTTTCCCCAGTTCATCATTGTGACTGACTCTTCATATGTGCTAACATTTTCATTCATTCTCTAACCGAAACCCTATTGCTAAAGAACTTTTGGTCCAAATACTATACTCACTCTTCTTCCTAAACCTACCGACTATCTTCCTAATCCTACCGACTATCCATTTTTAACTGGATGTTCTCTTCTACATTAAATCTACCAAGGTACAAGGTCCTGTGCTTCAAATCATACCTAGATTTCTGTTTCCATACTTATATTTCACCTCTATGTTCTTTTAATTATCGCAAGTTCCCAATACCATTATTCATCGCACAGAATGATTCCTAACCCAAATTGAACCTGTTATTAACCCTAAACATACACTGTTCCCTCAATCTCATTTTACAGAAGAGCAGTGACAGAGTTGTTCTTAAAATACAGGGAATTAGGGGACCTTCCACCTGCTGAAAACCTCAAAGGTCCATGCAGAAATGATACCTGGAGAAGTTGTAGGGAGGTATGAAAGACCTGAGAGAGCAAAAGTCCTATTCCATGGCAAACAACCTGGTCAGGATAAAGGGATGTGTCTGAATCAGCCTCTCTCTACTTATGTTAGAGAAGATGGACTAAACCAGACCTGTGTGGAGAGCTGTTCCCAGGTGCCTATGGTTGATATACCATTCTAACTTGTGCAAGTGTTCCAGGAAGTAGGAGCAGCCTCCATCTCATGGGACCCTTGGAAGCAAGTGTTAGGACAAACTGGTTGCCAAGGCAGTGACCTCATTCATTCAATTCCAAAGAAAGTGACATACCTCATTTCCTTGGTGATGGAACTCTATGATCTTTGTATCCTAGTGGCCAGGCACCCAGACGCTATCCCATTCCCAGTCACAGTGGTCTCACTTGTTTGGATTTACCAAGGACAGAGTCAGTATTTCTTGGTACCTACTAATGTTAGGATGGCCAAATGCCAGGAGAGCACTGAAGAGGTACCTTTTCTGAGAAAGCCAGTAGTGGCTCACCACTATTTCCTTACAACTTCACAGAGTTAGCCAAGGAAACCAGACCTGAGAGAGGACAGACTATTTCGAAGGAATATAGTATGGCCGAGCAGTTAGAGGACACTCCAGATAGTCACAGATCTACTTGGGGGAAGGAGGTGCCATTGTGGGAGTGGGTGTGGGTTTGTGGTTTTGCCTCATGTTCTAACAAAAGGTAGGAATGGCGGTTTGTTTGGATTGAAGTGGACTGTTTCGAGTAAGTCATTTGACAAGGTGTGTGTTTCTATGTTTGTGTATCCGACTATGTCCATTGTTGTAGACATTAGAAAAGAGAATGCATTAATGGATGTGTCCTGTCTAGTATAAATCTTACCATAATTCATCCTGCTCAATTTATGAATGGACTGCACCTTGTCTTATCGATGGGCAACACCTGTTATCATCCTAAGTTCCTGTTTTCTTCCTGAATTCTGGCCAGTCTCCAGAATAGGCTCAGGGATTTGTGTCCAAGATATGTACCACCTCCAAGCTCTGTGACATGGCCATATACTGGATAGCTGAAGAGAATGAAGATCATCTCAGAAAACTCAGATATCAGTGTGACCAGGAAAGTCTCAGTGGAGAAACCCTGCTTTGGGCCTTTTGCTTACCTTATGTTCTGTTGCCCTGAATGTCAGGAAGGTCTTTGCCTCAGGCCACCCCTTTGTGAAGCCTGAAGAAAACAGTTTTAAATTTGAAATGAATAGGCATCACCTGTGGCTCTTTGCTTAATTGCTTTGGAAAGGGATGTGTCTGAATTAGCCTCTTGGCCTTGTATGTGGCTGTGATTTTTATTCTCAGCACATGATGGATCCAAAGAATGATCGCATGTGCGCATCCAAAACCAAAATGGCCAAAAGATCAGTCATTGTGGATGAAGTCTCTCGCCTTCTTCTGTTAGGTTCCTGACATCCATCAAGTGAGAATACTGATCCTTTGGGTCAAATGAGTTCTTGAAATCTCTGCCGAGGTGCTTGGCTTTTCTCATGACTCTATTTCACATAAATATTCCATACCTGAAAGTCAGTAGGCCTCAAATTGGAGAAACAGAGCAGCATGAACGGCAGGCTTATTTGACCACTCCTGGTTCATATTAAGAGTGTCCAGGCCACCCTGACTTTAGGCAAATGAGGGGCAAGTGAGATTATTTTGGACACTACCAATGGCTGCACCCCTCATGGAAACCTCCAGCCAGAGGTCATGATGAGTGAATATATGGAAGAAGATGAGGGCCATGTGGGAGTGTTTTGGTTTTAATTGTGGTCATTTGTGTGGCGGTTGGAAGAAATGTCTGGGTCCACCTGGGCTTGAACTCTGGTGTGATTCCCCATAGAGACTTAGTTCTGGAACTCACCTCAGAGAAGTATTGCCATGAATTGTTTTGGGATTTTAGGAGGCCACGCATGAGAGTTGCCCTTGGAAACTGAGATCTGGCTTTCCACAGAGCACTGGGAATCTCAGCCAGGATATCACATGATATAATTGTGAAAAACTTGCAGCCATAGTTGAGAGTCAAAACACACATGGACCTCACATTTTACACCTCAATGTGCCTGGCTTCATGTGACCTTTTCCCCACTCTTTGGGCAGCCTTGCCTGTGAGAGTTCTCCAGAGTTTTCATTTAAATTAGCTTCCTCAACATTTAGTGGTTCCTGAATGAATTGAAACCCAGAGTTTCTCCAACTTCATCCTTGAAAAATGGCTTGATAAATACCATGAATTTTTGGAAGTTCCCACAACCAGGTGGCACTGGAGAACATTTGGATGTCCTGTTGCTGATCATGAGTATACCAGACAATGCCTTGATTGACTGGGTTTCATGAAAATGGTGTAGAACAGAGATGCCAGTAAGTTGGAGCCTGCTGAGTAGTGGGCCTAGAGCAGTGGTGGGCAGGTGTGTGATGAAACATCAGTGGTAGGGCCATGAGGATCTACCATTGGATTCCAAATGGCTTGTGACTGACATGGTGCAGCCAGCAGTCCCTTATATGTAAAGGCATCTTGTTATATGGTGAGGTTTCAGGTCAATGTTCTGAATCAGGTTGATATGGACGAGGGGGCAATGGGCCAAGCTAGGAGGGATAGAAGCCTGGTTGGTGCATTCTCCTGCAGACCCTCACCCAACACACCTGACAGAACTCCCTCCAGCAATATGTCCCAGTTGAGCTCCTGGTATTTCGTGAAGCAAATACCAAACTCCCAGTGCAGCAGGAAAAACACCACAAAAAGTGTAGGAGGACCAAATGGCTTCGCAGTCAACACGGAGAGACACTTAGTCCTCAGTGGTCACAGTTTACCTACAAAGAGAGGATTCAGCATTGCTGCCTCATCTTCATTGGAAAATAAGAAACCATGTCCTTCAGGTCACATAGATGCAGAACCAGCTTTGATGGTCTCACTACTAAAGAAGCCAAATCTCCTGACAACAACATATATTTCAAGTGCCCAAACTCAGAGGCAGTTTCTCAAAAAGTTTTTAGGCTCTCAGAGCTCCCTGTTTGTGTTGTGTTTACCCTGTCCCTTACTTTTGGAAACTCCTCTACCACCTCCATGGTTATGAACTCTTGAGCATTTTCCATTCCAGATATGTATTCACTGATTTTCTAACTCTTCTCCTCTAATTATGTTTTACCTGGGGTGAAGGTAATGTCAAGGCATTTTTCTGGATGAGAGTGAGAGGATATCAGACCTTAACAGATATTTGTGAAGCACGTATTTGCTTACACATTGAATTCATTTTCCAATTTTCCTTTTGAAATACTGAATCCCTGACACTAACCCATACCTACTAGAATCAGACAACTCATCCTAATATAATGGAGAAAAATAACCCAAACAGAATAGAAATTCAAGCAGTTCAGAGGAGGCATCTTGTATAGTTGGACTTGCCTTTTGCATTATATAAGGTAGGAGTTATAAATCTAGTCAATTTTTATTTGAAATAGTTCTCCATGTGTTTTTAAAGATAACAAATGTGTGAAATCCTGTTTCCCTTTCTCTGTAGCCAATTCACACATGTATATTTATATGCACATATAGAATCCTACCAGGAATCCCACGTACATTTTTGTGAGGTTTCTCACTTCGCAGATTCAAATTGTGAGAAGAGATCACTCCTCTTAAACGCTGTTAGAACTGAAGATTCAAACTATAGGGGAGCTTTCTAGTAGAACAACATTATACATATACTCATGTTCAGTAAAATAATTATTTTTGCATCTGTGGATGATATATATTTCCTGATGAATTTTGATTTTCATATATATTGCTGCTTTTTAATGTCTGTGTGTAGTTTTTATGTGTGTGTGTGTGTGTATATATATATATATATATATATATACACACACACTATTCAGATTTTTCAATATATAAAATATATGTGTCTTATATACACTTTCTAAATTCATTCATGTTCATGTAAATGGATTTATAATCAACTTTTCACAAGATTATTTTCCTAAATATTCATCCACCTGAAATACATATTTGTTTCCTAGTACTGAAAACAAACTTCAGTGAATGGTGCCTACAAATTCTAATAATTTTACAGTAACTGACCCAGTTTACCACCAATGCAAGTAGATTCCTATGGGACATGATATGTAATTTGAGGTTCATTTGTATTCAACACTGGTACATTATTATTTCTTCAGTTTTTGCACATCATACGATATATATTTCATCCACAAGTTCACAAATTTACAGGCATTTGTTTCAACTTTAATCAATTCCTGTTTCAGAACACAAGTATTATCAGGGTTTCTGAACTCGTCTTTTCATGACGCTTCTTTCCAAACAAGTTATTTTCGATTTCCATAATCACTGGTGAAGTAAAACTCACACCCTTCGTGATAAACCAAAACACTAATATTACCATTATATGTATACCATTTTGGAAAGAATGATTGTATATCAATATAACATTTCCTGTAATTTTTCAGATATCAGTTCAATCCATTATTTATAGTTGGAACAAGTTATATTATTTATTCACAGTATGTTCTATTCATGCTTTATCTTTATATTCATAGACACAGTGTACACCTCTTTGGACCCCCAATACTAATTTTACGTCTTCAATATATTGCTACCAGAAATGGTGGAAGAAATACTTATGTCACCTGATCTACATATACATTTTATCACAATAATATTCTGAAAAAAAATGTAAAGGTCACACTTATGACTGTACCAAAGCCTAAAAGGAAAGTGAACATGGATTAATAGAAACATCCATGTCCATGCTGCCTAATGCTCTCAAATGTCAATCCTATTGGTGACAACATATTTGTTTCTTCCTAAGATTATATATTCAAACTCAACCCTGTTGAAAATGTCTAATCCTATCACTCACTTTATATTTTGCCTGATGCAATAATGTCTCTATTGATATCTGCATTTCTACATATTTTCCCAGTTTATCATAGTGACTGACTCTTCATATGTGCCGACATTTACATTCACTCTCTAACCGAAACCATATTGCTAAAGAACTTTTGGTCTAAATCCTATAATCGCTCTTCTTCCTAAACCTACCGACAATCTTTCTAAACCTACTGACTATCCCTTTTTACTGGATGTTCTCTTCTACGTTCAATCATCCAAGGTACAAGGTCCTATGCCATTGTATATTGAATTATCTGAGACATCTTTAGAGAACATAAATCAAGCTAAGTATCCCAATCAAGGGCCCAATGCCCTTCTGGGTTTCAAATTATACCTAGATTTTTATTTTCATACTTATATTTCACCTCTACATTCTTGTAAATCTCACAGGTTGCCAATACCATTATTCATCTCACAGAATGATTCCTAACCCAAATTGAACCTGTTATTAACCCTAAACATACACTGTTCCTTCAATCTCATTTTACAGAAGAACAGGGACGGAGTTGTTCTTACAATACAGGAAAGTAGGGGACCTTCCACCTGCTGAAAACCTCAAAGGTCCATACAGAAATGATACCCGGAAAAGATATAGGCAGCTATGAAGGACCTGAGAGAGCAAAAGTCATCTTCCATGGCAAACAACCTGGTCAGGATGAAGGGATGTGTCTTAATCAGCCTCTCTCTTCTTATTGTAGAGAAGATGGACCAAATCAGGCCTGTGTGGAAAGCTGTTCACGGGTGCCTATGGTTGATATACCATTCTAACTTGTGAAAGTGTCACAGGAAGTAGGGGAAGCCTCCATCTCATGGGACCCTTGGAAGCAACTGTTAGGAAAAAGGGGTGCCAAGGCAGTGGCCTCATTCAGTTCCAAAGAAAGTGACATATCTAATTTCCTTGGTGATGGAACTCTCTGAACTTGCTATCCAAGAACCAAGACACCGAGAGGCAATCCCAGTCCAAGTCCCTGTGGGCTCACTTGATTGGATTTTCCAAGGACAGAGTCAGTCTTTCTCGGTACCTAATGATGTGAGTATAGCCAAATACCAGGAGAGCACTGAAGAGGTACTTTTCCTGAGAAAGCAGGTAGTGGCTCGCCACTTTTTCCTGACAACTTTACAGAGTTGGTCAAGGAAAGCAGATCTGATAGAGGACACGCCATTTCGGGGGAACACCAGTCAGAGTTAACTCCGGAGAGTCACAGAACTACTTGAGGGAAGGAGGTGCCTTTGTGAGTGTGGGTTTGTTTTTTTTGTCTCATATTCTGAGAATAGGTAGGGAAGGCGGTTTGTTTGATTTGGAGTGAACTGTTTCTAGTAAGTCGTTTGACAAAATGAGTGTTTCTATGTCTGTGTATCCCACTGTGTCCGTGGTTGTAGACATGAGAAAAGAGAATGCAACAATGGATGTGTCCTGTCTAGTAGAAAGCTTCCCATTATGCATCCTGCCTAATTTATGAATGGAGTGCGGCTTGCCTTATGGATGAGCAATACCTATTACCTTCCTAAGTCCCTGTTTTCTTCTGAATTCTGGCCACTCTCCAGAATAGGCTCATGGTTTTGTGTCCAAGATATGCAACAACTCCAAGGTCTGTGACATGGCCATGTACAGGATAGCTGAAGGGAATGGCCAGCATCTCAGAAAACTCAGATATCAGTGTGACCAGGAAAGTCTCAGTGGATATACCCTGCTTTTGGCCTTTTGCTTACCTATTGTTCTGTTGCCCTGAATATCAGGAAGGTCTTTGCCTCAGGCCACCCCTTTGTGAAGCCTGAAGGAAACAGTTTTCAAATGGAAATGAATGGGCATCACTTGTGGCTCTTTCTTAGTTGCTTTGGAAAGGGATGTGTCTTAATTAGACTCTTGGCCTTGTATGTGGCTGTGACTTTGATTCTCAGCAGCTGATGGATCTAAAAATGATCCCATGTGTGCATCCAGAACCATAATTGCCAAAAGATCAGTCATTGTGGATGAAGTCTCTCGTCTTCCTCTGTTAGGTTCCTGACCTCCATCAAGTGAGAATAGGTATTCCTTGGGTCAAATGAGTTCTTCAAATCACTGCAGAGGTGCTTAGGTTTTCGTATGACTCCAAATCACATAAAGAATCTATACTTGAAAGTCAGTAGGCCTCAAATTGGAGAAACAGAGCAGTATTAACGGGAGGCTTATTTGATCACTCCTGGTTCACAGAAAGGGTGTCCAGGCCAACATGACTTTAGGCAAATGAGGGGCAAGGGAGTTTATTTGGACACTGTCTTTGGGTGAGCCCTTCATGGAAACCTCCAGACAGAGGTTACGATGAGTGACTATATGGAAGAAGATGAGGACCATGTTTGAGTGTTTTGTTTTTAATTGTGGTCATTTGTGTGGTGGTTGTAAGAAATATCTTGGTCCACCTGGGCTTGAACTCTGTTGGGATTTCCCTTAAAGACTGTGTTCTGGAACTGAACTCAGAGAAGTATTGCCATGAATAGAAATACAAGCAGTTTAGAGGAGGCATGGTGTATATTTGGACTTGCCTTTTGCATGATACAGAGTAGGAGTTAAATCTAGTCAATTTTTTGTTGAAATAGTTCTCCATGTGTTTTTAAAGTTAAAAAATTGTGAATTCCTGTCTCCCTTTCTCTGTAGCCTATTCAGCACATATATTTTTATATGGATATATAGAATCATACCTGGTACCACACATACATTCTTGTGAGGTGGATGAGTTGGCAGATACAAATTGTGAAAAGAGATCACTCCTACTTAACCGTGTTGGAACTGAATATTCAACCAATGGGTGAGCTTGCTAGTTGAACAACATTATACATAAATCCATGTTCAGTAAAATGAATATTTTTGGATCTTTTTATGATATATATTTTATGAAAATTTTGATTGACATATATTTTGCTATTTTTTTTCTGTGTGTGTGTGTGTGTGTGTGTGTGTGTGTGTGTGTGTGTTTTGTGTCATTCGCCTGTTCTGTAAAACAACTTCAGAGAGAGAGGTTAAAAATTCATGCAAAGCTCTGATGAAGGTATCTAATATCTTAGTTTTGGTCTATTGCTTCTTCTAATTGGGTCATTTGTTGTGTCCCATGGACGAGGGCAGTGGTTCCTGTGCCCACCCCTGAAGCAACTCCTATTCCGAATAGGATGGCTAAAGTGAGGGATATATGTTCCCAGTGGAAACGGGTTGTATGCCCCTCTATTTCATTTTCAAATGAACCTGCATCATGACAGAGCACTCTGGGAAACATCTGCACCATTACACAATTAATCACATCTGTTGACAATTTCTTTAAAACATAAACAATGTTTAATTATATACAATCATGCTGTTGTAGGGACGGACAAGGCAAGGTACCTAAGATAGCAACGAAGACAGGGAAACCGTCCTATTTGGTTGCAACCAGATTCAGAGGGCATTGCTTCTGTTGTAATCAATTATTCTCCTGAAACTCAATTTTAGGTAGTTTCAGAATTTTGTACCCAACATGTAAGGGAAGGGGCTCAGAAGTTCACAGTCTTCAGAAGTTCAAAAAAGCCATTGTTGTTTCTGTTTTTACCTCAGTTCTGGGCAAGTTAACTTTTCAAGGACACCTGGGAGGGAAAGAGCTTTTTCCTACCTTTCTTATTTTTCGCCCCTGACAGCTGTTACCATGGAGCCCTGATGGTAACTTCTTTATCTTAGAAATATAGCCATCTCTGTAAAGCCCCAGCTCATGGCCAGAGGCCTTGTTCATTATTTTGTGGAAAACAAGTAATGGGGTGTCTAGCATAGAAGTGCTTATTTTTTTAGCCAGTGGCCAAGTAGAACAAGGCAACACTAAAAGAGGAAGTTTATCTACATTGAACTCTTTTATAGGGACTCTTTTGCTGAAAGTCCTAAAGTCAGCCATGGTGAAGACTTCTGTAGAAAGTCAGTTAAGAATTTTCTGTAGGCCTGGTACAGAAGGGGAAGACAGGGAAGGTGGGGCTGACAGCAGCTCCGAGGATCTGAGAATAAGGAAGGAGAGATGTAAAAGAATAATGGGAAAGGGGTTTGGGATTTTCCTAGCAACAAAAACTTGAGCTGTACAACAGGTAGAGCAGAGGGGAAGACAAGAGTGAGTATCCCAAAATGCATGTGAGGGACTTTAAATTTTTAGTAAACTATTTTCAGTGATGACAAAGCAACTTTAAAGGCCATTTTCATTACATCTTTGATAGGAGTCTGAGGGCTCTCCTCAGCTAGTTTCAGCTTTGTGTTAGCTGGTAAGAGGACCTGGTGGGACCCGGGGCGGGCACGGACAGGAGAAGAGAGGAGTGAGTCGGTGGATGGGAACCTGAGTACCTGCTACTTCAGCAAGATGGCGATGGTCTGAGAACCAGCAGAGATTTGGGTTTTTGATCTAATAATTGGAGGGGAGAAATCAGGTTGCTGAGGTGAGAGTGACAGCAGAGACTCTGGAGCACAAGGCTGAAGGTGAGGATTGATTGGATAAGCATAGTTCAGGATATGAGTGAAGGATGGAAAAGGCATGCCTATAGGGGAATCTCCTTTCACCCTTTTGAGCACTTGCAGAAGTTAAAAAGGTCACACAGGGCTGGGGATGTGGCTCATTTGTAGCACGCTCGCTTGGCATGCGTGCGGCCCGGGTTCGATCCTCAGCACCACATACAAACAAAGATGTCGTGTCCAGCAAAAAACTAAAAAATAAATATTAAAAATTCTCTCAGTCTCTCTCTCTCTCACCTCTCTCTTTAAAAAAAATGGTCACACAGAATTTGAGGATCAAGAGACCCCTCTGGGGGCCATCGGTTTTGGTTATCTAATTGGTAATATGGCCAATGCTGTGTACTGAATTTGATGAGGAGTTTGTGTTCCATCAGGCAGCCCCTGTATGCTCACATCCCCATGACGTACAGCAAAAGTCTGCCAGGCATTCTGGGATTACTAAAAAGGAGTGATGGATTTTTCCTTTCCCCAGGTCCATGATCCTCTTAGTTATACAAGTCCGATATTTACTGCCATTAGCCCCTTGAACTAGAGACCTTTTATTTGATAGAGGGCCCAATGGGGCCTTAAGGGCTGAGTTTATTGCCCCTGTATCCACTTCAAAGTTTACTGGTGTCTCCTCCACTTCAAAAGATACGCTGAGCTCAGGGAGGGGATCTGAGCCCCGACTTTCGTAGTCATGCTGAAGAGTCAGAAAGGCTGGCTGGCGTGGCTGTCTCTTTCTAGGGCACTCTTGAACCCAGTGTCCTCTTTCTTTACAGTAGGCACATTGATCTGAGGTCAGGGGTGGCCTCTGGCGTGGGACCAGGTATCCCTTCCTGTCTCCCTGTTTCTTAATTTCTGGCCTTTTTGTTATTGTGACCAGGACCTTAGTCAACTCCTTAGTCTGTCTTTTATTTCTTTTATCCTCCTTTTGCTCCCTTCTCTTCCTCAGTTTCTCTCTTATAGTATACATTCTCGGCTTCTCTGACTAAATCTCTCAAAGTCATATCTTGTAATCCATCTAAGCATTGTAACTTTCTTTAAATATCCAAGGCAGCATGCCCAATAAAGGCCATTGTGACAGATGATTTTTGATCCTCTGCATGAGGATCGAAAGGAGTATATCTCCTATATGCCTCCGTAATTCTCTCTAGAAACATAGAGGAAGATTCATCAGGCCCGCAGGCGTGGTACCCACGTCACCCCAAATGGAGTAGGGAAAGAGCAGTGCCACTGCCTGCTCCCGGATCAGGCCCAGCCACCAGCTGGTGTGGTAGTCACGTCACCCAAATTGTAGTAGGGGCCAAGCAGGCTGCCCCCCGCGCCCGCCACAAAAGCAGACCTGTGACTGACCATCGGAACAGGCCCAGCGGCCTGCCACCATGGTAGACATGACACCCCAATTGGAGTAGTGGCAGAGCAGAGCTTTCTCCCGCGCCCAGTACAAGCACAACGGCCCACCGGCGTGGTAGTCACGTCAACCCAATTGGAGTAGGGGCAGAGCAGAGTCTTTGCCCGCACCCGGAACAGCTCCAGCGATCTGCCAGCATGGTAGTCACGACACCCCAATTGCAGTAGGGCCAAAGCAGAGCCACCACCCGCTCCCGCAAGGTAGGCAGACCTGCAACTGACCGGTGGAACAGGACTAGCGGCCTGCAAGCACAGCAGACACATCAACCCATTTGGTTCTTTGAAAAAATAAAAAAAATCTACAGACCCTTAGCCATGCTAACGAAGACAAAAAGAGAGAGAACTCAAATTACTAGCATACAGGATGAAAAAGACAATATCATAACAGATATTTCAGATATACAGAAGATAATCCGAAATTATTTTGAATCTTTGTACTCTAATAAAATAGAAGACAGTGAAGGCATCGATAAATTTCTTAAGTCATATGATCTGCCCAGATTGAGTCAGGAGGATATAGACAACCTAAACAGACCAATATCAATTGAGGAAATAGAAAAAACCATCAAAACACTACCAAGTAAGAAAAGCCCAGGACCTGATGGGTATACAGCAGAGTTTTACAAAACCTTTAAAGGGGAACTAATACCAATACTTTTCAAGCTATTTCAGGAAATTGAAAAAGAGGGAGAACTTCCAAATTCATTCTATGAGGTCAACATCACTCTGATTCCTACACCAGACAAAGACACTTCAAAGAATGAAAACTACAGACCAATATCTCTAATGAGCCTAGAGGCAAAAATCCTCAATTAAATTCTGGCAAATCAGATACAAAAGCATATCAAAAAAATTGTGCACTATGATCAAGTAGGATTCATCCGTGGGATGCAAGGCTGGTTCAATATACAGAAATCAATAAATGTTATTCATCACATCAATAGACTTAAAAATAAGAACCATATGATCATCTCGATAGATGCAGAAAAAGCATTCGACAAAATACAGCATCCCTTTATGTTCAAAATTCTAGAAAAACTAGGGATAACAGGAACATACCTCAATATTGTAAAAGCAATCTATGCTAAGTCTCAGGCTAGCATACTTCTGAATGGAGAAAAATTGAAGGCATTCCCCCTAAAATCTGGAACAAGACAGGTATGCCCTCTTTCACCACTTCTGTTCAACATAGTTCTCGAAACACTGGCCAGAGCAATTAGAGAGATGAAAGAAATTAAAGGCATATAAATAGGAAAAGAAGAACTTAAATTATCACTATTGCAGATGACATGATTCTATTCCTAGCAGACCCAAAAGGGTCTACAAAGAAACTAATAGAGCAAATAAATGAATTCAGCAAAGTGGCAGGATATAAAATCAACACTCATAAATCAAAGACATTCCTGAATATCAGTGACAAATCCTCTGAAACGGAAATGAGGACAACCACTCCATTCGCAATATACTAAAAAAAAAATAATTGGGAATCAACCTAACAAAAGAGGTGCAAGTTTTATACAAGGAAAACTACAGAAACCTAAAGAGAAAAATAGAGGAAGATATTAGAAGATGTAAAAATGTACTCTGTTCATAGATAGACAGAACTAACATCATCAAAATGGCGATATTACTAAAAGTTCTCTATAGGTTTAGTGCAATGCCAATCAAAACCCAACGGCATTTCTTGTAGAAATAGAGAAAGCAATCATGAAATTCATATGGAAAAATAAAAGACCCAGAATAGCAAAAACAACACTAAGCAGGAAGTGTGAATCAGTCGGTATAGGGATACCAGACTTCAAACTATACTGCAGAACAATAGTAACAAAAATAGCATGGTACTGGTACCAAAACAGGTGGGTGGACCAATGGTACAGAATAAAGGACACAGAAACCAATCCAAAAAATACAACTATCTTACATTTGATAAAGGGGCTAAAAGCATGCAATGGATGAATGATAGCATCTTCAACAAATGGTGCTGGGAAACCTGGAAATCCATATGTAACAAAAAGAAACTGAATCCCTTTCTCTCGCCATGCACAAAAGTTAACTCAAAATGGATCAAGGAGCTTGATATCAAGTCAGACATGGTATCTGATAGAAGACAAAGTTGGCTACGATCTACATACTGTGGGGTCGCCTCCAAATTCCTCAATAGGACACCCATAGCACAAGCGTTAATAACTAGAATCAACACATGGGACTTACTCAAACTAAAAAGGTTTTTTCTCAGCAAAAGAAACAGTAAGAGAGGAAAATAGGGAGCCCACATCCTGGAAACAAATCTTTCCTCCTAACACTTCATATAGAGCACTAATATCCAGAGTATACAAAGAACTCAAAAAATTAGTCAATAAGATAACAAATAACCCAAACAACAAATGGGCCAAGAACCTGAACAGACACTTCTCAGAGGAGGACATAAAATCAATCAACAAGTACATGAAAAAATGGTCACCATCTCCAGCAGTCAGAGAAATGTGAATCAAAACCACCCTAAGATACCATCTCACTCCAGTAAGATTGGCAGCCATTATGAAGTCAAACAATCACAAGTGCTGGCGAGGATCTGGGGAAACAGGTACACTTGTATATTTCTGGTGGGACTGCAAATTGGTGCAGGCAAATGGGAAAGCAGTATGGAGATTTCTTGGAAAGCTGGGAACGGAACCACCATTTGACCCAGTTATTCCCCTTCTCGGTCTAAAACCTAAAGACCTAAAAAGAGCATGCTACAGGGACACTGCTACATCGATGTTCATAGCAGCACAATTCACAATAGCAAGACTGTGGAACCAACCTAGATGCCCTTCAATAGAAGAATGAATGAAAAAAATGTGGCATTTATACACAATGGAGTATTACTCGGCATTAAAAAATGACAGAATCATAGAATTTTCAGGGAAATGGATGGCATTAGAACAGATTATGCTAAGTGAAGCTAGCCAATCCCTAAAAAACAAATGCCAAATGTCTTCTTTGATATAAGGAGAGTAACTAAGAACAGAGTAGGGACGAGGAGCATGAGAAGAAGATTAACATTAAACAGGGATGAGAGGTGGAAGGGAAAGGGAGAGAGAAGAGAAACT
This sequence comes from Callospermophilus lateralis, assembly GCF_048772815.1. NCBI lineage: Eukaryota > Metazoa > Chordata > Mammalia > Rodentia > Sciuridae > Callospermophilus > Callospermophilus lateralis. The sequence continues at coordinate 155,291 of NW_027517183.1, forward strand.
GCATGAAAATGGAAGGAGAACCTCAGGGTTATACAAAATTACATACAAGAGGAAGTGAGGGGAAAGGGAAAAATAATACAAGGGGGAGAAATTTATTACTGTATTGGGGGTAGAGAGAGAAGAGGGGAGAAGACTGGAGGGGAGGGGGGATAGTAGAGGATAGGAAAGGCAGCAGAATACAACAGACACTAGTATGGCAATATATGAATCAATGGATGTGTAACTGATGTGATTCTGCAATCTGTATACGGGGCAAAAATGGGAGTTCATAACCCACATAAATCAAAGTGTGAAATATTATTTATCAAGAACTATGTAATGTTTTGAACAACCATATATAAAAATTTAAAAAAAGAGATAACTAAATTCGGTGAATAATGCACGAGAATCCTAATATTTCTACAGTTTAAAATCAATGCCAGTAGATTCCTATGGGACATGATGTGTATTTTGACGTTCATTTTTATTCAACAATGGTACATTACTATTTCATGAGTTTATGCACATCATAGGATATATATTTCATCCACAAATTAGCAAATTTATAGGCATTTGATTGAATTTCAATCGCTTCCTGCTTTACAATATATGCATTCCTCCAGGTTTCCTGAAAGGTCTTTTCATGAGACTTCTTTCCAAACATATTATTTTCGATTTCCATAATCACTTTTGAAGCAAAACTCACACACTGTTCATGATAAACCAAAACACTAATATTACCATTAGATGTATAATTGGTGGGAATGAATGATTGTATATCAATATAAGATTTCCTGTAATTTTCCAGATATCAGTTCAATCCATTATTTAATGTTTGAACAAGTTATATTATTTATTCACAGTATTGTCTATTCATGCTTTATCTCTATATTCATAGACACAGGGTGCACCTCTTTGTACCCCCAATACTAATTTTACGTCTTCAATATATTGTTTCCAGAAATGGTGGACGAAATACTCATGTCACCTGATCTACATATACATTTTTTCACAGTAATATTCTGGACAAATAATGTAATGGTCACGGTTATGATTGCACGAAGGACTAAATGAAAAGTGAACATGGATTACTAAAAACATCTATGTCCAGGTTGCCTAATGCTCTTAACTGTCAATCCTATTGGTGACTACATATTTTTTTCTTCAAAAGATTATGTATTCAAACTCAACCCTGTTGAAAATGTCTAATCCTATCACTCACTTTATACTTTGCCTGATTTCATAATGTCTCTATTGATATCTGCTTTTCTACATTTTTCCTAGCTCATCATAGTGACTGACTCTTCATATGTGCTGACATTTACATTTACTCTCTAACCGAAACCCTATTGTTAAAGAACTTTTGTCCAAATCAAATACTCACTCTTCTTCCTAAACCTACCGACTAGCTTCATAATCTTACTGACTATCCCTTTTTGACTGGATGTTCTCTTCTATATTCAATCATCCAAGGTACAAAGTCCTATGCCATTGTGTATTGAATTAACTGAGACATCTTTGCAGAACATAATTCAAAGCTAATTATCCCAATCAAGGGCTCAATGCCCTTCTGGGCTTCAAATCATACCTAGATTTCTGTTCTCATACTTATATTTAACCTCCATATTCTTTTAAATATCGAAGGTCCCCAACACTATTATTCATCACACAGAATGATTCCTAACACAAATCGAACCTGTTATTAACCCGAAACATACACTGTTCCCTCAATCTCATTTTACAGAAGAGCAGGGACAGAGTTGTTCTTACAATACAGGAAAGAAGGGGACAGTCCACCTGCTGAGAACCTCAAAGGTCCATGCAGAAATGATACCTGGACAAGTTGTAGGCAGGTATAAAGGACCTGAGTGAGCAAAACTCATCTTCCATGGCAAAACACCTGGTCAGGATGAAGGGATGTGTCTTAATCAGCCTCTCTCTTCTTATTGTAGAGAAGACTGACAAAACCAGACCTGTGTGTAGAGCTGTTCCTGGGTGCCTATCGTTGATATTTCATTCTAACTTGTGAAAGTGTCACAGGAAGTAGGGGCCGGCTCCATCTCATGGGACCCTTGGAAGCAACTGTTAGGAAAAAGTGGTTGCCAAGGCAGTGACCTCATTCAGTTCCAAAGAAAGTGACATACCTCATTATTTGGTGATGGAACTCTCTGAACTTGGTATCCAAGATTCCAGGCACCCAGAGGCAGTCCCAGTTCCAGTCCCAGTGGACTCGCTTGTTTGGATTTTCCAAGGACAAAATCAATCTTTCTTGGTACCTACTGATGTGAGGATGGCCAAATGCCAGAAGAGCTCTGAAGAGGGACCTTTCCTGAGAAAGCAGGTAGTGGCTCACCACTTTTTCCTGACAACTTCACAGAGTTGGCCATGGAAACCAGATCTGAAAGAGGACAGGCCATTTTGGGAGAACATAGTATGGCTCAGCAGTCATAGGACACTCCTTCTAATCACAGACATACTTGGGGGAAGGAGCTGCCTTTGTGGGAGTGGGTATGGCTTTGTGGTTCTGTCTCATGTTCTGAGAATAGGTAGGAAAGGCGTTTTTTTTGTTGTTTTTTTTTGTTTTTGGTTTTCAGTGGACTGTTCTAGTAAGTCGTTTGACAAGGCAAGTATTTCCATGTCTGTGTATTCCACTGTGTCCGTTGTTGTAAACATTAGAAAAGAAAATGCATTAATGAATGTGTCCTTTAAAGTATAAATATTCCCAAAATTCATCCTGCCCAATATATGAATGAACTGCAGCTTGTCTTATCGAAGGGAAACACCTGCTATCTTCCCAAGTTAATGTTTTCTTCCTCTATTCTGGCCAGTCTCCAGAATAGGCTCATGGTTTTGTGTCCACGATATGTACCACCTCCAAGCTCTGTGACATGGTCATGTACTGGATAGCTGAAAAGAATGGCGAGCATCTCAGAAAACTCAGATATCAGTGTGACCAAGAAACTCTCAGTGGAGAGACCCTGCTTTGGACCTTTTGCTTAAGTACTGTTTTGTTACACTGAATATCTGGAAGGTCTTTGCTTCAGGGCACCCCGTTGTGAAGCCTGAAGAATATAGTTTTGAAATGGAAATGAATAGGCATCACCTGTGGCTCTTTGCTTAATTGCTTTGGAAATGGATGTGGCTGAATTAGCCTCTTGGCCTTCTTTGTGGCTGTGATTTAGATTCTCAGCACATGATGGATATAAAGAATGATCCCATGTGTGCGTCCAAAACTATAATGGCAAAAAATCAGTCATTGTGGATGAAGTCTCTCGTCTTCCTCTGTTAGGTTCCTGACCTCCATCAAGTGTGAATAGGGATTCTTTGGGTCAAATGAGTTCTTCAAAGCCCTGATGAGGTGCTTGGGTTTTCGCATGACTCCAAATCACATACAGAATCTATACCTGAAAGTCAGTAGGCCTCAAATTGTAGAAACAGAGCAGTATTAACGGCAGGCTTATTTGATCACTTCTGGTTCACAGGAGGGCTGTCAAGGCCACCCTGACTTTAGTCAAATGAGGGGCAAGCGAGCTTTTTTTGGACACAGTCTTGGGCTGTGCCCCTGATGGAAAACTCCAGCCAGAGGTTACGATGAGTGACTATATGGAAGAAGATGAGGGCCATGTGGGAATGTTTTGGTTTTAATTTTGGCCATTTGTTTGGCGGTTGGAAGAAATGACTGGGTCCACTTGGGCTTGAACTTTGGTGTGATTCCCCTTAGAGACTGAGTTGTGAAACTGAACTCAGAGAAGTATTGCCATGAATTTTGTTTGGATTTTAGGAGGCCACGCATGTGAGTCACCCTTGTAAACTGAGATCTAGGGCCAGGGTGGCTTTCCACAGAGCACTGGGAATCTCTGCCAGGATATCACATGATTTTATTCTCAAAGACATGGCAGCCATATTTGAGAGTCGAAAAATACATAGGCCTCACATTGTAGACTTTAATGGGCCTGGCATCATGTGACCATTTTGGCACTCTTTCAGAAGCCTTGCCTGTGAGAGTTCTCCAGAGCTTTTATTGAATTGAGCTTCCTCAACATTTAATGGTTACTGAATGAATTGAAAGCCACAGTGCCTCCAAATTCATCCTTGAAAAATGGCTAGATAAATACCATGAAAATTTTGAAATTCCCATGACCAGGTGGCACTGGAGAACCTTTGGATGTCCTATTGCTGATCAAGAGTATACCAGACAGTGCCTTGATTGACTGGGTTTCATGAAAATGGTGTAGTACAGAGATGCCAGTAAGTTAGAGCCTGCTGAGTAGTGGGCCTAGAGCAGTTTTGGGCAGGTGTGTGATAAATCACCAGTGGTAGGGTCATGAGGATCTACCATTGTATTCCAAATGGCATGTTACTTACATGGTGCAGCCAGCAGACCCTTATATGTAAAGGCATCTTGTTATATGGAGAGGTTTCAGGGCAATGTTCAGAATTAGGTTGATATGGACAAGGGGGCAATGGGGCAAGCTATGAGGGATAGAAGCCTGGTTGGTGCATTCTCCTGCATACCCTGGCACACCACACGTGACAGAACTCCCTCCAGCATTGTGTCCCAGTTTAGCTCCTTGTATGTCATGAAGCAAATACCAAACTCCGAGTGCAGTAGCAAAAACACGACAAAAAGTGGACCAGGACCAAATGGCTTCACAGTCCACATGGGGAGAAACTTAGTCCCCAGTGGTCACAGTTTACCTACAAAGAGATAATGCAGCACTGCTGCTCATCTTTATTGGAATATAAGAAGCCATGTCCTCCAGGTCACATAAATGCAGACCCAGCTTTGATGGTCTCACGCAAAGAAGTCAAATCTCCTGACAACAACATATTTTTCAAGTGCCCAACCTCACAGAAAGTTTCTCAAAATTTTTTAGGCCAGAAGAGCTCCATGTTTGTGGAGTGTTAACCCAGTCCCTTACTTTTGGAAACTCCTCTACCACCTCCAAGATTGTGAACTCCTGAGCATTTCCATTCCAGATATGTATTCACTGATTTTCTAACTCTTCTCCTCCAATTGTGTCTTAATTGGGGCAAAGGTATTGACAAGGCATTGCTCTGGATGAGAGTGGAAGGATATTTATGCAGCACATATTTGCATACACATTGGATTCATTTTTCAATTTTCCTATTGAAATAGTGAATCCCTGACACTAACCCGAACCTATTAGGCTCAGACTACTCAACCTAATAAAAAGGAGAAAAATAACCCAAACAAATATAAATACAAGCAGTTCAGAGGAGGCATGTTGTATATTTGGACTTGCCTTTTGCATTATATAAGGTAGGAGTTATAAATCTAGTCAATTTTTAATTGAAATAGTTCTCCATGTGTTTTTAAAGTTAACAGATATGTGAATTCTTGTTTCCAATTCTCTGTAGCCATTTCACCCATGTATATTTATATACATATATAGAATCCTACCAGGTATCACATGTACATTTTTGGGAGGTGGCTGACTTGGCAGATACAAATTGTGAGAAGAGTTCACTCCTCTTAAACGCTGTTGGAACTGAAAATTCAACCTACAAGCTTCCTAGTAGAACAACATTATACATAAGCTCATGTTCAGTAAAATAAATATTTTTGCATCTGTGGATGATATATATTTAATGATGAATTTTGTTTGGCATATATATTGCTACTTTTTAATGTCTATTTGTGTTTTTTTTTTGTATATATACATACACTCTGTAGATTTTTCAAAATATGAAATATGTGTCTTATATACACTCTCTTAATTCATTCATGTTCATGTACTTGGATTTATAATCAACTTTTCACAAGATTATTCTCAGACATATTCATTTAACTGAAATACATGTTTGTTTCCTAGTACTGAAAACTAACTTCAGTGAATGGTGCATACAAATCCTAATAATTCTACAGTAACTAACCCAGTCTAACATCAATGCAAGTAGATTCCTATGGCACATGATATGTAATTTGACGTTCATTTGTATTCAACACTGGTACATTACTATTACTTCAGGGTTTGCACATCATAGGATATACATTTCATCCACAAGTTCACAAATTTATAGGCATTTGTTTCAACTTTAATCACTTATTGCTTCAGAACACATGTATTATCAGGGTTTCTTGACTGGTCTTTTCATGAGAATTCTTTCCAAACACATTATTTTCAATTTCCATAATCACTATTGAAGCAAAACTCACACACTCTTCATGATAAACCAAAACACTAATATTACCATTTGATGTATAATTGGTCGGAATGAATGATTGTATATCAATATAAGATTTCCTGTAATTTTTCAGATATCAGTTCAATACATAATTTAAATTTGGAACAACTTATATTATTTATTCACATTATGGTCTATTCATGCTTTATCTCTATATTCATAGACACAGGGTACACCTCTTTGTACCCCCAAAACTAATTTTATGTCTTCAATATATTGCTCCCAGAAAAGGTGGTAGAAATACTCATGTCACCTGATCTACATAAACATTTTATCACAGTAATATTCGGAACTAAAAATGTGAAGGTCACACTTAAGACTGTACCAAAGCCAAAAGGGAAATTGTACATGGATTACTAAAACATCCATGTCCAGGATGCCTAATGCTCTCAAATGTCAATCCTATTGGTGACGACATATTTGTTTCTTCATAAGATTATATATTGAAACTCAACCTTGTAGAAAATGTCTAATCCTATCACTCATTTTATACTTTGCATGATTTCATAATGTCTCTATTGATATCTGCTTTTCTACATATTTTCCCAAGCTCATCATAGTGACTCACTCTTCATATGTGCTGACATTAACATTCACCCTCTAACCAAAACCCTATTAGGAAAGAACTTTTGATACAAATCCTATACTCACTCTTCTTCCTAAACCTACCGACTATCTTCTTAATCCTACCTACTATCCCTTTTTGACTGGATGTTCTCTTCTACATTCAATCATCCAAGGTACAAGGTCCTATGCCATTTATTATTGAATTATCTGAGACATCTTTGCAGAACATAATTAAAAGCTAAGTATCCCAGTCAAGGGCCGAATGATTTCTGGCCTTCAAATCTTACTTAGATTTCTGTTTTTGTACATTTATTTCAACTCTATATTCTTATAAATATCGTAGGTACCCAATACCATTATTCATCTCACAGAATGATTCCTAACTGAAATCGAACATGTTATTAACTCGAAACCTACACTGTTCCCTCAATCTCATTTTACAGAAGAGCAGGGAAAGAGTTGTTCTTACAATACAGGAAATTAGGGTACCTTCCACCTGCGAGAACCTCAAAGGTCCATTCAGAAATGATACCTGGAGAAGATTTAGGCAGGTATAAAGGACCTGAGAGAGCAAAAGTCATCTTCCATGGCAAACAACCTGGTCAGGATGAAGGGATGTGTCTGAGTCAGCCTCTCTCTTCTTATTGTAGAGAAGATGGACAATACCAGGCCTGGGTGAAGAGCTGTTCCCAGGTTCCTCTGGTTGATATACCATTCTAACTAGTGAAAGTGTCACAAGAAGTAGAGGCCGGCTCCATCTCATGGGACCCTTGGAAGCAACTCTTAGGACAAAGTGTTTGCCAAGACAGTGACCTCATTCAGTTCCAAAGAAAGTGACATACCTCATTTTCTTGGTGATGGAACTCTCTGAACTTGGTATCCAAGAAGTCAGGCACCCAGAAGCAGTCCCAGTCCCAGTATCAGTGGGCTCACTTGGTTGGATTTAACAAGGACAGAGTCAGTCTTTTTTGGTACCTACTGATGTGAGGAAGGACAAATGGAGGAGAGCTCTGAAGAGGGACCTTTCCTGAGAAAGCAGGTAGTGGCTCACCACTTTTTCCTGACACCTTAACAGAGTTGGCCAAGGAAACCAGATCTGATAGAGGACAGGCCATTTTGGGAGAAGATAGTATGGCCCACAAGTCAGAGAACACTTTGGATAGTCACAGACCTACTTGAGGGAATGAGGTGCCTTTGTGGGAGTGGGTGTGTGTTTGTGGTTCTGTCTCATGTTCTGAGAATAGGTAGGAAAGTCGGTTTTTTCGTTTGCAGTGGACTATTTCTAGTAAGTCGTTTGACCAGACTAGTGTTCCTATGTCTGTGTATTTCACTGTGTCCGTTGTTGTAGACATTTGAAAAGATAATGCATTAATATATGTCTAGTCTAGTATAAATCTTCCCATAATTCATCCTGGCCAATTAATGAATGGAATGCAACCTGTCTTATCCATGGGCAACACCTGCTATCTACCTAAGTTCCTGTTTTCTTCCTGAATTCTGGCCATTCTCCAGAATTGGCTCATGGTTTTGTTTCCAAGATATGTACCACCTCCAAGCCCTGTGACATGGCCATGTACTGGATAGCTTAAGAGAATGGCGAGATTCTCAGAAAACTCAGATATCAGTGTGACCAGGAAAGTCTCAGAGGAGAGACCCTACTTTGGATCTTTTGCTTAACTATTGTTCTGTTGCCCTGAATGTCAAATATCAGTGTGACCAGGAAAGTCTCAGAGGAGAGACCCTACTTTGGATCTTTTGCTTAACTATTTTTCTGTTGCCCTGAATGTCTGGAAGGCCTTTGCCTCAGGCCACCCCTCTGTGAAGCCTGAGGAAAACAGTTTTGAAATGGAAATGAATGGGCATCATCTGTGGCTCTTTGCTTAATTGCTTTGGTAAGGGATGTGGCTGAATTAGCCTTTTGGTCTTATGTGTGGCTGTGACTTAGATTCTCAGCTCCTGATGGATCTAAAGAATGATCGCTTGTGTCCATCCAAAACCATAATTGCAAAAAGATCAGTCATTGTGGATGAAGTCACTTGCCTTCCTCTGTTAGGTTCATGACCTCTATCAAGTGAGAATAGGGATTCTTTGGATGAAATGAGTTCTTCCAAGCCCTGCAGTGGTGCTTGGGTTTTCACATGACTCCAAATGAAATAAAGAATCTATATCTGAAAATCAGTAGGGCTCAAATTGGAGAAACAGAGCAGTATTAAAGGCATGCTTATTTTGTCACTCCTGGTTCACAGGAAGGGTGTCCAGGCCACCCTGACTTTAGGCAAATGAGGGGCAAGCGAGCTTATTTTGGAAACTGTCTTCGGCTGCGCCCCTCATAGAAACCTTCGCCAGAGGTGAGGATGAGTCTCTACATGGAAGAGGATTAGTGTCATGTGGAGGTGTTTTGGTTATAATTTTGGTCATTTGTGTGTCGGTTGGAAAAAATGACTGTGTCCACCTGGGCTTGAACTCTGGTGTGATTCCCCTTAGAGACTGAGTTGTGGAACTAAAGTCAGAGAAATATTGCCATGAATTTTGTTGGAATTTTAGTAGGCCATGCATGAGAGTCGCCATTGGAAACTGAGATCTAGGCCCAGGGTGGCTTTCCACAGAGCACTGGGAATCTCCGCCATTATATAACATGATTTTATTATTAAAGACTTGGCAGGCTGAGTTGAGAGTCAAAACACACATGGGCCTCACCTTGTAGACCTCAATGGGCCTGGCTTTATGTGGCCTCTTTGGGCACTCTTTCAGAAGCCTTGCCTGTGAGAGTTCTTTAGAGCTATCATTGAAATGAGCTTCCTCACCATTTAATGATTCCTGAATGAATTGAAACCCACAGTGACTCCAACTTCATCTTTGAAAAATGGTTAGATAAATACCATGAAATTTTTGAAATTCCCATGACCAGGTGGCACTGGAAAACTTTTGGATGTCTTGTTGCTGATCATGAGTATACCAGACAGTACCTTGATTTACTGGGTTTCATGAAAATGGTTTAGAACAGAGATGCCAGTAAGTTGGATCCTGCTGAGTAGGGGCCCAGAGCAATGGTGTGCAGTTGTTTGATAAAACATCAGTGGTAGGGCCATGAGGATCTACCATTGGATTCCAAATGGCTTGTGACTGACATGGTGTAGCCAGCAGACCCTTATATGTAAAGGAATCTTGTTATATGGAGAGGTTTCAGGGCAATGTTCTGAATCATGTTGCTATTGTCAAGGGGCCAAGCTACGTGGGATAAAATACTGTTTGGTGCATTCTCCTCCAGACCCTTCCCCCCACACCTGACAGAACTCCTCCAGTACTGTGTCCCATTTGAACTCGTATTTTGTGAAGCAAATACCAAACTCCCAGAGCAGCAGCAAAAACACCACGAAAATTAGAGGATGGCCAAATGGCTTCACAGTCCACATGAAGAGACAATTAGCCCTCAGAGGCCACAGTTTACCTACAAAGAGAGAATTCAGCACTGTTGCCTGATTTCATTGGAAAGTAAGTAACCATGTCATCCAGATCACATAGATGCAGACCCAGCTTTGATGGTCTCACTACAAAGTAAGCTAAAGCTCCTGACAACAGCATATATTTCAAGTGCTCAACCTCAGAGGCAGATCCTCAAAAATATTTAGGCCAGCAGAGCTCGAGGTTTGTGGAGTGTTTACCCTGTCCATTACTTTTAGAAACTCCTCTACCAACTCCAATGATGTGAAATCGGGAGCATTTTCCAATCCAGATAGGTATTCACAAATTTTTTACTCTTCTACTCTAATTGTGTTTTTCTTGAGGCGAAGGTAATGTCAAGGCATTGTTCTGGATGAGAGTGGAAAGATTTTTCTGTAGCATATGTTTGCATACACATTGGATTCAATTTCCTGTTTTCCATTCAAAATACTGAATCCCTGACACTAACCCATACCCTACCAGACTCTGACTACTAATCCTAATATGATGGAGAAAAATAACCCAAACAGAATAGAAATACAAGTAGTTCAGAGGAGGCACGGTGTATAGTTGGACTTCCCTTCTGCATGATACAGAGTAGGAGTTATAAATCTAGTCAATTGTTTGTTGAAATAGTTCTCCATGTATTTTTAAAGTTAACAAACATGTGAATTCCTGTCTCCCTTTCTCTGTAGCCTATTCAGCATGTGTGTTTTAATATGGACATATACAATCCTACCTGGTACCACACGTTTGTTCTTGTGATTTGGCTTACTTGGCAGATACAAATTGTGAGACGAGATCACTCCTACTAAACCCTGTTGGTACTGAATATTGAAACAATGGGTGAGCTTCCTAGTTGAACAACATTATACATAAATCCATGTTCAGTAAAATGAATATTTTTGGATCTGTGGATGATATATATTTTATGATGAATTTTGATTGACATATATTGCTACTTTTTTTGTCTGTGTGTACTCTCCAGATTTTTCTAAATATGAAATATATGTGTCTTATGTACACTCCCTAAATTCATTCATGTTCATGTATGTGGATTTATAATCAACTATTCACAAGATTATTCTCAGAAATATTCATCCACCTGAAATTTGCCTAATGCTCTCAAATATCAATCCTATTGGTGACTACATATTTGTTTCTTCCTAAATTATGTATTCAAACTCAACCCTGTTCAAAATGTCTAATCCTATCACTCACTTTATACTTTGCCTTATTTTGTAATGTCTCTATTTATATCTGCTTTACTTCATGTTTTCCCCAGTTCATCATTGTGACTGACTCTTCACCTGTGCTGACTTTAACAATCACTCTGTAACTGAAACCCTGTAGCTAACGAACTTTTGTTCCAAATCCTATACTCACACTTCTTCCTAAACATACTATCTTCCTATTTCTATCAACAATCCCTTTTTGACTGGATGTTCTCTTCTACTTTCAATCATTATAGTAAATGTCGGGCGAGCTTCGCAGGAGGAAACCACCAACAGACTATCTCATGCAACAGCAAAGGGTTTATTGAGTGTCCAGCATGCTGGTGCTCAGAGCTCACTTGAATAGAGCAGATAGCCCTGAGAATCGCTTAAGTAGAGCTTATATACTTTACCTGGAGAGGGCAGGGAGGGAAGTTTATTGATGGATCAGGGCGAGTGGGCGATTTGCGTGCAACTGGGTGAGGGAGCACATTCTGCAGTTGGGCAGTTGGGGACAGCACATACTGGGAACAAGATTTGCAAGCATTTCTCAAGATTTCAACAGTGTTTTGTTAAGCATACAGAAAAACAGGAAGTGACAAGTACCTATTTTATTAACCTTTTATTCCCCACTTCTTCTTCTGGCTACTTTTAATCATAAAAATGATCATTGGGGGGTGTCACATTCTATGTATACTAGTGGGGTATTACCATAAGTTTAACTCGTCCAATTTGAGCCTGGAGAAAAGAAATTACGTGGTTGAGAAAACAGGGTTTAATAGTTAGCAATAATATGAGGATTATTATTGGACCGGCCGGGGTTGATAAAAACATAGTTAACCAGGAAGACTGTGTGAACCAAGACTCAAACCACCTTTTTTGGGCCTCTCTGTCTCTTTGATGCTTTTCAAGGAATCTTTTTAATTTACTCTTAGATTTTATTACAACTCCAGTATGCTCGGCATACAAACAACTTTCTTCTCTCAATGCAGCACAGAGGCCCCTTCTCTCATGACAAGGAGGTCCAACCCTCGAGTGGTCTGAAAAACAACTTCAGAGAGAGAGGTAAAAGACTCATGCAAAGCTCTGATGGAGGTTTCTAATATCTTAGTTTTGGTCTATTGCTGTCATTTGTTGGGTCATTTGTTGAGTCCCATGGACAAAGGCAGTGGTTCCCGTGGCCACCAGTGCAGCAATTTCTATTCCTAATATGATGGCTAAGTTGAGGGATATATATTTTCAGTGGAACCGGGTTGAATGCCCCCCTATTTGATCTTCAAATGAACCTGCATTGTGATAGAGCACTCTGGGAAACATCTGCACGATTACACAATTAATCACATCTGTTGACCATTTCATGAAAACATTAACAATGTTTAAGTATATAGAATCATGCTGTAGTAGGGACGGACAAGGCAACTCACCTAAGATAGCACTGAAGACAGGGAAACAGTCCTATTTTGTGGCAACCAGATTCAGAGGGCATTGAATCTGTTGTAATCAAGTAATCCTCTGAAACCCAAGTTTAGGTAGTTTCAGAATTTTGTACCCAACATGTAATGGAAGGGGCTCAGAAGTTCACAGTCTGCAGAAGTTGAAAAAAGCAGGTTTTTTTCTGTTTTTTCCTCGGTTCTGGGCAAGTTAACTTTTCAAGGACACCTGGGAGGGAAAGAGCTTTTTCTTCCCTTTCTTATTTTCCCATTGCCAGCTGTTACCACGGAGCCCAGTTGCTAACTTCGTTAACTTAGAAATGTAGCCATCTCTGTGAAGCCCCATGTCAAGGCCAGAGGCCTTGTTCACATATTTTTGTGAAAAACTAGTAAGGGGGTGTCTTGATTAGGAGTGCTAATTTTTTTAGCCAGTGGCCAAGTAGAACACGGCAACATGAAAATAGGAAGTTTAACTACATTGAACTTTTTTATAGGGACTCTTTTGCTGAAAGTCCTAAAGTCAGCCATGGTGAAGACTTCTGGAGAAGGTCAGTTAAAGACTTTTCTGTGGGCCTGGTACAGAGGGGAAAGACGGAGAAGGTGGGGCTGAGAGCAGCTCAGAGTATCTGAGAATGAGAAAAGAGAGATGTAAAAAAATAATTGGAAAGTGGTTTGGAATTTTCCTAGCAACAAATATTTGAGCAGTAGAACAGGTAGAGCAAAGAAGAAGATGGTTGTGAGTATCCCAAAACACATGTTAGGGACTTTAAATTCTTAGTAAACTGTTTTCAGTGATGACAAAGCAACTTTAAAGGCCATTTTTATTACATCTTGGATATGGGTCTGAGGGCTCTCCTCAGCTGGTTTGAGCTTTGGGTTAGTTGGTAAGAGGACCTGGTGGGACCCGGTGCGGGCACTGACAGGAGAAGAGAGGAGTGAGTGGGTGGAGGGGTACCTCAGTACCTGCTACGTCAGCAAGGGGGCAATGGTCTGAGAACCAGCAGAGATTTGGATTTTTGATCTAATAATTGTAGTGGAGAAATCAGGTTGCTGAGGTGGGAGTGACAGCAGAGACTCTGGAGCAGAAGGCTGAAGGTGAGGATCTATTGGATAAGCATAGTTCAGGATGTGAGCGAAGAAGGGAAAAGGCCTCTACATAGTGGAATCTCCTTTTACCCTTTTGAGCACCAGCAAATGTTAAAAAGGTCACACAGGATTTGAGGATCTAGAGTCCCCTCTGGTTGCCATCAGTTTTTGTTTTCTAATTCGTAATATGGCCAATGCTGTGTACTGAATTTAATGCGGAGTTTGGGTTCCATCAGGCAGCCCCTGTATGCTCACATCCCCATGACTTACAGAAGAAGTCGGCTTTTCCCCCACATAGCCATGGCTGTTTATGGCTTTGACAGTCGGCCGGGTAAACACAGTAATCTAGGCTAGCCAACCTGCATCTGGCTCGTGAGTCCCTACATCCATAATGTTTGTTTCCATTATCTATGGTAAGGAAGGGATTTAATGGAATTTTAGTGGGATCCTCTTCATCAGGGATATCCCATTAGGAAAGACCTATAGCCAGCTGACAAATGTCTGGGTGGAGAGATGGTCACCAGGTCCCTAAGTGGGCTGTATGCGAGATAGATTATACTTCTTTTCCAGTAGAATTTGTGATCAGCCAACGCTGCTGAACGGGCTGATGAGGGTTAGGACTACTTGTGGCTGAGGGGAGAGTCTATAGGCTTATCCACATGGTGAATATGCAATTTGAAAGTGTTACCAGTCTTTTCCAGTTTCCAGCCAGAGTGTGAACAGGGCGCAGGCTTGAGATGAGAGGCATGGATCCAGGAAGTGATTCCGTCTACCTTTACCACTGTAGATGTTATAAGTACCACCTGGTATGGTCCTTTCCAGTGGGGTTCCAGGGATGACACCTGATATCATCTTATGTAGATGAATCTCTTACTTGATATCGATGTGGAGTCCCCTCGTCCCCAGTTTGGTAGGCAGTGGCCAGCTTTTTCCACAGGTATCACTGAGATCTTTCAAGAGCTTTAAGTCTGTCAAGCAAGGGGGTGTGAAAGGGATCGTTAGGTCTTAGAGTTGGGCTTTGGTCCATTACTGGAGGAGAGGCACCCTAGGTATTCACAGGGGGTGTGGTTACTCAAAGAAACAGAGGGCGTATTTCTTGCACGAAACATTGTATAAGGCATGAGCATAGTCCAATCACTTATGCTGGTCTCTAAGCTTAATTTTGTTGAGGTCTCTTTAATGGTTCTATTCATTCTTTCTACCTGTCCTGAACTCTAGGGTCTGTAAGCTCAATAAAACTTCCAATGAATCCCCAGGTTCCTGGCTAACCCCTGACTTACTTGGGCCACGAACACCGGTGCATTATCAGACCGTATTACCTGTGGCAGGCCGTATCTTTGAAAAATGTCTTTCAGGATCTGCTTGACCACCATTTGCACTGTTTCTTTTTTTTTTTTCTTTTAGTGGGGAAGGCTTCAATCCATCCTAAAAATGTATCTACAAAGACTAGAAGATATTTATGTCCATACCTTGCTGGCTTAATTTCAGTAAAGTCAACTGCCCAGAATTGTCCTGGTCTGGTTCCTCGTAGGTGCTTTCCTGCAGGAAGCTTGGAAGGGTAAGCATTTACCAATTGATGGACTCGACAGGCTTTTTTTACCCATTTAGTTATTTCTTTTTGCTGTGAGTCAGTTAGTGGAAAACTCTGTTCTTGATACTTCAGAAATACCTGCAGTTTCTTTGAACCAAGGTGAGTGAGTTGATGTGCATTTTCTACTGACATATTTAGAGCTGTGACTATAGGAGTTTTTAGTGAAGGATATAGAAATTCCACTTGGGGGCCTTCAGGGTTAAAAGTTATTTTGGCCCGGTACTTGGTGAGCAGATCTCTGCCCATCAATGGGCCTAGGAATTCTGGGATTACTAGGAAGGAGTGATGGATTTTTCCTTTCCCCAGGTCCATGATCCTCTTAGTTGTCCAAGCCCGATATTTACTGTCATTAGCCCCTTGAACTAGAGACCTTTTATTTGATAGAGCGCCCAATGTGACACTAGGGATGAGTATATTGCCCCTTTATCCACTTCAAAGATTACTGGGGTACCCTCCACTTCAAAAGTTACCCTGAACTCGGGGAGGAGATCTGAGCCCCGACTTTCATAGTCATCCTCCAGAGTCAGAATGGCTGACTGGCGTGGCTGTCCCTCTCTAGTGCACTCTTTGGCCCAGTGTCCTTTTTTTTGTACAGTAGGTACATTGATCTGAGGCCAGGGGTGGCCTCTGGCATGGGACCAGGTATCCCTTCCTGTCTCCCTGTTTCTTAATTTCTGGCCCTTTTGTTGTTGTGACCAGGACCTTAGTCAACGCCTTATTCTGTCTTTTGTTTCTTTTATCCTCACTTTGCTTCATTCTCTTCCTCAGTTTCTCTCTTAAGGTATATTTTCTTGGCTTCTCTGACTAAATCTCTCAAAGTCATATCTTGTAATCCATCTAAGCATTGTAACTTTCTTTTAATATCCAGGGCAGCTTGCCCAATAAAGGCCATCATGACAGATGCCTTTTGATCCTCTGCCTGAGTATCGAAAGGAGTATATCTCTTACTTGCCTCCATAATTCTCTCTAGAAACATAGAGGGAGATTCATCAGGCCTTTGAATAATCTCTATTACCTTGGCCAAATTAGTTGGTCGCCTAGTGGCCACTCGGATGCCCACTATTAGAACCTGGCGATAAGTGGACAGATGCTTTCTAACTTCAATGGTGTTGGTGTCCCAGTTGGGTTGTTTCAAAGGAAAACCAGCTTTGATTAAGTTGGGAAGATGTATCACTCTCCAATCTGGTCGGAGGACATTTTTTTATAGCTTCCAGGAAGATTCTCTTTTGTTCCTCTGTCGTGAAGAGAGTCCCTAGGAATTGTTGACAGTCATCCCAAGTAGGCAAATGTGAAAATATCAATGACTCAACCAGACCTGTGAGCCCTGTGGGGTCCTCGGAAAAAGGGGGATTGTTATATTTCCAGTTATATAGGTCGGAAGAGGAGAAAGGCCAATATTTGTAGGCTTGCATTTTCCCCCCATGGCCTTCGTCAATCAATGGTCTGTAGAGACATAGTGGGAGCATCACAGGAGTTCCAGGGTTTTCAATCATTCACCACCATCAAGTTTCCTTAGCTGGGCTAGCTTCCTCCTGCGGAGGAGGGGCTGTGTGTGCTGCGGGGGAGTTATCTGGAGGGCGCTGGGCCAGCTTATATTCCTCCAGTGGTAGAGAGGCTGAGTCAGCTGCAGGGGAATCACTTAGAGGGTGTTGGTGGTTGGGGGACGAAGGCAGGGTATAATAAGGGGGAAGAGAGTCCAGAAGAGTCAAATCTTTTGACTCAGGGATTACAAAGGGTGGAGGAGGAGGAGGAGCAGAGGGTTTGAGAGATAATGGGGGAAGGAGTAGGAGCAGGGGAAGGGACAAAGAAAGGCTTCACCCATTGAGGAGGAGATTTGCAGAGGTCCAGCAAAGTTAAGATATATGGCTGTTGATCCGGATGGCTATGTGTGCCCGGGTGAAAGACAATATCTCTGACTTCTTAAATTAGTGGGAAGTAGAAAGATCCTTCTAGGGGCCATCCAAATTCAAAGGTGGGCCATTCTGAGGCACAGAGATTCTTAAAGGTCCAGCGTTTAACTAAAAAAGAAAGATTCTGAGCCCTTAAGCGGACTTTGGTCCAGTGATCAAGGGTCAGGGACAGGGGCATTGAAGTGCTGTGTCCCATAATGAAAGATACACAAAGAGTGAATGCAAGACACACGACACAGACAAGACAAGACAATAAAGACATTCAATGGACATCCAAAACTGACACCAGGACTGAGTAGCCAGCAAAACCCAATGGGCTGGCAATTCCGAATCAGATACAAAATATTACTGAGTCGAGGAGACTATTGTTCCTCGATTTCCCGAGTCTTTGGGAAGTTCCCCAGGGACGTGGCCTGTGGCTCTGTGACACGTCTGTCAGCCACCATCGGAGAGAACTCACGCTCTTCATCGACAGCCATTTTGCCCAGCACTAACCTTAACACTGAAACAAGAAAGAGGCGCCTTACTTAACCCAAGAGGAACCCGTTAGGGTCTTTTGTCCGCCGCTGCCAAAACTCGGTGGAATCTCCATATGTAAAGGTCGGGTGAGCATGGAAGGAAGAGACCACTAACAGACTGTCTTATCCAACAGCAAAGGGTTTATTCTGGGTCCAGCATGCTGGGGCTCGGAGCTCACTTGAATAGAGCAGAGAGCCCTGAGAACAGTTTAAGCAGAACATATATATTTTCCTTGGAGAGGGCAGGGAGGGAAGTATACTGATGGGTCAGGGCGAGTGGTCAGTTTGCATGCAACCGGGTGAGGGAGTACATTCTACACTTTGGCAGTTGGGGACAGCACATTCTGGGAACAAGATTAGCAAACAGTTCTCAAGATTTCAACAGTGTTTTGTTAAGCATACAGAAAAACAGTAAGTGACAAGTACCTATTTTATTAACCTTTCACTACCGACTATCCTTTTTGACTGGATGTTCTCTTCTACATTCTATGATCCAAAGTACAAGCTCCTATGCCATTGTATATCAATTTTTTCAAAGCTAAGTATCCCAATCAAGGGCCCAGTGCCCTTCTGGGCTTCAAATGTTACTTAGATTTCTGTTTTTATACATATATTTCACCTATATATTTTTATACATATTGCAGGTTCCCAATACCATTATTTATTCAGCATAATGATTCCTAACCCAAATCAAACATGTTATTAACCCTAACCATACATGGTTCCCTCAATCTAACGTTACAGAAGAGCAGGGACAGAGTTGGTGTTACAATACAGGAATATAGGGAATCTTCCACCTGCTGATAACCTCAAAGGTCCATGCAGATATAATCTCTGGAGAAGATGTAGGCAACTCTGAAGGACCTGAGAGTGCAAAAGTCATCTTCCATGGAAAACAACCTGGTCAGGGTGAAGGGTTCTGTCTGAATCAGCCTCTCCATTCTTAATGTAGAGAAGATGGACCAAATGATACCTGTGTGGAGAGCTGCTCCTGGGTGCCTATGGGTGATATACCATTCTAACTTGTGAAAGGGTCACAGGAAGCAGGGGCAGCCTCCATCTCATGGGAAGCTTGGAAGCAACTCTTAGGACAGATTGGTTGCCAAGGCAGTGAACTCATTCAGTTCCTGACGGAAGTGACCTCACCTCACTTCCTTGGTGATGGAACTCTGTGAACTTGCCATCCAGGAAGCCAGTCAAACATTGACAGCCCCAGTCCCAGTCTCAGTGGTTTTACTTTTTGAATTTCCCAAGGACAGAGTCAGTCTTTCTTGGTACCTATTGATGTTAGGATGGCCAAATGGCAGGAAAACTCTGAAGAGGGGCCTTTCCTGAGAAAACAGGTAGTGGCTCACTGCTGGCTCCTGACAACTTCAGAGACTTGGCAAAGGACACAAAATCTGAGACAGGACAGGCCATTTTGGGGGAACCTAGAATGGCCCACAGTCAGAGGACACTCCAAATAGTCACAACCTACTTGGAGGAAAGAGGTGCCTTTGTGGGTGTGGGTGTGGGTTTGTGGTTTTGGCTCATGTTCTGAGAAGAGGTAGGAAATGAGGTTTGTTTGGTTTGGGGGGAATTGTTTCTAGTAAGTCATTTGACAATGCGAGTGTTTCTGTGTCGCTGTATCCCACTGTGTCCGTGATTGTAGATATTAGAAAAGAGAAAGCATCAATGGATGTGTCCTGTCTTTTAGAAAGCTTACCAGCATTCATGCTGCCCAATTTATAAATAGAATGCGGCTTGCCATAATGATGGGCAACACCTACGATCTTCCTAAGTTCCTGTTTTCTTCCAGAAATCTGGTCACTCTCCATAATAGGCTTATGGTTTTGTATCCAAGATATGTACCACCTCCATGCTCTGTGACATGGCCATGTACTGAATAACTGAAGTGAATGGCGAGCATCTCAGAAAACTCACATACCAGTGTGACCTGTAAAGTCTCATTGGAGAAACCCTGCTTTGGGCCTTTTGCTTACCTATTGTTCTGTTTCCCTGAATGTCAGGAAGGTCTTTGCCTAAGGAAAACGCTTTGTGAAGTCTGAAGAAAACCTTTTTCAAATAAAAAAGAATGGGCATCAGCTGTGGCTCTTTGCTTAATTGCTTTGCAAAGAGATGTGTCTGAATCAGCGTCTTGGCCCTGTGTTAGGCTGTAGCTTAGATTCTCAGCAACTGATGGATCTAAAGAAAGATCCCATGTGTGCATCCAAAACCAAAATAGCAAAAGAGCAGTCATTGTGGATGAAGTCTTTCGCCTTCCTCTGTAAGGTTTCTGACATCAATCAAGTGAGAATAGGGATCCTTTAGGTCAAATGAGTTCTTCAATTCCCTGCAGAGGCTAGCACATAGGTGGTTGGGTTTTCTCATGACTCCAATTCACATAAAGAATCTAAACCCCACAGTCAGTAGGTCTCAAATTTGAGAAGTGGATCAGTATTAACGGCAGGCCTATTTGATCAGTCCTGGTTTACAGGAAGGGTGTCCAGGTCACTCAGAATTTAGGTAAATGAGGGGCAAGAAAGCGTATTTTGGACACTGTCTTGGGCTGCATTCCTCATGGAAATCTACAGTCAGAGGTTATGATGAGTGTCTATATGGAAGAAGGTGAGGGCCATGTGGGAGTGTTTTGGTATTAATTGTGGTTATTTTTGTGGCAGTTGAAAGGGATGACTGAGTCCACCTGAGTTTGAACTCTGGTGTGATTCCCTTAGAGACTGAGTACAGGAACTGAACTTAGAGAAGTATTGCCATGAATTGAGTTGGGATTTCAGAAGGCCAAGCATGAGAGTCACCCTTGGAAACTGAGATCTAGGCCCAGGGTGGCTTTCCAGAGACCACTGGGAATCTCAGGCTTGATATCACATGATTTTATTCTTAACGACTTGGCAGTCTTAGTTGAGAGTCAAAACACACATGGACGTTACATTGTAGACCTCAATGGGCCTGGATTTATGTGACCCTTTGGCCAATCTTTGGGAAACCTTGCCTGTGAGAGTTCTCCAGAACTTCATTTGAAATGAACTTCCACAACATTTAATGGTCCCTGAATAAATTGAAACCCACATGCTGCCAACTTCATCCTTGAAAAATTGCTAGATAAATACCATGAGATTTTTGAAATTCCCATGACCAGATGGCACTGGAGAAACTTTGGTTGTCCTGTTGCTGAACATGATTATGCAGGACAGTGACTTGATTGACTGAGTTTCATGAAAATGGTGTATAACAGAGATTCCAGGAAGTTGGACCCTGCTGAGTAGTGGGCCTAGTGCAGTGATGGGCAGGTGTGTGATAAAAAAACATCTGTGGTGGGGCCATGTGGATCTGCCATTGGCTTCCAATTGGCTTGTGACTGACATGATGCATCCAGCAGACGCTTCTATGTAAAGGTATCTTGTTATATGGAGAGGTTTCAGGCCAATGTTCAGAATCCGGTTGCTATGGTCAAGGAGGCAAGCTATGTGGAATAGAAGCCTGGTTGGTACATTCTTCTGCAGACCCTGACTCACCACAGGTGACAGAACTCCCTGCAGCACTTTGTCCCAGGTGAATTCCTTGTAATTCGTGAAGCAAAT
Source organism: Callospermophilus lateralis (assembly GCF_048772815.1). Lineage (NCBI taxonomy): Eukaryota > Metazoa > Chordata > Mammalia > Rodentia > Sciuridae > Callospermophilus > Callospermophilus lateralis. The sequence goes on from NW_027517183.1 coordinate 176,815, forward strand.
ACGAAACTCCCAGTGCAGCAGCAAGCAACACCAGGAAAACTGGAGGATGACCAAATGGCTTCAGAGTCCACAAGAGTAAACAATTAGCCCCCAGTGGCCACAGTTTACCTACAAACAGAAAATTAAATACAGCTTCCTCATGTTTATTGGAAAATAAGAAATCATGTATTCCAGGTCACATAGAAGCATACCCAGATTTGATGGTCTCACTACAAAGGAAGCTGAATCTCCTGACTACAACATATATTTCAAGTGCCCAACCTCAGAGGCAGTTCCTCAAGAAGTCTTTAGTCCAGCAGAGCTCCATGTTTGTGGAGTGTTTACCCTGTCCCTTACTTTTGGAATCTCCTCTACCACCTCCAAGTTTGTGAACTCGTGAGCATATTTGATTCCAGATATGTATTCACAGATTTTCTAACTCTTCTCCTCTAATTGTGTCTAACTTGGGGCCAAGGTAATCTCAAGGCATTGTTATGGATGAGAGTGGGAAGATACTTTTGTAGCATATATTTGCATAAACATTGGAATCATTTTCCAAATTTTCATTCAAAATACTGAATCCCTGACACAAACCCATGCCAACTAGACTCTGACTACTAATTCTAATATGATGGAGAAAATTAATCCAAACAGAATAGAAATACAAGCAGTTCAGAGGAGGAATGGTGTATCATTGGAATTGCCTTTTGCATTATATAGGGTAGGAGTTATAAATCTAGTCAATTTTTTGTTGAAATGGTTCTCCATGTGTTTTTAAAGTTAACAAATATGTGAATTCCTGTCTACCTTTCTCTGTATCCTATTCAGCACATGTATTTTTATATGCACATATAGAATCCTACCTGGTACCACACGTACATTCTTGTGAGGTGGCTGACTTGGCAGACACAAATTGTGAGAAGAGATCACTCCTCCTAAACGCTGTTGAAACTGAAAATTCAAACTATTGATGAGCTTCCTAGTACAATAAAATTATACATGAATCCATGTTCAGTAAAACAAATTTATTTGGATCTGTGGATGACATATATTTCGTGGTGAATTTCAATTGGGATATATTGCTACTTTTTAATGTCTGTTTGTGTGCGTGCGTGTGTGTGTGTGTGTGTGTGTGTGTGTGTATGTTTATATATATATACACACACACTCTACAGATTTTTCAAAATATGAAATATATGTGTCTTATTATACACTCCGTAAATTCATTCATATTCATGTATGTGGATTAATAATCAACTTTTCACAAGATTATTCTGAGAAATATTCATCCACCTGAACTACATATTTGATTCCTATTACTGAAAACTAACAGTAAATGGTGCATACAAATCCTAATATTTCTGCAGTAACTGACACAGTTTTATATCAATGCAAGTAGATTCCTATGGGACGTGATGTGTATTTTGTCATTCATTTTTATTCAATACTGGTACATTTCTTTTTCTTCAGTTAATGCACATGATAGGATATATATTTAATTCACTAGTTCAGAAATTTATAGGCATTTTGTTTTACTTTTCATCACTTCCTAATTCAGAAAACATGTTTTCCACAGGGTTTCATGACTGGTCTTTTCATGAGACTTCTTTCACAAAATGCAAAGGTCACACTTATGTTTGTACCGAAGTCTAAATGGAAAGTGAGTATGGATTACTAAAAACATCTATGTCCAGGTTGCCTAATGCTATCAAATGTCAATTTTATTGGTGACTACATATTTGTTTCTTCCTAAGATTATATATTCAACCTCAACACTGTTGAAAATGCCTGATCCTATCACGTACTTTATACTTTGCCTGATTTCCTAATGTCTCTATTGATATATGGTTTCCTACATACTTTCCAGAGTTCATCAATGTGACTGGCTCTTCACATGTGTTGATATTTACATTCATTCTCTACCCGAAACCCTACTGTTATAGAACGTTTGGTTCAAATCCTATACTCACTCTGCTTTCTAAACCTATGAATATCTTCCTAATCCTACTGACTATCTTTCTGACTGGATGTTCTTTTTGACATTCAATCATCCAAGGTACAAGGTCCTATGCCATTGTATATCAATTTATCTGAGACATCTGTGCAGAATATAATTCAAAGCTGAGTATTTCAATCAAGGGCCCAATGCACTTCTGGGCGTCAAATCTTACCTAGATTTCTGTGTTCATACTTATATTTCACCTATATATTCTTGTAAATATCGTAGGTTCCCAAAACCATTATTCATTGCACAGAATGATTCCTAAGCCAAATCAAACTTGTTATTAACCCTAAGCATACACTGTTCCATCAATCTATCTTTACAGTAGAGCAGGGACAGAGTTGGTCTTACAATACAGGTATGTAGGGGATTTTCCACCTGCTGAAATCCTCAAAGGTCCATGCAGAAATGATCCCTGGAGAAGACTTAGGCAGCTATGAAGGATCTGAGAGCACAAAATCATCTTCCATGGCAAAAAAACCGGTCAGGATGAAGTATTGTGTCTGAATCAGTCGCTCTGTTCTTAATGTAGAGAAGATGGACAAAACCAGGCCTGTGTGGAGAGCTGTTCCATGGTGCCTGTGGTTGATATACCATTCTAACTTATGACTGAGTCAGAGAAAGTAGGGGCAGCCTCCATCTCATGGGACCCTTGTAAACAACTGTTAGGACAAAGTGGTTGCCAAGGTATTGACCTCATTCAGTTCCTGAAGGAAGTGACCTACCTCACTTCCTTGGTGATGGAACTCTCTGAACTTGGGATCCAGGAAGCCAGCCACCCAGAGCCAGTGCCAGTCCCATTCCCAGTGGGCACACTTGTTTGAATTTTCCAAGGACAGAGTCAGTCTTTCTTGTTACCTCCTGATGTGAGGATGACCAAATGCTAGGAGAACTCTGAAGAGGGGCCTTTCCTGAGGAAGCAGGTAGTGGCTCATTGCTGGCTCCTGACAACTTAACAGAGTTGGCAAAAGGGACCTGATCTGATAAAGGACAGGCCATTTTGGGGGAACATAGTATGGTCCACCAGTCAGAGGACACTCCGGATAGTCACAGACCTTGTTGTGGGAATGAGGTGCCTTAGTGGGTGTGGGTGTGAGTTCGTGGTTTTGTCTCATGTTCTGAGAATAGGTAGCAAAGGTTGTTTGTTTGGTTTGGAGTCGACTGTTTCTAGTAAGTCATTTGAGAAGGCGAGTTTTTCTATGTCTGTGTATCCACTGTGTCCGTGGTTGTAGTTATTAGAAAAGCGAATACATCAATGGAGGTGTCCTGACTAGTAGGAAGCTTCCAGGCATTTATTCTGCCCTTTTTATGAATGGACTGCGGCTTGCCTTATGGATAGACAACACCTACTATCTTCCTAAGTTCCTGTTCACCTCCTGATTTCTGGCCTCTCTCCAGAATAGGCACATGGTTTTGTGTCCAAGATATGTACCACCTCCAAACTCTGTGACATAGCCATGTACTGGATAGCTGAAGGGAATGGGAACATCTCAGAAACCTCAGAGATCAGTGTAACCAGAAAAGTCTCAGTGGAGAAACCCTGCTTTGGGCAATTTGCTTACCTATGGTTCCCTTGCCCTGAATGTTAGGAATGTCTTTGCCTCAGGCCACCCCTTTGTGGAGCCTGAAGAAAACAGTTTTCAAATTAAAATGAATGGGCATCACCTGTGGCTCTTTGCTTAATTACTTTGGAAAGGGATGTGTCTGAATCAGCCTCTTGGCCCTGTGTGAGGTTGTGGCTTTGATTCTCAGAACCTGATAGATCTAAAGAAAAATCCCATGTGTGCATCCAAAACCAAAATTGCCAAAAGAGCAGTCATTGCTGATGAAGTCTTTCACCTCCCTCTGTAAGTTTCCTGACCTCTATCAAGTGAGAATAGGGAAGATACAAAAAGTCAATTGATGGCTCCTATTGGAAAAATTCTATCACTGATGACAGCATCAGCATAAGTACCCCAACACTGCCACAATTCGCTGCACCAGCAGATAGTTCACAATGCATACAAGTGAGTTCACAATGCATACAAGTGATACATAATCCAGGCAAGTTCTACAAGCAGTTCAGTGATGGCTATTGCAGAATCTGTAGATTGATTTTATCTTTGTCTTCACCGGCACTGGGATGAAGATAGGAATTCTGGCAATAATGGCTAAAGAAAAAATTCTGTAACATTCCTGAAGGCACTAAAAGAAAACAATTTTCTTAACAATTTACGTTATCTTGAAGAGAATAATTAAATATAATGAAAAGGAAAAGTGAAAGTAAACAAACACGTCTGTTAACCTCCTATTTTTTCACATATTAAAACAATCCTGAACAGTTGTTTACCCAATTTAAATTAAACAATTTAATTCACGTGAATAAAAAAAATGGATATATTATTTCATTAGCACTCATCATATGTGATATATGGACATACGCACATTCAAATATATAACACAAAACACAAGTGTGCACACATAATAAATACATACAACACATAATATAATAGTAAAGGCCTTATAACATTTTACATGTGAAATCATCATTGCAATGTTTAAAAACTCTACAGTCAAAAAATAGAACTGATAAGCAAAACATTAACCTAGGTCTGTATGAGCTCAAAAAAACAAAAGAGAACTTCATGATTTGAGAAAGGGCAATAATAAAATAGATATTGAAAAAAGCATCCCTGTTCTGTCGCAGATGTAAGGATAGCCAAACTGGAGTTTTGGATATCAGCTGTTATGGATTTGAGCCAAATCATCTTATTTTGGTCTATCGAAATCGCTTCAGTTAATCTCTCTGGAATCCAAATCGGCTGCTGTTCTCCCTGTGGAAACACATAAACAGACCCCCGACTCCAGGCAATCACTGGGTCGGGATCTTAGTTAATCTCTCTGGAATCCAAATCGGCTGCTGTTCTTCCTGTGGAAACCCACAAACAGACCTCCAACTCCAGAAAATTAATGGGTCAGGACCTTTCCATTGTCCTGTTAGAATATCCTTCCAAAGTACCTCGGGCTTATACACATTTTTTGGACACTTATGCCTTTCTGCAGCACTAAGTCCTGAAAATCCAAATTTAAAAAGTTTAGAGTAAAAAGGGTTATTTTAAGTTTATCTTTGGGGAATTTATATCCCTTCCCAATTCTGTCTTCTTACTTTAATGAGTACATTTTAATAGTGTGATGTGCTCTTTCAACTATGGCTTGTCCCTGTGGATTGTATGGGTTTCCTGATATATGAGTAATGCCAAATGATGAGCAAAATGGTTTAAAAGAGGTAGAAGTATAACCGGGGGCATTATCAGTTTTTAACTGCTTTGGAATGACCACAGTGGCAAAATTTTGTAAGCAATGAGCTATAACATCTTTAGTTTTTTTCCCCCATGAAGGGAGCCCATCAAAAATCCAGAAGAAGTATCAACTGTAACATGCAAATATTTTAATTTTCCAAATTCTGGCAAGTGTGTGACATCCATCTGCCATATATGGTAAGGTATCAATCCTCTACGATTGACTCTAAGATTAAAATGTGGTAAAATGGTCACACAATTTTGACATTGTTTTATTATTTGTCTAGCTTGTTCCTTAGTTATTTTAAAATGCTTTTGTAAAGTATTAGCATTGATAATGAACTTTTTATGAAAATTTATAACTTCTTCTAGTGTACAGAAAATATGTATGTATGTCATGTGTAGTTTTACCTGCTAAATCATTGCCCAAACTAAGGGCTCCAGGCAATCCTGTATGTGCCCAGATATGTCCTATTAAGAATGGATATTTTCTGTCCCAGATTAGACTTTGTATACTGGAAAGGAAAGAGAAAACAGTAGAGGAAGGGGAAATCCTACCAGCATCTTCAAGAGATACTATAGCATTAACTATATACTGACTATTGGAAAATAAATTAAACACAGAATCTTTAAACATCACAAAAGCTTATAATACTGCATTAAGCTCTACCTTTTGAGCTGATTTTTGGGGTGCTAAAAATGTAAAAATTTGATCAGGTGTAACTATTGCTGCTGTACCATTATTTGACCCATCAGTGAATATATTTGGAGCATTCATGATAGGAGTTTTCTTGTAATTTTTGGAAAAATTACAGGATGCAATGACCCAAAAGACAATAAAAGATTAGATGGTAAGTGGTTATCAAATAAAACATTAGATTTACACATGATTATTGCCCAAGTATTTAACTCATTAGCTAATTCATCAATTTGATTCATAGTGTATGGAGTAATAATTTTATTGGGAGAAATTCCAAACACTCCCTTTGCTGCTTTTATTCCTATGAGTCTTAATTGTCCCTCAGCCTCAGGATACCTAGTAATAATAGTGTTAGAAGAATAAGATAAATGTATCCATAATAATGGACCTTCTTGCCAAAATACTCCTGTAGGAATATTTTTTGTTGGTAGTACAATAAATAATAAAGGCATTATTTTATCAAATCTATCCAAATGCATATTTCCCATATATGTTTCAATGATTTTTAATGCCTTTATTGCTTCAGGCGTAAACATTCTGGGTAAATTTGGATCAGATGGACCTTTTAGGATATCAAATATAGGTCCCAACTGTCCTGTTGGTATACCTAGATAAGGCCTTATCCAATTAATGTCTCCTAATAACTTCTGAAAGTCATTAATTGATTTGAGTTGATCTACTCGTATTTGAATTTTTGGTGGACTGACCATGGTTGAGGATAATAGAACTCCTAAATAATTAATTGGAAAATTTAATTGTATTTTATCAATTGATATCCCTAGATTATAATTTTTTAATAAGTTTGTAAGTGTGGCATAACATTCTAGCAATGGGTTTTTAACTTGTGTGCTAATAACACATCATCCATATTGTGAAATATTTGTAGTTCAGGATTTTGATTTCTAAGTGGCTGGATTACTTTGTTAACATAAATATGACAAATAGTTGGGCTGTTAGCCATCCCTTGAGGGAGTACTTTCCACTCATACCTCTGATCAGGACCTTCATGATTCAGTGCAGGGATAGTAAATGCAAAACTTGGACTATCCTCAAGAAGAATTGGAAATGAAAAAAAAACAATCTTTAATATGTATATCTAAAACATACCAAGTTTTTGGCAAAGCAGACAATTGAGGAATCCTTGATTGAGCAGGTCCCAAAATAACCATCTCATTATTAATGGCTCTTAAATCTTGCAATAATCTCCATTTACCAGATTTCTTTTTGATGACAGAAATGAAAGTATAATGGGGAGATACAGAAGGTTGTATATGTTCTTCCGCTAATTGTTGTTTGACCAGGAACTGGGCTGCTTGTATCTTTTCTTTAGTCAGGGTCCACTGAAGAAGCCATACTGGTCTTTCTGATTTCCAAGTAATTTTTATTGTCTCAGTGGCCCTTTCTGAAAATCCAACCCATGTCTGTCTGTTGCTTGGTCTATTTGTATTGGCGCTGCTATACCTTGTTCTTGTTTTTCTAATCTTTTTCCTTTCCTAAAACCTTCTCTAGCCATAATAGTGTGTACATTTTGATTGATGTTATTTGTTAATGTCAAACCTAATTGATCTAGGACATCTCATCCCAATAAATTTACGGGAAGATTATCCAATACATATGGCTGTATAGTTCCTTCACATTCTTCAGGATCCTTCCAATCCAATACCATTGCACTTCTATGGGGATTAGTTGCAACTCCTAGGTCTCAAAGTGTTTGAGTGTATTGTTGTAATGGCCAATGTTTTGGCCATTCTTGATGAGAGACAATGCTAACATCTGCACCTGTATCAAGTAGCCCATTGAATTCATGTCTTTGAATATTTAGTTTTAGCCTGGGGCGAGAATCTAAATTTAAAGAAAGCATAACCAAATCTACACCTGTGGAGCCTAATCCCTTGGAACCTCTTTCTACAGCACGACTGGAAAATTTATCATGCAGACTGAGTATTATTAGTAACTGTGCTATTCTATCTCCTGGTGAAATTACTGATATGTCCTTTGGAGAACTGGCTATAAATTTTATTTCACCTTCATAATCGGGATCAATTACCCAAGGACTTATCATAAGTCCTTTTAGATTAGAAGAGCTGCGTCCCAATAATAAGCCTACTGTTCCTTTGAGAAGAGGTCCTTTCACCATGTGTGAATGATTTGAACCCCCATCTCTACAGTTAGTACTGATCTGACGGAGGTGCAGATGTCTAACCCTGCGCTCCCTCTGATTTGTCTGATGAGGCGTCTGATGCACAATGTGTCCTGGGCACTACACTGATGGGGTTGCTGGGTTCCTCCAGTGCTCCGTATATTTGTGGTTTTGGGCCCCAGAGCATTGGGCTCCCCTGTCCATTTTTTGGCAATGGAGCCCGGTGCCTTTCTCCATGATATCGTGGATAAACAGCTAGTCCTTGTTCGTTTTTGATAATGAAGTACCCTCTATGGTGGTTTGAGAACGGCATTCATTAGCCCAATGTCTCCCTCTACGGCATCGTGGGCAAATACCCAGTATTCTACTCCTTTGGTACCTATTTTTGTTAAACCCTCTTCCTATGGAGCAATTCCTTTTAAAATGTCCTGTTTGTTCACAATTGTAGCATGTTCCTGGCCTTGCATCTAAAGCCTGTTTAATGCAGCTGCCACAAATTGCCCTTGTTCATTGATGTCTCTGGCATCTAAAGCCTGTTTTACTGCAGCTGCCATGACTTCCTCTTATTCATTAATGTCTTTACATAATTTAATATATGTGTTTAAATCTTCATGTTTCCATGGTCTAGTGATATCTCTGCACCTACGATTCGCTTGGTCATAAGCCAGTTTTTTATTAATGGCATTGCTTGTTCTGTATTCCCCAAAACTCTGGTAGCTGTTTGAATAAGCCTATCTACAAATTCAGTGTAAGATTCATTAGCTCCTTGTATTACCTTAGATAATTGACCTTGTAAACCTACATGTCCTTGTAAAGTCTTCCATGCCCTAACCGCCTCTGCAGCAATTTGTGCGTATACGCCAGGATCATATGCAATTTGTTGCTGCTGGTCCTCATAAGGTCTCTTTCCTAACAACATATCTAGATTTCTCTGAGGATAACCAGCTTCTGCATTTCACCTAGCCGTCTCCTTGCAAAATTCCTCATTGGCAACCTTCCATAAAAGGTATTGACCTCCATTTAGCACAGCTTTACACATATTAGCCCAATCTACTGGCATCATATTCAAGTTGTTAATGGATTCGACCAAGCTTACAATGAAGGGTACTTGAGGACCATAGGTTGTTACAGACCCTTTTAGCTGCTTCACTATTTTGAAATTTAAAGCATGGTGAATTCGCTGCCCTCCTACCTCAAATACAGGGCATGTTAATACTTGAGATCCTGTCTCAGGAACCGAACTATCAACTGCGGAGTTTGGGGGCCTCCTAGCATATGGAGGTGGCCTTGTTATTTGGACATTTACATACTCTGGTGATAGAAAGGTGTTAGTAACAGTCTCCTGTAGAGGAGGCGCTGTTGCTTGGACACTTACGCCCTCTAGTTATTGAAAGTTGTTAGTAGCAGTCTCCTTTTGTAACTTTGCCCCTGATGGCTTTTTCTGACCTAAGCTTTGTTCCTCTATCTTTGTCTGATCTGAAGTCTTTGGACTAAGCAAACCAGATATAAACGTCCTCAATGGCAATGTGCCAACTGTCAGAGTCCCTGGGCTGTTCTTTTGCCCCCTTTTAAATCTTCACCATGATGGTTCCATTATGGTATATTTAACAACTCCTTAAAAATCCATGGGCTACATTTTTGTATTGTATCAACGTATGCCCTGACTGTTCTTGACTTTACTGAGGTGCCTCCTTCCTCTAACAATTTACTTAACACTCTTTCAGTTTGTTTTTTTACTAATTTCTGATCCTGTATTTCTACTATAATACAACCCAACAAGACGATGCCAAACAAAACCGAGACAGAATAAAATAAAAAGGGAACAACAAAAAGTCATTATAGCCTTTATATCCTACTGACATGTGCATCCGTCCTTTCTCCCTATCTGTTCCTCAGAAGTAAATAATTTTTTTCTCAGATGTGAGCGGTTTTTCATCCATCTCACTCATCTCCATGGACAGGCAACAAAAGTGAAGCAAAACAAAAGAGGAATCTTAAAATGGCTACCGATCCTCTCACCCTTCCCTCAGGGGCTAGCAGTTTACCTTATCACTTACCCTCAGTGGCTCCCCGTGCGAGCTACCAAATGCTGCAGTCTGGCTGGGCACGATTCAAGAGCGACTTTTCAAAAGAAACAAAGTTTATTTTTAGAACCACACACGCCAAGCAAAACAGCTCCTTAGGAAAAACCCTCAGAGCCCAACTGCCACCACTGGCTTCCTTGCAAAGTTTCTGTCACACCCACAAGCCTCTCCACCTCCCACAATCCTCCTGCTCTTGAGGCCATATGGCTGGGTCAGGTGGGTGGAGCCAAAAAAGTCCCACAATGAGCAGCTCTGTGGTCTGAAAGGGCAGGGAAACTGCCCAATGTGCATCATCGCAGAGGAGCCAATCAGCTTGATGTTGCTGGGGCTGCTGTGAGCCAATCATCAGCTGGCAGTCGGAAAGAGCGGGGAAAAAGCTCAATGAGCATCTCCATTGTGCATCACCACAGAGGAGCCAATCAGCTAGATGTTGCTGGGGCCGCTGTGAGCCAATAATCATCTCGCAGGGGAATGTTGCTGGTAACTGGAAGTTTGATGGGACCCCTTAAGCTGTGGCTCTCAACAAATTGGTGTCTCCTTTCTCTGTAGACTATTCAGCACATGTATTTTTATATGCACATATAGAATCCTACCTGTTATCAAACGTACATTTTTGTGAGGTTGCTGACTAGGCATGTACAAGTTATGAGAAGAGATCACTCCTCTTAAACACTGTTGGAATTGAGAATTCAACCTATGGGTGAGCTTGTTATTAGAACAACATTATATATAGATCCATTTTCAGTGAAATCAATATTTTTGCACCTGTGGATGTTACATATTTCATGATGAATTTCAATTGGCAAATATATTGCTAGTTTAAATGTCTGTCTCTGTGTGTGTGTGTGTGTGTGTGTGTATATATATATATTTATTTATATATATATATATATATATATATATATATATATATATATATATACTCTCCAAATTTTTCAAAATATGAAATATATGAATCTTATTATACACTCCTTAAAATCATTCATATTTATGTATGTGGATTTATGATCAACTTTTCACAAGATTATTCTCAGAAATATTCATCCACCTTAAATACAGATTTGTTTCCTAGTACTGAAGACTAACTTCAGTGAATGGTGCACACAAATCCTAATATTTCTACAGTAAAACCAAGTTCAACATCAATGCAAGCATTTTCCTATGGGACATGATGTGTATTTTGCGGTTCATTTTTATTAAACAGTGGTACATTACTATTTCTTCAGTTTATGCACATCATATGATATATCTTTCATCCACAAGTTCACAAATTTATAGGCATTTGTTTCAATTTCAATCACCTCCTGCTTCAGAACACATATATTCCTCCAGTGTTCTTGACTGGTCTTGTCATGAGACTTCTTTCCAAACACATTATTTTTGATTTTCATAATCATATTTGAAGCAAAACTCACACACTCTTCATGATAAACCATAACCCTAATATTACCGTTAGATGTATACCTGGTTGTAGTGAATGTATGAATATCAGTTTAAGATTTCCAGTATATTTTCAGATATCAAATCAATCCACTATTTAAAGTTAGAACCAGTTATATTATTTATTCACAGTATCGTCTATTCATACATTATTTCTATATCCATTGACACAGGGTACTCCACTTTGTTCCCCCAATATTTATACGTCTTCAAAATATTGCTCCCAGTAATGGTGGAAGAAATGCTCATGTCACCTGATCTACATATAAATTTTAACACAGTAATATTCTGGACACAGAAAGCAAAAGTCACTCTTATGATTGTAGCAAAGCCTAAAAGGAAAGTGAGCATGGATTACTAAAAATATCCATGTCCCGGTTGCTTAATGCACTAAAATGTAAATCCTATTGATAAATCCTATGTATTTGTTTCTTTCTAAGATTATATATTCAAACTCAACCCTGTTGAAAATGTCTAATCCTATCCCTCACTTTATACATTGCCTGATTTGTTAATGTCTCTATTGATATCTGCTTTCCTACATATTTTCCCCATTTCATCATTGTGTCTGACTCTTCACATGTGCTGATATTTACATTCACTCTCTTATTGAAAACCAATTGCTAAAGAACGTTTGGTCCAAATCCTATACTCATTGTTGTTTCTAAACCTAGAGACTATCGTCCTAAACCTACGGACTTTCCCTTTGTGACTGGATGTTCTCTTCAACTTTCAATCATCCAAGGTACAAGGTCCTATGTCATTGTATATCGATTTATCTGAGACATCTGTGCAGAACATAATTCAAAGCTAAGTAACCCACTCAAGGGCCCAATGCCCATCTGAGCTTCAAATCTTGCCTAGATTTCTGTTTTCATACTTTTATTTTACCTATATATTCTTGTAATTATTGCAGATTCCCAGTACGAATATTCATCCTGCAGAATGATTCCTAACCCAAATCGAACGTGTTATTAACCCTAACCATACACTGTTCCCTCAATCTAACTTTACAGAAGAGCAGGGACAGTGTGACCAGGAAAGTCTCAGTGCAGAAACCCTGCTTTGGGCCTTTTGCTTACCTATTTTTCTGTTGCCCTGAATGTCAGGAAGTTCTTTAATTCAGGCTAACCCTTTGTAAAGCCTGAAGAAAACAGTTTTCAAATGGAAATGAATGGGCATCACCTATGGCTCTTTGCTAAATTTCTTTGGAAAGGGATGTGTCTGAATCAGCATCTTGGCCCTGTGTGAGGCTGTGACTTAGATTCTCAGCACCTGATGGATCTAAAGAAAGATCCCATGTGTGCATCCAAAACCAAAATGGCAAAAAGTTCAGTCATTTTGGATGAAGTATCTTCCCTTCCTCTGTTAGATTCCTGACCTCCATCAATTGAGAATAGGGATCCTTTGGGTCATATGAGTTCTTCAATCCCTGAAGAGGTGCTTGGGTTTCTCATGATTCCAATTCACATAAAGAATCTGTACCTATCAATCAGAAGTAGTCAGACAATATTTCTCCCAGAAATGGTGGAAGAAATACTCATGTCACCTGATCTACATATACATTTATTCACAGAAATATTCTGGACACTAAATTCAAAGTTCACATTTATGATTGTACCAAAGCCAAAATGGAAAATTAACATGGATTACTAAAATCATCCATGTCCAAGATTACTTATGCTCTCAAATGTCAATCCTATTGATGACTACATATTTGTTTCTTCCTAAGATTGCATATTCAAACTCAACCCTGATTTCATAATGTCTCTATTGATATCTGCTTACCTACATATTTTTCCCACTTCATCATTGTGACAGACTCTTCACATGTGCTGACATTTAAATTCATTTTCTATCCGAAACCCTGTTGCTAAAGAAATTTTGTTCCAAATCATACACTCACCCTTCTTCCTATACCTACCTACTATCTTCCTATTCCTACTGACTATCCCTTTTTGACCGGATGTTCGCTTCTACATTCAATCATCCAAGGTATAATGTCCTATGCCATTGTATATCAATTTATCTGAGACATCTGTGCAGAATGTAATTCAATGCTCAGTATCACAATCAAGGGCCCAATGCACTTCTGGGCTTCCAATCTTACTTGGATTTCTATTTTCATACACACAGTTCACCTCTATATTCTTATAAATTTCACAGGTTGCCAATACCATTATTCATCCAGAAAATGATTCCTAATTCAAATTGAACCTGTTATTAACCCTAAACATACAGTGTTCCCTCAATCTTACTTTACAGAAGAGCAGGGACAGAGGTGGTCTTATAATACTGAAATGTAGGGATCCTCTACCTGCTGAGAACTTCAAAGGTCCATGCTGAAAGTATCCCTGGAGAATATGTAGGCAGCTATGAAGGACCTGAGAGACCACAAGTAATCTTCAATGGCAAACAACCTGGTCAGGATGTAGGGTTGTGTCTTAATCAGCTTCTCTCTTCGTAATGTAGAGAAGATGGACCAAATCAGGCCTGTATGGAGAGCTGTTCCCGGGGTCCAATGGTTGATATACCATTTTAACTTGTGAAATTGTCACATTAAGTAGGGGAAGCCTCCATCTCATGGGACCCTTGGAAGCAACTGTTACGACAAAGTGGTTGCCAAGGCAGTGACCTCATTCAGATCCTGAAGGAAGTGACCTCACCTCACTTCCTCGGTGATGGAAATTGGCATCCAGGAAGCCAGGCACACAGAGCCAGTCCCAGTCCCACTCCCAGTGGTGTCACTAGTTTTGAATTACCAAGGACAGAGTCAGCCTATCTTGGTACCTACAGATGTGAGAATGGCCATATGCCAGGAAAGCTCTGAAGAGGGGGCTTGTATGAGAAAACAGATAGTGGCTCACCACTGGCTTCTGACAAGTCTCAGTGAAGAAAACCTGCTTTGGTACTTTTAATTACCTATTGTTCTGTTGCTCTGAATGTCAGGAAGTTTTTTGCCTCAGGCCACCCCTTTGGGAAGCCTGAAGAAAAGAGTTTTCAAATGGAAATGAATGGGCATCATCTGTGGCTCCTTGCTTAATTGCTTTGGAAAGGGATGTGTCTGAATCAGCCTCTTGGCCCTGTGTGAGGCTATGGCTTAGATTCTTAGCACCTGATGGATCTAAAGAAGCATCCCACGTTTGCATCCAAACCCAAAAGAGCCAAAAGAGCAGTCATTGTGGATGAAGTCTCTCACCTTCCTCTGTAAGGTTCCTGACGTCCATCTATGAGAATAGGGATCCTTTGGGTCAAATGAGTTCTTCAAAGCCCTCCAGAGACTAGATCATACGTTCATAGGTTTCTCATGACTCCAATTAACATAAAGAATCTAAACCCCACATTCATTAGGCCTCAAAATGGAGAATCAGAGCAGTATTAAGGGCAGGCCTCTTTGATCACTCCTGGTTCACTAGAAGGGTTTCCCAGCCACATTGACTTTAGGCAAATGTGGGCAAGGGACCTTATTTTGGATACTGTCCTTGGCTGTGCCCCTCATGAAAAACTACAGCCTGAGGTTATGATGAGTGTCGATATGAAAGAAGATGAGGGCCATGTGGAAGTGTTTTGGTTTTAATTGTGGTCATTTTTGTGGCTGTTGGAAAAGATGATGGGTCCACCTGGTCTTGAACACTGGTGTGATTCCCCTTAGAGACTGAGTTTTGGAATGGACCTCAAAGAAGTATTGCCATGTATTGTGTTGGGATTTTAGGATGCCACACATGAGAGTTGCCCTTGGAAACTGAGATCTAGGCCCAGGGTGGCTTTCCACAGAGCACTGGGAATCTCAGGAAGAATATCACATAATTTTATTCTTAAAGAATTGGCAGCCATAGTTGCAAGTCAAAAAACACATGGACCACACATTGTAGACCTCAAACGCCTGGCTTTATGTGACCTTTTTGCCTGTCTTTGGGAAGCCTTGCCTGTTAGAATTCTCCAGAATTTTCAATGAAATGAGCTTCCTCTCCATTTAATGGTTCCTGAATGAATTGAAACCCACAGTGCCTCCAACTTCATCCTTGAAAAATGTCTGATAATTACCATGAAATTTTTGAAATTCCCATGACCACTTTGCACTGTAGAATCTTTGGATGTTCTATTGATGATCACGAGTATACCAGACAGTGCCTGTTTGATTGGGTTTCATGAAAATGGTGTAGAACAGAGATGGCAGTAATTTGGACCCTGCTGAGTAGTCGGCCTAGAGAAGTGGTGTGAAGGTGTGTGTTAAAACATTTGTGGTTGGGTGATGTGGATCTGCCATTGGCTTTCAAATGGTTTGTGACTGACATGGTGCAGCCCCCAGACCCTTGTATGTAAAGGTATGTTGTTATATGGAGAGGTTTCAGTGCAATGTTTAGAATCAGATTGCTATGGTGAAGGGGGCAAGCTATGTGGGATAGAAGCCTGGTTGGTGCATTCTCCCGCAGACCCTTACCCATCACATGTGACAGAACTCCCTCCAGTACTGTGTCCCAGTTGAACTCTTCGTATTTCATGAAGCAAATACCAAACTCCCAGTGCAGCTGCAAGAAACACAACAAAAAGTGGAGGATGAGCAAATGGCTTCCAAACTGGAAGACACTTAGCACTCAGTGACAACAGTTTACCTACAAAGAGAGAATTCAGCACTGCTGCCTCATGTCCTTTGGAAAATAAGAAACCATGTCCTCCAGGTCACATACATGCAGACCCAGCTTGATGGTCTCACTACAAAGGGAGCTAAAGCTCCTGACAACAACATATATTTCAAGTGCCCAACCTCAGAGGCAGTTTCTCAAAAAGTCTTTAGTCTAGCAGAGCTCCATGTTTGTGGAGTTTTACTCTCTCCCTTACATTTGGAAACTCCTCTACCACCTCCAAGGTTGTGAACTCCTGAGCATTTTCCATTCTTGATGTGTATTCACAGATTTTCTAACTCTTCTCCTCTAATTGTGTCTTACTTGGGGTGAAGGTAATGTCAAGGCATTGTTCTGGATGAGAGTGGGAAGATTTTTGGGTAGCACATATTTGCATACACATTGGATTCTTTCTCCAATTTTCCATTTGAAATACTGAATCCCTGACTGTAAGGGGTAGAAGGAATTCTCCTTCAAAGAATAGCCTGACACTTACAAGAAACAGCCCCCAGGGAGACATCCTGTCTGGGAGACATCCTGTAGTCATCTGTGTTCCTGAGACATCCTGTGGCCATCTGTCTTCCTGAAATATGCTGAGGTTATCTCACCTTGTGGAGACATCCAGGAACTGCTGATAAGAGAGCTTTCAAATCTCCAGCATATAAATTCCTCTGTGTGAACAATAAAAGTTTGCAGCTTGATCAGAACTTTTGTCTTGCTGTCATCTCTCGTGTCTCTTGTCCCTTCATTCCTCCCCATCTAGGTTTGCTACCCACGTTGATGTGTCCTGCAGGCCAGGACAACTGGCGCCCAACGACTGGGGCTCGAGCCTTTGACTGAGGGGGAACCCTGTCCTCCTGGAAGATTTGGACAAGTGGAGCTCGCGATTGCCTCAGCAGACACCACTGAGAGACAGATCCAGGAGGAGAGTGGGGATGACGCACAGTGAGTGACCCACCATGGGACAAGCAGTTTCGTCACATGATTTGTTTTTGTCAGGCCACAAGGAATCCTTAAATACATGGGGGGCTCATGTTAAAAAAAATGACTTAATATTTTTCTTTTCATACATCGAAGAATTTTTTCCATGGTTTCCCCTTGAAGGTACCATTGATGGTAAAAGATGGCTTAGAGTAGGAGACATTTTAAAAGATTATTATGAATCCTTTGGCCCAGAAAATGTGCCTGTTCCTACCTTTTCTTTCTGGAAATAAATTAGTGAAATTCTTAAAAGTTCACCCTTTGACAATGGTACCTTAATACTTGTCAGGATTGGGGAAGAGACTATGCAAAAGACCTCTCGTCCCTTCTCGGCATGACCATCAGTTAGTATAGACATAGACCCTTCTTAGTCTCCCCAGGACCCTGGGACCTTCCTGATCTTCCTCAAAATCCCACCCTGATGAATAAGGCTCCAATGGTTTCCAACCGCCTTTATGCAGTTTTAAATCCCAGAGAAACATTGACCCCTGGGGAGGAGGCTACCTTGGAGAAGGAAGCAGCTCGCTACCATTCAGAAGACTCTCCACCTCTCAGGACCCTGCCACAGACTATAGGACTTACACATTCCCCTCCCTCCTATATCCCTCCTGCCTTTTGTGCTCTGGCCCTTCAGGGGCCAAATGTCCCCCCAGATATTTTTTCCCCACTTCCCTTGCCTAACCTGGCTCCCTTGAGAGAGTCTCTCCAACATGGACGGGAACAGATCCAATTTTTAAAAGAATAAAGATCCCTTGACTCTGAGCTCTCTTCATTAGCCTTAGGAATGGAGTCAACACAAGCTGGCCCACAGTGGTCTAATACAAAGGCGAAGCCGCTCCATCGGCCTGTGCTCGCCTTCCAGTCACCACCAGTCAGATAGATAAGCCTGCCCAGGCTGAGGTCAAAGACTTAGAAGAGGAAAAAGAGGAGGAAGCGGGGGAAATGGATCAAGGAGATCAGGACTTAGAGGATGAGGAGTTCACCCCTAGGCAGGAAGGAACCCAGAGTGTCTACAAAAAATTTAGCCTCCATTTTCTTGAAAAACTTAAAAAGGCTTGTGCTCACTATGGCCCCACTGTGCCCTATATGTTGGCTTTATTAGAAAGCTGCAGCACACAATTTCTTACTCCCAATGATTGGAAATTTTTAGACCTAGCTGCCCTCAGTGCCGGAGACTTCCTGCTATGGAATGCAGATTTCAAAGAGCCCTGTCAGAAAATACTCAAAAAAAATTAACAAAGGCCTCCTCTAAATCCTGGACTTATGTTAAGCTAGTGGGCAATGCAACTTTTGACACTAAAACTAAACGGGCACGTTTCCCTGCTGGACTTTTTGCGCAGATTTAGATGGCTGGCTTAGTTGCTTGGAGACGCCTCCCTGAAAGGGCCTCGGCTATCACTTCCCTGGCAAGAACTCGACAAGGGCCCGACGAGCCTTATAGCGACTTTGTTCCCCGGCTTTACCTAGCTGTGGAATGCTTGCTTGGACCAAGCGAAAGCGAAAGCACCTTTGTAAAACATCTTGCCTTTGAAAATGTCAACCCGGCATATCAGGATGTTCTTCGACATCATAAGGATAAAGGGAAACTTTCTGACTTTCTTAGAATCTGTGCAGGCGTGGGTGCAGCCCATGCCATGGGTCTCAAATTAGTGCCGCATTTACCAAGGCCTTTTACAATACTGGCTCAAGTACTTGCTTTACTTGTAAACAACCAGGCCATTTTGCACGCAGGTGTCCGACAGGCAAACAAAGAGTAAGAATAGTGTCTCCTCAAACTGGAGCTAAACCGACCCCAGCTACACTTTGTCCTTGATATGGTAAAGGTCATCACTGGGCCAGTGTGTGTAGATCAATGACAAATGCCCTCAGACAGCCTATTTCTTCCTACTTCTCAGGAAACTCCCTGGGGCAATGAGGTTTGTTCCCTCCCAAACTCCCAACCTACCTCAAAATCCTTCTCCACAATTGGCTCCCTCCAACTACCCACTCCAGGCAGTGCAGGATTGGACCTCTGTGCCACCACTGATACAATATTAGACTCAATGCAAGGGCCCCAGATAATACCAACTGGAATTATGGGTGCCCCTCCATCTCATACGTGTGCCCTTATTCTTGGAAGAGCCTCTACTACCTTACAAGGTGTTCAGGTCTTCCCTGGCATTAATGATAATGATTTCACTGGAGAAATAAAAATACTGGCCACAGTTATTAATAGAGTTGCGGCCATCCCAGGAGGAAAAAGTCTTGCACAATTAATACTTCTTCCCTTAGATTAAGGGGCATTTCCACCTCCCAAACCTACTGTGGGGGACTGCCTCCTTGGGCTCCTCTGAGGTATATTGGGTTCATCCCATTTCTCATATTAGACGCACCCTTACCTTACTTATTGAAGGAAAGGAATACCAAGCAATTGTAGTTACTGGAGCTGATGCAACAATTATTTCTCAAAAATATTGGCGATCAGGTTGGCCCCTCACCCCATCCTTGACTGACCTTAAAGGGATAGGAAAGTCAAAAAATCCTCTGGTCAGCTCTACTGCTCTTAGCTGGACTGATAAAGAGGGTAATAAGGGAACTGTCACTTCTTTCGTTGTTCCTGACCTCCCTGTTTACCTATGGGCTGGAGATATTTTGAGTCAAATAGAAGTTATTCTTGCCAGTCCCAATTCCATGGTGACTCATCAAATGCTCCGTATGAATTTTGTCCCTGGTACAGGCCTTGGGAGGCTGAGACAAGGACTGGTGGAGCCTATACAACCCATAAAAAAAAATACATATGGACTTGGATATTTGGATTTTTAGTGTCGGTTCCTGACCCTCCTGTTCCCATGGAGATAAAATTATTTGGGAGACTCAGACTCTTGTGTGGGTGGATCAGTGGCCCCTTACCAAAGAAAATTTGGAGGCTGCCTCCATGTTAGTGAAGGAACAGCTGGCAGCCCGCCATGTAGAGCCCTCAACCTCACCATCGTACACTCCTATTTTTGTTATCAAGAAAAAATCAGGCAAGTGGCGCCTTTTACAAGATTTGTGTGCCATTAATAAAGTTATACTCCCAATGGGAGCACTACAGCCAGACATTCCCACACCAGTGGCTATTTCCAAAAACTATTGTAAAATGGTTATGGACTTAAAAGATTGCTTTTTTACCATTCCTTTGCATCCTGTGGATAGACCCTATTTTGCCTTTAGTCTTTCTTGCATTAATATTCAGGGCCCTATGCAGAGACTTCAATGGAAGGTTCTTCCCCAAGGTATGGCCAACATCCCTAATCTTTGCCAAAAATACGTTGCTCAAGAAGTAGACCCTGTGAGAGAGCGAGGGCCACAAATTTATATTTTACATTATATGGATGATTTGTTAATTGTTGCACCTAATACCCATGATCTTAATAATTGTTACTTGGACTTTTACAAAATCCTCACTACCTTGGGACTACAGATAGCTCCTAATAAGGTTCAAACACAGGACTCTTATAAAAGTTTGGGCCTTAAAATTCTACAGAAATCAGATCCAAATTTCTAAAATACAACTACGTGTGGACCATCTTCACACCCTTAAAGATTTTCAGAAATTACTGAGGCATATTCAATGGCTAATAACATATTTAAAATTATGCACTTGTGTACTTTTGACCCTTAATGATATTTTGAGAGGTAATTCCCACCCCTCCTCCCCTCAAAATCTTACTCCCAAGGCATGACAGGCATTAAGCCAAGTCACAGAAGCCATTGCCCAACAATTTGTTATGCAAATTTCTTATAACCTTCCTCTGGTTCTGGTTATTTTACACACTCCTCATACACCCACAGGAATATTTTGGCAGCGAGATCCACATTTTAAAAATAAAGACTCCCCCTTGTTTTGGGTCCATTTACCCACCACATCCTCGAAGGTTATTACTGTTTATCTTGCTCAGGTAGCTTCTATTATTTTTAAAGGTCATTTGATTTCTCTACAACATTTTGGCAAAGACCCTGATAATATTTTTATTCCATATACTAAGGACCAAACCCAATTTTTACTAGAGACAAGGGATGAATGAGGTATTTCCCTATCAGGCTTTTGGGAACAATTGATCACCACCTCCCCAATGACCCCCCTTTACATTTTGTCCAGTTACATCCATTTACTTTTCCTGAAATTACTCAAAATGCTCCCATTCCTCAAGCCCTTACTGTCTTTGCAGACGGTTCCTGTAATGGCCGAGCAGTCTTTGTTGTCAATAACCAGCCTACCACCTTTGATACTGTCTATCAGTCACCACAGTTTGTGGAATTGTTTGACATAACACAAGTTTTTATAACATTTTTTATAATCCTGTTAATATTTATAAAGACAGTGCCTACATTGCTCATTCTGTGCACCTGCTGGTGATTTCACCCCCCATTAAGGCTTCTAACAATGCGGCCTTTCTGTTTCACCAGCTTCAGCAGCTAATTCAGGTCAGACAACACCCATTTTTCTTAGGACACATAAGGGCACACTCTGATCTTTCCAGCCCTCTAATTCAATTTAATGCCCAAGCTGATGCAGCAACTCGTTCCATCTTTCCAATTTTTGTTGGCTCCATTCAAAAGGCCACGGAGTTACACAATCTACACCATTTAAATTTCCAGAGCCTTTGATTACTTTGTAAAATTACCAGGCAACAGGCACGAGAAATAGTAAAAGCATGCCCTAGTTGTGCTGTCTCCCTCCCCATTCAACACTTGGGAGTTAACCCCTGAGGATTACTGCCCGATCAGTTTGGGCAAATGGATGTTACTCATTTTCTTGAATTTGTAATAGCCAAATATATATACACATTTCTGTAGATACCTTCAGTGGCTTTATTTTTGCATCACCACATTCTGGATTGGCTACCAAAGATGTCCTTTCTCATCTTGTTTCAGCCTTTTCTGTTATGGGTAAACCAATACATATTAAAACAGATATTTATCCTACATATACCATTGCCAAGTTTAAACAGTTTTGTGCTACCTTGCAAATTTGTCATACTCCTGGAATTCCATACAACCCTCAGGGCCAAGGCATTGTGGAACTTGCCCACCTTACCTTAAAATCTTGGCTAACCCTCCTTAAGGCTTCTTCCCTTGTATTTACCACACCCAGGCATCACCTTAACAATGCATTATTTGCCCTTATTTTTCTTACCCTAGACAATGAAGGCCATTCGGCAGCAGACAGACACTGCCATCCCTCGTCCAATTCTGTTCTCCCACCTGTTATGTGACACAATCCCCTTACAAATAAATAAAAAGGCCCAGATCCTGTCCTCATCTGGGGAGGAGGCTCAGCTTATGTTTTGGACCAAGATCAAACAGCCCCAAGATGGTTACCAGAACTCCTGGTTAAACAGGTTAATGACTTACCTCAAAACAGGGACAGAGGGACTCCTCATGAGGACAAAATTTATTCTTTTTCAGATGCAGCCAACAATCTGCCAGCCTTGGAATAACAGTTCCTGTGGGCACAGGTACACTGGCTTAGGCACGTCTATTCACTCTTACCATCGCCTGTCTCAACAAATTATAAACTCTATCAGTAACAACTGATAAAAACTCTATCATGAACCATTAAAGATTTGCAGGACCAAATAGACTCCCTGGCAGAAGTGTTCCTTCAAAAAAGACGAGGCTTAAATTTGCTGACAGCTAACCAGGGAGGTATTTGCTTGGCCTTAGGGGAACGATGCTGCATTTATGCCAATAATTCTAGCATAGTATGCACTAAAATTAAGCAGCTTCAAGAAGATCTAGAAAAGAGACGAAGGGAAATATTTGAAAATCCCCTCTGGACTGGGCTTAATGGATTTCTGCCCTATCTTCTTCCCCTATTAGGCCCTTTGTTGGGTTTACTTTTAATGGTGTCCCTAGGACCCTGCATTATAAACAGGCTGTTACAATTTATTAAAGAACAGATTAATATTTTGGCCTCTAAGCCCCTACAGGTCCACTATCATCGCCTGGATATGGAAGACCGTGCTGCCAACATTTAAAAGGATGTTCTACCCTCCTCACAAGCTTATTTCTTAAGGTTACATGCCCACAGATCTCGCTTTCTTATATAAAACTCTAAGTAACAGCTCTGACCAACCATCTTCTGCCCTTGCCATAAGGGTTCGTCCTCCATGGGCCCCTCTGTTTGGGGGAGGACGCACCCATGGAGTGAGGACGTTAGGCCATAATAACAGAGGGTGCAGGAAGGACTGCAGGAGGATGGATCCATGTTTCCCAAAACCCAAGTCTTCTGAGTGACATGCTCTGGTGCATGGCAGTTGGCATGCTTCCCCCTCAAAGCCGTCTCCTTAAAAAACATGCCTAGGCCACCACGAAATCTCCTAGTAAACGTGCTCGATCAGATCAGGAGATATTCTAAGGCCTGTTAGAGAAACAGAGCCTCTATAACCCCCTAAAACATTGGCCTGTAAGGTATGGTCAAATATTTTATATAAGAAAGGGGGAAGATGTCAGGGGCTAGAAGGAAGTTCTCCTTCAAAGAATAGCCTTTCACTTACAAGAAATAGACCCCTGTGAGATTTCCTGCCTGGGAGACATCCCACAGCCATCTATCACCCTGAGACATCCTGCGGCTATCCGTCTTCCTAAAATATCCTGAGGTTATCTCACCCTGTGAAGACATCCAGCAACTGCCGATAAGAGAGCTTTCTCATCCGCAGCATATAAATACACTCTGAGAACTATAAAAGTTTTCAGCATGATCAGAACTGTTGTCTTGCTGTCTTCTCTCATCACTCTTGTCCCTTCATTCCTCCCCAACAAGGTTCAACGCCCATGTTGAAGTGTCCAGCCGGCCCGGACACCTGACACTAAACCATAACCTACTAGACTCTGACTACTAATCCTAATATGATGGAGAAAAATAATCCAAACAGAATGAAAATACAAGCAGTACAGAGGATGCATGGTGTATAGTTGGACTTGCCTTTTGAATGATATAGGGTAGGTGTTATAAATCTAGCTAATTTTTAACTGAAATAGTTCTCCACATGTTTTTAAAGTTAACAAATATGTGAATACCTGTCTCCCTTTCTCTGTAGCCAATTAAGCACATGCATTTTTATATGCACATATAGAATCTTACCTGGTATCACACGTATATTCTTCTGAGGTGTCTGACTTGGCAAATACAAATTGTGAGAAGAGATCACTCCTCCTAAACTCTGTTGGAACTGAAAATTCAACCTATGGGTGAGCCTCCTAGTAGAACAACATTATACATAAATCGATGTTCGGTAAAATAAATATTTTTGCATCTGTGGCTGATGTACATTTCATGAAGAATTTCGATTAGCATATATATTGCTACATTTTATTGTCTGTGTGTGTTTTTTAATATATATATATATATATATATATATATATATATATATATACTCTCCAAATTTTTCCAAATATAAAATATATGTGTCTTATATACACTACCTAAATTCATTCATGTTCATAAATATATGTGTCTTATATACACTACCTAAATTCATTCATGTTCATGTATGTGGATTTATAATCAACATTTCACAAGATTATTCTCAGAAATATTCATCCACCTGAAATACATATTTGTTTCCTATTACTGAAAACTAACTTCAGTGAATGGTGCATACAATCCTAATATTTCTACATTAACTGACCCTGTTTAACATCAATGCAAGTAGATTCCTATGAAACATGATGTGTATTTTGAAGTTCATTTTATTCAACACTGGTACAATAGAATTTCTACAGTTTACGAACATCATAGGACATATATTTCATCCATAAGTTCACAAATTTATAGGCATTTGATTCACTTTCAATCATTTACTGATTCAGAACACATGTATTCCTCCAGGTTTCTTGACTGGTCTTTTCATGAGACTTCATTTCAAACACATTATTTTTGATTTCCATAATCATTTTGAAGCAAAACTCACACACTCTTCATGATAAAACATAACCCTAATATTACCATTAGATGTATTACTGGTTGGAATGAATAATTGTATATCAATATAAGATTTTCTGTATATATTCAGATATCAATTCAATCCTTTATTTAAAGTTGGAAACAATTATATTATTTATTCACAGTATGGTCTATTCATGCATTAGCTCTACATTCATAGACACAGGGTACATCTATTTGTAACCCCAATACTAATTTATTCGTCTTCAAAATGTTGCTCCCAGAAATGGTGGAAGAAATACTCATGTCACCTGATCTACGTATGCATTTATCACAGTAATATTCTGGACACAAAAAGCAGAGGTCACACTTATGATTGTACCAAAGCCTAAATGGAAAGTGAGCATGGATTACTAAAAACATTCATGTCCAGGTTGCCTAATGCTCTCAAATGTCAATCCTATTTATGACAACATATTTGTTTCTTCCTAAGACTATATATTCAACCTCAGCCCTTTTGCAAATGTCTAATCCTATCACTCACTTTATACTTTCCCTGATTTCCTAATGTCTCTATTGATGTCTGCTTTCCTAAATATTTTCACCAGTTCACAATTTTGACTAACACTTCACATGTGCTGACATTTACATTCACTGTCTATGTGATACCCTATTGCTAAAGAACTTTTGTTACAATTCCTGTACTCACTCTTCTTCTGAAACCTACAGAATATCTTCCTAATCCTACCGACTATCCCAGTTTGAGTGGATACTCCCTTCTACATTCAATCATCCAAGGTACAAGGTCCTATGCCATTGATTATTGATTTATCTGAAACATCTATGCAGAACATGTATCAAAGCTAAGTATCCCAATCAAGAGCGCAATGCCCTTGTGGGATTCCAATCTTACCTAGATTTCTGTTTTCATACTTATATTTCACCTATATATTCTTATAAATATCACAGGTTTCCAATACCATTATTCATCAAGCAGAATGATTCCTAACCCAAATCAAACCTGTTATTAAGCGAAACGATACACTGTTCCCTCAATCTAACTTTACAGAAGAGCAGGGACAGTGTTGGTCCTAAAATAGAGGAATGTAGGGAATCTTCCACCTGTTGAAAAACTCAAAGTTTCATGCAGAAGTGATCCCTGGAGAAGATATAGGCACCACTGAAGGACCTGAGAGAGCAAAAGTCAACTTCCATGGCAAACAACCTGGTCAGGATGAAAGGTTGTTACTGAATCAGCCTCTCTGTTCTTTTTTTTATTATTGGTTGTTCAAAACCTTACAAATCTTTTGACATAACATATTCATACATTAGCATACATTAGCTTCAAGTGATTTATGAACTCCCATTTTTACCCCAGATACAGATTGAAGAATCACATCGGTTACACATCCACATTTTTACATAATTCCATACTAGTAATTGTTGTATTCTGCTACCGTTCCTATCCTCTACTATCCCCCCTCCCCTCCCCTCCCATCTTCTCTGTCCACCCCATCTACTGTAATTTATTTCTCACCTTGTTTATTTTCCCATTCCATTCACAACCTCTAATATGTAATTTAGTATAACAATGAGGGTCTCCCTCCATTTCCATGCAATTCCCCTTTTCTCTCTCTTTCCCTCCCACCTCATGTCTCTGTTTAATGTTAATCTTTTCTTCCTGCTCTTCCTCCCTGCTCTATTCTTAGTTGCTCTCATTATATCAAAGAAGACATTTGGTATTTGTTTTTTAGGGATTGGCTAGATTCACTAAGCATAATCTGCTCTAGTGCCACCCATTAGAATATGGACTCAAACAGTCCTGTTTGGAGAGCTGGTCCCGGGTGCCTATGGTTGATATACATTCTAACTTGTGAAAGTGTCACAGGACGTAGGGGCAGCCTCCATCTCATGGGACCCTTGGAAGCAACTGTTAGGACAAAGTTGTTGCTAAGGCAGTGACCTCATTCAGTTCCTGAAGGAAGTGACCTCACCTCACTCCCTTGGTGATGGAACTCTAAGAACTTGGGATGCAGGAAGACAGGCACCCAGAGCCTGTCCCAGTCCCAGTCCCAGTGGTCTCACTTGTTTGGATATACCAAGGACAGAGTCAGTCTTTCTTGGTACCTACTGATATGAGAATGGCCAAAAGCCAGAAAAGCTCTAAAGAGGGGCCTTTCCTGAGAAAGCAGATAGTGGTTCACCAGTGGCTCCTGACATCTTCACAGAGTTGGTTAAAGAGACCAGATCTGAGACAGGACAGGCCATTTCGGGGGAACATACTATGGCCCACCAGTCAGAGGACACTCTGGATAGTCACAGACCTACTTTGGGGAAAGAGGTGCCTCTGTGGGTGTCGCTGTGTGTTTGTGGATTTGCCTCATGTTCTGAGAATAGATAGAAAAGGCGGTTTGTTTGGTTTTGAGTGAACTGTTTCTAGTAAGTCATTTGATAAGGCGAGTGTTTCTATGTCTGTGTATCCCACTGTGTCCATGGTTATAGACATTAGAAAAGATAATGCATCAATTGATGTGTCCTGTCTAGTAGAAAGCTTCCCATCATTTATTCTGCCAAATTGATGAATGGATTTTGGCTTGCCTTATCGATGGGCAACACGCGCTATCTTCCAAAGTTCGTGCGTTCTTCCTGAATTCTGGCCACTCTACAGAATAGGCTCATGGTTTTGTGTCCAATATATGTACCACTTCCAAACCCTGTTACATGGCCATGTACTGGATAGCTGAAGGGAATGGCGAGCATCTCAGAAAACTCAGATATCAGTGTGACCAATAAAGTCTCAGTGGAGAAACCCTGCTTTGCTTACCTATTGTTCTGTTGCCCTGAATGTCAGGAAGGTCTTTGTTTCAGGCCACCGCTTTGTGAAGCCTGAAGAAAACAGGTTTCAAATGGAAATGAATGGGCATCACCTGTGGCTCTTTAGTTAATTGCTTTGAAAAGGGATGTGTCTGAATCAGCCTCTTGGCCCTGTTTGAGGCAATGGCTTAGATTCTCACCACCTGATGTATCTTAAGAATGATCCCATGTGTGCATTCAAAACCAAAATGGCCAAAAGAGCAGTCATTGTGGATGAAGTCTCTCCCCTTCCTCTTTTAGGTTCCTGACCTCCATCAAGTGAGAATAGGGATAATTTGGGTCAAATGATTTCTTCAAAGCCCTGCAGAAGCTAGCCGATATTTGCTTGGGTTTTATAATGACTCCAATTCACATAAAAAAATAAACCCCACAGTCAGTAGGCCTCAAATTGGAGAAGCAGAGAAGTATTAACAGCAGGCCTATTTGATCACTCCTAGTTCACAGGAAGTGTGTCCAGGCAACCCTGATTTTAGGCGATTAAGGGGCAAGGGAGATTATTTTGGAGACTGTCTTGGGTTTCGCCCCTCATGGAAACATCCAGCCAGAGGTTATGATGAGTGTCTATATGAAAGATCATGAGGGCCATGTGGGAGTGTTTTGGTTTTAATTGTGGCCATTTGTTTGGTGTTTGGAAGAGATGACTGGGTCCACCTTTACATGAAGTCTGGTGTGATCCCCCTTAGAGACTGAGTTCTGGAACTGAACTCAGAGAATTATTGCCATGAATTGTGTTGGGATTTTCAGAGGCCATGCATGAGAGTCCCCCTTGAAAACTGAGATCTATGTGCAGGGTGGCTTTCAACAGAGCACTGGGAATCACAGCCAAGATATCACGTGATTTTATTCTGAAAGACTTGTCAGACATATTTGAGAGTCGAAACACACATGGACCTCATTGTAGACCTCAATGGGACTGGCTTCATGTGACCATTTGGCCACTTTTTGAGAAGCCTTGCCTGTGAGAATTCTCCAAAGCTTTCATTGAAATGTGCTTCCTCTACATTTAATGGTTCTGGAGTGAATTTTAACCCACAGTGCCTCCAACATCATCATTGAAAAATGGCTACAAAAATACCATAAAATTTTTGAAATTCCCATGACCAGGTGGCAATGGAGGACCTTTGGATGTCCTGTTGCTGATCATGAGTATACCAGACAGTGCTTTGATTGACTCGGTTTCATGAAAATCGTGTAGAACAGAGATGCCAATAAGTTGGAGCCTGCTGAGTAGTGGGCCTAGAGCCGTGGTGGTCAGGTGTGTGATAAAACATCTGTGGTGGGGCCTGTGGATCTTCCATTGGCTTCCAAATGGCTTGTGACTGACATGGTGCAGCAAGCAGTCCCTTCTATATAAAGGCATCTTGTAATACTGAGAGATTTCAGGGCAATGTTCAGAATCAAGTTGCTATGGTCAATGGGGCAATATATGTGGGCTAGAAGTATGTTTGGTGCATTCTCCTGCAGAAACTGACCCACCACATGTGACAGA
Organism: Callospermophilus lateralis; assembly: GCF_048772815.1. NCBI lineage: Eukaryota > Metazoa > Chordata > Mammalia > Rodentia > Sciuridae > Callospermophilus > Callospermophilus lateralis. The sequence goes on from NW_027517183.1 coordinate 206,313, forward strand.
ACTCCCTCCAGCACTGTGACCCACTAGAACTCCTTGTATTTTTGAATCAAATAGCAAACTCCCAGTGCAGCAGCAAGAAACACCACCAAAAGTGGAGGATGACCAAATGGCTTCACAGTCCACATGGGGAGACACTTAGTCCCCAGTGGTCACAGTTTACCTACAAAGAGCAAATTCAGCACTGCTGCCTCATCTTCACTGGAAAATAAGAAACCATGTCCTCCAGGTCACATAGATGTAGACCCAGCTTTGATGGTCTCACTACAAATGAAGCTAAAGCTCCAGAAAACAACATATTTTTCAGGTGCCCAACCTCAGAGGCAGTTCTTCAAGAAGTCTTTAGGCCTGCAGAGCTCCATGTTTGTGGAGTGTTTACCCTATCCCTTACTTTTGGGAACTCCTCTACCACCTCCAGTGTTGTGAACTACTGAGCATATTCCATTCCAGATATGTATTTACAGATTTTCTAACACTTCTCCTCTAATTGTGTCTTACTTGGGGCAAAAGTAATGTCAAGCCATAGTTCTTGATGAGAGTGGGAACATTTTTGTGTAGCACATATTTGCATACACATTGGATTCATTTTCCAATTTTCCATTTGAAATACTGAATCCCTGACACTAACCCCTACCCTACTAGACTCTGACTACTAATCGTAATATCATGGAAAATAATAACCCAATCAGAATAGAAATACAAGCAGTTAAGAGGAGGCATGTTTGTATTCTTGGACTTGCCTTTTGCATTATATAGGGTAGGAGTTATAAATCTTGTCAATTTTTTTGTTGAAATAGTTCTCCATGTGTTTTTAAAGTTAACAAACATGTGAATTTATGTCTCCCTTTCTCTGTAGCCTAGTCAGCAAATGTATTTTTATATGCATATAATGAATCCTACCTAGTATCACAAGTACATTTTTGTGAGGTGGCTGACTTGGCAGATACAAATTGTGAGAAGATATCACTCCTCCTAAACGCTGTTGAAACTGAAAATTCAACCTATGGCTGAGCCTCCTATTTGAACAACATTATACATAAATCCATGTTCAGTAAGATTAATATTTTTGGATCTCTGGATGATATGTATTTCACAATAAATTTCGGTTGGCATACATAATGCTACATTGTAATGTCTCTCTGTGTATATATATATATATATATATATATATATATATATATATACTCTCAAGATTTTTCAAAATATGAAATATATGTGCCTTATTGTGCACTCCCCAAATTCATTCATATCATGAATGTGGATTTATAATCAACTTTTCAAAAGATAATTCTCAGAAATATTCATCAACCTGAAATACATATTGGTTGCCTAGTACTGAAAACTATCTTCAGTAAATGGTGCATACAAAACCTAATATTTCGACATTGCAAGTTGGCCGCGAATAGAGTGCATCACACCCAGTGAACCACGCCACATTGCAGGTGAATAACGAGTTAGAATGACAAAAGACTATCTTGTTAGGATCTTACAGAAAAATGGGTGTGCACCGAAACCTAAAAGAATGATTTCCACCAACGAGGTCCGGTAATTGAGTCTCAAACGCGAGCCAAATATGCAACCGGAGATCTGGGCTTACTGATCCGTGCGGCCCGCCCCGTGGCTACCTACGTCGGGGCACCACCGAGAAGCGACTAGCATCCAGGGAGAAACGTTGCTGCTGATTCTGTGGAATCCTGCCGGCTGACCCCCCACTGAGCCCCAGGCGGAGTTCGGGATCTCAGTCAGGGAAGGAAGCGCTACAGTTCTATCCCCCACAACGGAAACTCCATCAAGGAAACCAACGGCAACCATCTTGGAGAGCTGAAGTAACCACCGCCACTCTCCGACAGATTGCAACAATAAAACAGTTGTGTGTTTTCCGCTCATCTCCCATACAGTAGGATATTTGCATAAAATCTTTCCTAAGCTTTCCAGGGGAGGGATTATCAGAGAGAGCCTGAATAGAGATGGGGGGGGGAAACTAGAGGCACCTGACCTTCAACTCCCCCTCCCATCAGTGGTGAAAACAAAATCTGTCTAGCCAGCGATGGGGAAGGGGCAAACGGAAAAAAAAAAACAATAGAGTGCTGGGGTTCCCAATAGACACAATCCACACCCAATAAACGGCAGGCCAGAGTACAGTTTGAGCTGCCGAGGGCATTACTCAGGGGAAAACTGGTGTAGCAGGAGAAACCAGGACTAGCACGAGAAACCAGGGGACTAGAGGCCAGGCCCGCGTGACTGGGCGCCTGGAGAACGCTCGCCCGCCGGCAACAGCCGGCCCGCTGCAGGTGCGACTGGACCGCTGGAGACCGCCTGCCCACCAGCGACCAATCACCTGCCATATGCCCGCCCTAATGGGTGGCTAGAGATCGCACAACCGCCAATGACAGCCCACCCGCTGACTGCGTGACTGGACAGCTTGTGACCGCCTGCACACCCGCGACCAGGAGCTGAAAACAAACAGAGACAGTACAGTCCCACACCCCCATGCGAACACCCGGGCAAAGAGCCTGGGGCCCACCATAGCAGAGAGGTGACATCACTGGAGCTCGGCTGTCGGAATTCCTTCCCAGTGGAATCCACTTTAGCATGCACAGTCTACCAACACAAAGGAGCTACAATAGAGATATATAAAACCAAAACAAATATATAGAAGAGAGCAGAAACACAGCAATCAAACCGAGCTGGAAAGTAATGTGAACTTCATGAAAAAACAAGGGAAAAAGGTGTACAAATAATGCCGGACAACTTAATTCTACAGGAGGACCTAGAATCATCAGAAACAGGGATAGGGAAAAAACTCAATGGATCCCTAACTCAGATGGAAAGAAATATTAGAGAAGACATGAGGCAGCAAGTCCAAGCAATAAAAGAATATTTTGAAAATGAATTAAACAAACAAATTCAAATGGCAAAGAACAAGCTTTACCAAAAGACAGAGTTCTTAAAAAAATCAAACAGTAATCCTAGGAATGCAGAAAAATATAAACCACATTAAAAACTCAAACGAGAATATTGTAAATAGACTAGATTAAGTAGAAGTCAGAAGATCAGATAATGAAGACAAAGTTTATCAACTTGAATAGAATATAGTCAACACAGAAAAGATGCTTATATCCCATGAGCAATTTATTTAAGAGATATGGGATGTCATAGAAAAACAAATTTGAGAGTCATCAGGATAGAAGAAGGCATAGAGATTCAAACCAAAGGAATGGACAACATATTAAATGAAATAATTCTAGAAAATTTCCCAGAGATAAAAGATGGAATGGATTGCCAAATCCTTGAAGCCTACATGACCTCAAACATTCAAAACCATAATAGACCAACTCCAAGACATAGAATTATCAAGATAGCTAACATACAGAACAAGGAGAGAATATTAAAAGCTAAAAGAGAAATGAGGCAGATTACATTCTGGGGTAAACCAATTAGGTTAACGACTGATTTTTCATCACAAACTTTGAAAACGAGTAGATCCTGGAACAATGTATTTCAAACGCTGAAAAATAATGGATTCCAACCAAGAGTACTGTATCCATCAAAATTAAGTTTGGGATTTGACAATGAAATTAGTGTCTTTCACGATAAACAAAAGCTAAAAGAATTTGCAGAAAGAACACCAGCACTGCAAAGCATTTGAGCAAAATAATAGAAGAAGAGGAATTGAAAAATAGTGCCCCAAACTAACAGCAGGAGGTATCTCAGTAAAGGGGGAGGAAAATAACCAAAAAGTAAAAACTAGCCAAACTAAAAATAAATAAATAAATAAACATGAATGAAAGTAAAAATCATATTTCAATTGTAACCTTAAATGTTAATGGCATAAACTCACCAATCAAGAGACATAGGTTAGTAACCTGAATCAAAAAAACAAATCCTACAGTCTGCTGCCTTCAGGAGACTCATATGATAGGTAAAGACATACACAGGCTGAAAGTAAAAGTTTGGGATAAATCATACCACTCACATGGCCCTCGGAAGCAAGCAGGAGTAGCCATACTCATATCAAATAAAATCAATTACAAACCTACGCTGATAAAAAGGGATAACGAAGGACACTATGTACTGTTAAAAGGAACCATCAACCAACAAGACATAACAATTATCAATTTGTATGCACCAAACAATTGAGCTGCAACGCTCATGAAACAAACTCTCCTCAAGTTCAAGAGTCAAATAGACTACAACACAATAACTACGGGTGACTTCAACACACTGATCTCGCCATTAGAAAGATCCTCTAGACAAAAACTGAATAAAGAAAATATGGAATTCAACAGCACAATAAATAACCTAGGCTTAACCAACATATATAGAATATATCAACCATCCTCAAGTGGATACACGTTCTTCTCAGCAGCACAAGGATCCTACTCAAAGATAGTTCATATATTATGCCATAGGGCAACCCTTAGTAAATATAAAGGCTTGGAGATAATACCATGCACCATATCTGATCATATTGGAATGAAACTGGAAATAAATGATAAAAGAAGGAAGGAAAAATCCTACATCATATGGAAAAATGAACAATATTCTACTGAATGATCAATGGGTTACAGAAGACATAGAGGAGGATATAAAAAATTCTTATAGACAAATGACAATACAGACACAACATACTGGAATCTATGGGACACAATGAAAGCAGTTTTAAGAGGGAAATTCATTTCTTGTAGTTCTTTCCTCAAAAAAATAAAATAAAATAAAATAAATGAACTCACACTACACCTCAAAAACCTAGAAAAAGAAAAGAAAAACAACAGCAAATGTAGTAGAAGACAAGAAATAATTAAAATTAGAGCAGAAATCAACGAAATTGAAACAAAAAAAACATTGAAAAAATTGATAAAACTAAAAGTTGGTTCTTTGAAAACATAAATAAGATCGACAGGCCCTTAGCCATGCTAACAAAGAGAAGAAGAATGAGAACTCAAATTACTAACATACGGCATGAAAAAGGCATTATCACAACAGACACTACAGAAATACAGAAGATAATTAGAAAGTATTTTGAAACCCTATATTCAAATGAAATAGAAGATAGTGAAGATATCAATAAATTTCTTAAGTCATACGATGTGCCAAGATTGAGTCAGGAAGACACACACAATTTAAACAGACCAATAACAAAGGAAGAAATACAAGAAGCCATCAAAAGACTACGAACCAAAAAAAGCCCTGGAGCGGATGGGTATAGAGCGGAGCTCTACAAAACCTTAAAAGAAGAATTAATACCAATACTTTTCAAGCTATTTCAAGAAATAGAAAATGAAGGTGCTCTTTCAAATTCATTCTATGAGGCCAAAATCACCCTGATCCCGAAACCAGACAAAAACACTTCAAAGAAAGAAAACTACAGACCAATATCTCTAATAAACTAGAATGCAAAAATTCTCAATAAAATCCTGGTGAATGTAATACAAAAGCATATCAAAAAATTGTGCACCATGATCAAGTAGGATTCATCCCAGGGATGCAAGGCTAGTTCAATATACGGAAATCCATAAATGCTATTCACCACATCAATAGACTTAAAGACAAGAACCATATGATCATCTTGATAGATGCAGAAAAAACATTCGACAAAGTTCAGCCTCCCTTTATGTTCAAAACACTAGAAAAACTAGGGATAACAGGAACTTACCTCAACATTGTAAAAGCTATATATGCTAAACCTCAGGCTAGCATCATCGTAAATGGAGAAAAACTGAAGGCATTCCCTCTAAAATCTGGAACAAGACAGGGATGCCCTCTATCACCACTTCTATTCGATTTAGTTCTTGAAATACTAGCCAGAGCAATTAGACAGACAAAAGAAATTAAAGACATGAAAATAGGAAAAGAAGAATTAAATTATCGCTATTTGCAGATGACATGATAATATATTTAACAGACTCAAAAGGGTCTACAAAAAACTGCTAGAGTTAATAAATGAATTCAGCAAAGTGGCAAGATATAAAGTCAACACGCATTAATCAAAGGCATTCCTGTATATCAGCAGAAAAACTTCTGAAATGGAAATGAGGAAAACCACTCCATTCACTATATCCACAAAGAATATAAGATACTTGAGAATCATCCTAACGAAAGAGGTGAAAGATTTATATAATGAAAACTACAGAACCCTAAAGAGAGAGATAGAAAAAGATCTTAGAAGATGGAAAAATGTACTTTGTTCATGGATAGACAGAACTAACATCATCAAAATGTTGATATTACCCAAAGTTCTCTACAGGTTTAAATCGGTGCCAATAAAAATCCCAACGGCATTTATTGTAGAAATGATAAAGCAATCATGAAATTCATATGGAAAAACAAAAGACCCTGAATACCAAAAGCAATTCTAAGCAGGAAGTGTGAATCTGGAGGTATAGCGATACAAGAGTTCAAACTGTACTACAAAGCAATAGTAATAAAAACATCGTGGTACTGGTACCAAAACAGGCAGCTGGACCAATGGTATAGAATAGAGGACACAGAAACCAATCCACAAAATTACAACTTTCTTATATTTGATAAAGGGGCTAAAAACATGCAATGGAGGAAAGATAGCATCTTCAACAAATGGTGGTGGGAAAATTGGAAATCCATATGCAACAAAATGAAACTGAATCCCTTTCTCTCACCATGCACAAAAGTTAACTCAAAATGGATCCAGGAGCTAGATATCAAATCAGAGACACTGCGTCTAATAGAAGAAAAAGTTGGCTACGATCTACATACTGTGGGGTCGGGCTCCACATTCTTTAATAGGATGCCCATAGCCAAAGAGTTAATAACAAGAATAAACAAATGGGACTCACTTAAACTAATTTTTTTTTTCTCAGCAAGAGAAACAATAAGAGAGGTAAATAGAGAGCCTACATCCTGGGAACAAATTTTTACCCCTCACACTTCAGATAGAGCCCTAATATCCAGAATATACAAAGAACTCAAAAAAATTAAACAATAAGATAACAAATAACCCAATCAACAAATGGGCCAAGGACCTGAACAGACACTTCACAGAGGAGGACATTCAATCAATGAACAAGTACATGAAAAAATGCTCACTATCTCTAGCAGTCAGAGAAATGCAAATCAAAACCACCCTATGATACCATCTCACTCCAGTAAGATCGGCAGCCATTATGAAGTCAAACAAAATAAGTGTTGGTGAGAATGTGGGGAAAAGGGTACACTTGTACACTGCTGGTGGGACTGCAAATTGGTGAGGCCAATTTGGAAAGTACTATGGTGATACCTGGGAAAGCTGGGAATGGATCCACCATTTGACCCAGCTATCACCCTTCTCGGACTATTTCCTGAGGATCTTAAAAGAGCGTACTGTAGAGATACTGCCACATCAATGACATAGCTGCACAATTCACAATAGCTAGACTGTGGAACCAACCTAGATGCCCTTCAATAAATGAATGGATAAAAAAATGTGGCTTTTATACAAAATGGAGTATTACTCTTCATTAAAAAATGACAAAATCATAGAATTTGCATGGAAATGGATGTCATTAGAGCAGATTATGCTAGGCGAAGCTAGCCAATCCTTAAAAAAACAAATGCCAAATGTCTTCTTTGATATTAAAAGAGCAACTAAGAACAGAACATCGAGGAAGAGCATGAGGAAAAGTTTATCATTAAACAAAGACGAGTTGGGGGAGAGAAAGGGAGAGAGAAGGGAAAGCATATGGAAATAGTAGGAGACCCTCAATGTTACACAAAATTACATATAAGAGGATTTGAGGGGAAATGGGGGGGAAACAATGGAGAGAATTGAACAACAGCAGATGAGGTAGAGAGGGAAGATGGGAGGGGAGGGGAGGGGGGATAGTGGGGGATAGGAAAGGTCGCAGAATACAACAGTCACTAATATGCTATTATTCAAAAATGTGAATGTGTAACCAATGTGATTCTGAAATTCATATTTGTGGAAAAAATGGGAGTTCATAACCCATTTGAGTCAAATGTATCAAAGATGATATATCATGAGCTTTGTAATGTTTGGAACAACCAATGGAAATAAATAAATAAATAACGGTTTAAAATTGAGTGAGAAGAAATCAGCAAAAAATGGGTTGAGATGCATTCATTTTGCTAAGCAGAAACTTTGTTTCGTTTAGTTGTAACTATCACAAATTTATTTTACCAGGAAATTGGCTTTTGAAAATGCACATAAATTGAGATTAAAGGATAATTCACCTACCTTCATGAAAAATTCATAGCATTTTCTATATTTTTCATATTTCATTTTTTTCGTGAATATTTTGTCATGGACCAGGTCTAGTCTTAGGCTATTCTTCCAGAATACTACCTCATCTGACAAATTCGTACAATGTGTTGGATTGTTGTTTTCACCTTTTATTTAATAGTTTCTAGCTGATAATGTGTATTTTCTTTATCTTTATTTGCACATATATACCCAACAATATCTTTGCATTTTATGTTTTACTGGGGAAGAGACTCATCAAAAGCTCTTTGTTATATGTATCAACAATCAGACATTTAGAGCACACAATTATTCTTAATTTTGCATGAAAATATCTTTGTACTATTTTCTTATACAGATTTAGAATTATTAATAATGTCCCTAATATAATAAGTAATTACTTACAAGAAGAATTAAACAATTGACTTTATATCAATTATGAATATGAAAAGTACTAAAATAAGCATTTGGCAATTAATACACAATTGATAGAAATTGAAATCACAAGAAAGCCTTTAAAATGTCAGTGCATATGGTCCTTAAATAATAGGTTATTCAAAAAACTTTTTCTAATTCATAAGATTTAATATGCCGTATTATAGCTTAATGTGATATAAAACCTTAAATTATCAGTATTGATAAAAAGAATGATACCTGTTTATTTAAATATGTTTATTTGATTTTCACTGTAAGATGTTAATTCTGGAAGGCTTGAGAATTAAGAAAGTTTTGGTCTATATTATTTTTAACAGGCTATTCAAAGTACTTTTAAATGTATATGTATGTATATATATATATACATAATATGTAATGCATATGCATGAATATAGATACATATGTATAAAAATTTATTTTAATATATCTATCAGGTGATTATAATTATTAAATTTTCTCAAGAAAAGAACAATGACTATAAAAAACAGTCTTAAATTTAAATTTCATAGCATACTACTGTTTGTAATGACATGAGAGAAAAACAGATATGAAAGGAAAACGAAAAAGCAAGAGAGAGAAGGGGGAAAATGAGGAAGAAAGTAAGTAAAGATGAGGGAGAGGCATGTTCGATGTAAAGATAAAAGTGGAGGGGCTGGGTTTGTGTTTCAGTGGTAATATGCTTTTCTAGCATGTGTGGGACACTGGGTTCTATTCTAAGCACCACATACAAATAAACAAAATGAAGGTCAATCACAACTGAAAAAATTAAAAATAAAAAAGTAGAAATATTACCAAAACTCCAAGCTTTTATGAATGTTAAATTAAAAAAAATATGTTACATAGCCTTATGTAATTTCTAGACTATCCAAAAGAGTCATTAAATGTTAGATTATTAGTGCGATAACTAAAAATCCATTGCTCTTTCCTCAACATTCTGTGGCATGCTAGTGGTAAAATAAATTCTATTATAACACCAAAAAAAATCTAATATTTCTATAGTAACTGACCCAGTTTAATATCAAGGCTAGTAGATTCCTATGGGACATGATGTGTATTTTGACATTCATTTTTATTCAACACTGGAACATTACTGTTTCTTCAGTTTATGCACATCATAGGATATATATTTCATCCACAAGTTCGCTAATTTATACGCATTTGTTTCACTTTCAGTCACTTCCTGCTTCAGAACACATGTATTTCTCTATGTTTCTTGACTGCTCTTTTCATGAGACTTCTTTCCAAACTCATTATTTTCGATTTCCATTATCACATTTGAAGCAAAACTCACACACCCGTCATGATAAACCAAACCCTAATATTACCATTAGATGTACAACTAGCTGGAATGAATGATTGTATATCAATATAAGATTTCTTACTTAGTTTCAGATATCAATTAAATCCATTATTTAAAGTGGAACCAGTTATATTATTTATTCACAGTATGGTCTTTTCATGCATTATCTCTATATTCATAGACACAGGATACACCTCTTTGTACCCCCAATACTAATTTATACGTCTTCAAAATATTGCTCCCAGAAATGGTGGAAGAAATGCACATGTCACCTGATTTACATATACATTTTACCACAGTAATATTCTGGACACAAAACGCAAAGGTGACACTTATGATTTTACCAAACCTAAATGGAAAGTGAACATGGATTACTAAAAACTTCCATGTCCAGTTTGCCTAATGCTCTCAAATGTGAATCCTATTCTTGACTACATATTTGTTTCTTCCTAAGATTATATATTCAACCTCAAGCCTGTTGAAAATGTCTAATCTTATCACTCACTTTTTCATTTGCCTGATTTCCTAATGTCTCTATTGATATCTGCTTTCCTACATATTTTCTCCAGATTATCATTGTGACTGACTCTTCACATGTGCTCACATTTACATTCAATCTCTACCAGAAACCCTATTGCAAAAGAACTTTTGGTCCAAATCCTATACTCACTCTTAGTTCTAAACCTACAGACTATCTTTCTAATAATACCGACTATCCCTTTTTGACTAGAAGTTCTCTTTGACATTCCATCATTCAAGGTACAAAGTCCTATGCCATTGAACATCGATTTATCTGAGACATTTCTGCAGAACATAATTCAAAGCTAAGTATCCCAATCAAGGGCCCAATGCCCTTCTGGGCTTCAAATCTTACCTAGATTTCTGTTTTCATTCTTATATTTCACTTTTACATTCTTGTAAATATTACGGGTTCCCAATACCATTATTCATGCCGTAGAATGTTTCTTAACCCAAATTGAACTTTTATTAACCGTAACCATACACTCTTCCCTGAATCAAACTTTACAGAAGAGCAGGGACAGAGTTGCTTTTACAATACAGGAATGTAGGGGTTCTTAAACCTGCTGAGATCCTCAAAGGTCCATGCAGAAATGATCCCTGAAGAAGACGTCGGCAGCTATGAAGGAGTTGAGAGAGCAAAAGTCATCTTGCATGGCAAACCCCCTTGTCAGGATGAAGGGATGTGTCTGAATCAGTCTCTCTATCTAAATGTAGAGAAGATGGACTAAACCAGTCCTGTGTGGGGAGATGTTCCCAGGCGCCTATGTTTGTTATACCATTCTATCTTGTGAAATTGTCACCGAAAGTAGGGGCAGCCTCTATCTCATGGGACCCTTGGAAGCAAATGTTAAAACAAAGTGATTGCCAAGGTAGTGACCTCATACATTTCCTGAAGAAAGTGACCTACCTCACTTCCTTGGTGATGTAACTCTCTGAACTTGGGATCCAAGATGCCAGGCTGCCAGAGCCAGTCCCAGTCCCAATCCCAGTGGGCTCACTTGTTTGGATGTACCAAGGACAGAGTCAGTATTTCTTGGTATCTACTGATGTGAGGATTGCCAAATGCCAGGACAGATCTGAAGAGGGGCCTTTCCTGAGAAAGCAGGTAGTGGCTCACCGCTGGCTCCTGAGAACTTCACAGAGTTTGCAAAGGAGACAGATCTGAGACAGGACAGGACATTTCATTGGAACATAATACGGCCCAACAGACAGAGGACACTCCAGATAGTCAGAGACATACTTGCGGGAAGGAGATGCCTTTGTGAGTGTGATTGTCAGTTTGTGGTTTTGTCTCATGTTCTGAGAATAGGTAGGAAAGACAGTTTGTTTGGTTTGGAATGGACTGTTTCTAGTAAGTCTTTTGACAAGGTGAGTGATTCTATGCCTGTGTATCCCACTGTGTCCGTGGTTGTAGACATTAGAAAAGAGAATGCATCAATGGATATGTCCTGTCTTGTAGAAAGCTTCCCAGCATTCATCCTGCCCAATTTATGAATGAACTGCAGCTTGCCTTATGGAGGGACAACACCTACTATCTTCCTAAGTTCCTGTTTTCTTCCTGAATTCTGGCAACTCTGCAGAATAGGCTCATATTTTTGTGTCCAAGATATGTACCACCTCCAAGCTCTGTTACATGGCCATGTACTGGATAGCGGTAAGGAATGGCGAGCATCTCAGAAAACTCAGATATCAGTGTGACCAGGAAATTCTCAGTGGAGAAACCCTGCTTTGGGCCATTCTCTTACCTATGTTTCCGTTGCCCTGAATGTCAGGAAGGTCTTTGCCTCAGGCCACCCCTTTGTGAAGCCTGAAGAAAACAGTTTTCAAATGAAAATGAATGGTCATCACCTGTGGCTCTTTGCTTAATTTCTTTGGAAATGGATGTGTCTTAATCAGCCTCTTGGACCTGTGTGAGGTTGTGGCTTAGATTCTCAGCACCTGATGGATCTAAAGAAAGATCCCATGTGTGCATCCAAACCAAAATGGCAAAAAGATCAGTTATGGTGGATGAAGTGTCTTGCCTTCCTTTGTTATGTTCCTGACCTACATCAAGTGAGAATAGGGATCATTTGGTTCAAATGAAATCTTCAAAGCCCTAAAGAAGTGCTTGGTTTTCTCATTATTCCAAATCACATAAAGAATCTATACCTGACAGGCAGTAGGCTTCAAAATGGAGAAGCAGAGCAGTATTAACTGCAGTCCTATTTTATCACTCCTGGTTCAAATGCAGGGTGTCCAGGCCCCTATGACTTTAGGCAAATGAGGGGTAAGAGAGCTTATTTTGGACACTAACACATACCCCACTAGACTCTGACTACTAATCCTAACATGATGGAGAATAATAACCAAAACAGAATAGAAATACAAGCAGTTCAGAGGAGTCATGTTGTATAATTGGACTTGCCTTTTGCATTATATAGGGTAGGAATTATAAATCTACTCAATTTTTAATTAAAACAGTTCTCCATGTGTTTTTAAAGTTAACAAATATGTGAATTCCTCTCTCCCTTTCTCTGTGGCCTATTCAGCACATGTGTTTTTATATGCACATATAGAATCCTACCTGGTATCACATGTATATACTTGAGAGGTTGCTGACTTGGCAGATGCAAATTGTGAGAAGAGATCACTCCTCTTAATGCTGTTGGAACTGAAAATTCAAACTATTGGTGACCTTTCTAGCTGAACAAAATTATATATAAATCCATGTTCAGTAAAAAGTATATTTTGGGATGTGTGGATTATATATATTTCATAATAAATTTCAATTGGCATATATATTGCTACTTTTTAATGTCTGTGTGAGTGTGTGTGTGTGTATATATATAGGCATATGTATATATATGTATCTATATATATATCTATATATCTATATATCTATATATATCTATATCTATATCTATATCTATATATATATCTATATATATATACACTCTCTCCAGATTTTTGAAAATATGAAATATATGTGTCTTATTATACACTCCCAAAATTTATTCATGTTCATGTATGTGGATTTATTATCAACTTTTCACAAGATTATTCTCAGAAATATTCATCCACCTGAAATACATATTTGTTTCCTAGTACTGAAAACTAACTTCAGTGAATGATGCATACAAATCCTAATATTTCTACAGTTACTGACCAAGTTTAACATCAATGCAAGTAGATTCCTATGGGACATGATATGTATTTTGACGTTCATTTGTATTCAACACTGGTACATTACTATTTCTTCAGTTTATGCACATCATGGGATATATATTCCATCAACAAGTTCGCTAATTTATATCAATTTGTTTCACTTTCAATCACTTCCTGCTTCAGAACACATATATTCCTCCATGTTTCTTGACTAGTCTCTTCATGAGACTTCTTTACAAACACATTATTTTCGATTTCCATAATTACTTTTGAAGCAAAACTCACACACCCTTAATGACAAACCATAACCCTCATATTACCATTAGATGTATAACTGATAGGAATGAATGACTGTGTATCAATATAAGATTTCTTATATATTTTAAGATATCAATTTAATCCATTATTTAAAGTGGAATCAGTTATATTATTTATTCACAGTATCATCTATTCATGCATTATCTCTATATTCATAGACACAGGGTACACCTCTTTGTACCCGCAATACTAATTTATACATCTTCAAAATATTGCTCCCTGAAATGGTGGAAAAAATACTTATGTCACCTGATCTACGTATACATTTTATCACAGTACTATTTTGGATACAAAATGCAAAGATCACACATATGTTTGTACAAAAGCCTAAATTGAATGGGAGCATGGATTACTAAAAACATTGATGTCTAGGTTGCCTAATTCTCTCAAATGTCCATCCTATTGGTGACTACATATTTGTTTCTTCGAAGATTATATAGTCAACATCAACCCTGTTAAAATGTCTAATCCTATCACTCACTTTATACTTTGCCTGATTTCCTACTGTCTCTATTGATGTTTCCTTTCCTACATATTTTCCCCAGTTTACCTATGTGACTGACTCTTCACATGTGCTGACATTGACATTCATTCTATTACCGAAACCCTATTGATAAAGAACTTTTGGTCCATATCCTGTACTCACACTTCTTGCAAAACCTACCAACTATCTTCCTAATCCTATGGACTATCCCTGTTTGAGTGGATGTTCTTTTCTACAATCTATCATCCAAGGTACAAGGTCCTATGTCATTGATAATCAATTTATCTGAGACATCACTGCAGAACGTAATTCAAAGCTAAGTATCCAAATCAAAGGCCCAATGCCAATATGGACTTTAAATCTTACTACTTTTCTGTTTTCATACATATTTTTCAACTCTATGTTCTTATATATATCACAGATTCCCAATACCATTATTCATCCAGCAAAATGATTCCTAACCCAAAACAAACATGTAATTAACCCTAACCATAAACTGTTCCCTCAATCTACATTTACAAAAGAGCAGGGACAGAGTTGGTCTTACAATACAGGAAAGTAGGGGATTGTCCACCTGCTGAGAACCTCAAAGGTCCATGCAGAATTGATCCCTGGAGAAGATGTAGGCAGGTATGAAGGTCCTGAGAGATCAAAAGTCATCTTCCATGCCAAACAACCTGGTCAGGATGAAGGCTTTTGTCTGAATCAGCCTCTCTCTTCTTAATCTAGAGAAGATGGACCAAATGAGGCCTGTGTGGAGAGCTGTTCCCAGGTGCCTATGGTTGATATACCATTCTAACTTGTGAAAGTGTCACAGAAATACGGTCAGCCTACATGTCATGGGACACTTGGATGCATGTGTTAGGACAAACTGGTTGCCAAGGCAGTAACCTCATTCAGTTCCTGAAAGAAGTTACCTCACCTCACTTTTTTGTTGATGGCACTTTCTGAACTTGGGATCCAGGAAGCCAGGCACCTAGAGCCTGTCTCAGTCCCAGACCTAGTGGTCTCACTTATTTGATATAACAAGGACAGAGTCAGTCTTTCTTGGTATCTACTGATGTGAGAATGGACAAATGACAGGAAAGCTCTTAAGAGGGGCCTTTCCTGAGAAAGAAGGCAGTGGCTAACTGCTGGCTCCTGACAACTTCACAGAATTGGCCATGGACACCAGATGTGAGATAGGAGAGGCCATTTCGGGGGAACATAGTATGGCCTATCAATCAGAGGACACTCCGGATAGTCACAAACCTACTTGGAGGAAGGAGTTGCTTATCTGGCTGGGGGTGTGGGTTTGAGGTTTTTTTCTCATGCTCTGAGAATATGTCTGAAAGGCTGTTTGTTTGGTTTGGAGTGCAGTGTTTCCAGAAAGTCGTATGAAAAGGCGAGTGTTTCTATGTCTGTGTATCTCACTGTGTCAGTGGTTGTAGACATTAGCAAAGAGAATGCATCAATGGATGAGTCTTGTCTAGTAGAAAGCTTCCCAGCATTCATCCTTCCCAATTTATGAATGGACTGCGGCTTGCCTTATGGATCGGCAACACCTGCTATCTTCCTAAGTTACTGTTTGCTTCCTGAATTCTGGCCACTCTCCAGAATCGGCTCATGGTTTTGTGTCCAAGATATGTACCAACTCCAAGCTCTGTGACACGGCCATGTATTGGTTAAATGAAGGGCATGGCGAGCATCTCAGAAAACTCAGATATCAGTGTGACCAGTAAAGACTCAGTGGAGAAACCATGCTTTGGGCCTTTTCCTTACCTAATGTTCTGTTGCCCTGAATGTCAGGAAAGTCTTTGCCTCAGGCCACCCTTTTTGAAGCCTGAAGAAAAGTTTTCAACTGCAAATGAAGGGGCATCAACTGTGGCTCTTTGCTTAATTGCTTTGGAAAGGGATATGTCTTAATCAGCCTCTTGGCCTTGTGTAATTCTGTGGCTTAGATTCTCTGCACCTGATGGATCTAAAGAGAGATCCCATGTATGCATCCAAAAGCAAAATGTCCAAAAGAGCAATCATTGTGGATGAAGTCTCTCTCCTTCCTTGGTAAGGTTCCTGACCTCCATTAAGTGAGAATAGGCCTCCTTTGGGTCAAATAAGTTCTTCAAAGCCCTGAAGATTCTAGCCCATAGGTGAATGGGTTTTCTCATGACTCTAATTCACATGAAGAATCTAAATCCCACCATCAGTAGGCCTCAAATTTAAGAAGCAGAGCAAAATAAACGGCAGGCCTATTTGATCACTCTTAGTTCACAGGAAGGGTGTCCAGGCCACCCTGACTTTAGGCAAATGAGGGGCAAGGAAGCTTATCTTGGACACTGTCTTGGGCTGCACCCCTCACGGAAACCTCCAGCCAGAGGTTATGATGAGTGTCTGTATGGAAGAAAATGAGGGCCATGTGGGAGTGTTTTGGTTTTAATTGTAGTCATTTTTGTGGCGGTTAGTAGAGATTACATGGTCCACCTTGGCTTGAACTTTGGTGGGATTCTGCATAAAGACTGAGTTCTCTTACTGAACTCAGAGAAGTATTGCCATGAATAGTGTTGGAATTTTAGGAGGCCACGCATTAGAGTCGCCCTTGGAAACTGAGATCTAGGCCCAGGGTAGTTATTCACAGAGCACTGGAAATCTCAGCCAGGATATCACATGATTTTGTTTGAAAAACTTGGCAACCATTGTTGAGAGTCAAAACACACATGGACCTCACATTGTAGACCTCAATGTTCCTGGATTCATGTGACCTTTTGGCCACTCTTTGGGAAGTCTTTCCTGTGAGAGATCTCCAGATATTTCATTGAAATGAGCTTCCTCACCATTTAATAGTTCCAAAATGCCTCCAACTTCATCCTTGAAAAATGGCTAGGTCAATATATCATGAAATTTTTAAAATTCCCATGACAAGTTGGCACTGGAGATTCTTTGGATATCCTGTGGCCGATCATAAGAATAACAGTCAGTGCCTTGATTGACTGGTTTTCATAAAAATTGTGCAGAACAGTGATGCCAGGAAGTTGGAGCCTGCTGAGGAGTGGGCCTAGAGTATTGGTGGGCAGGTGTGTGATAAAACATCTGCGGTGTGGTCATGTGGATCTGCCTTTGGCTTCCAAATGGCTTGTGACTGATGTGGTGCAGCCAGCAGTCCCTTCAATGTAAAGGCATCTTGTTATATGCAGAGGTTTTAGGGAAATATTTAGAATCAGGTTGCTATGGTCAAGGGGGCAACTATGTGGGATATAAGCCTGTTAGGTGCATTCTCCTGCAGACCCTGACCCACCACACGTGATAGAAACCCCTCACGCACAGAGTAACAGTTGAATTCTTTGTATTTCGTGAAGCAAATACCAAAATCCCAGTACAGCAGCAAGAAACACCACGAAAAGTGGAGAATGACCAAATAGCTTCACAGGCCCATGTGGATACACTTAGCCCCTCGTGTCCACAGTTTACCTACAAAGAGAGTATTCAGCACTGCTGACACATGTTCAGGGAAAATAAGAAACCATGTCCTCCAGGTCACATAGATGAAGACGCTGATTTGATGGTCTCACTACAAACGAAGCTGAAGCTCCCGACAACAACATATATTTCAAGTGCCCACCCTCAGAGGCAGTTTCTCAAGAAGTATTTACGCCAGCAGAGCTCCATGTTTTTGGAATGATTACACTGTCCCTTACTTTTGGAATCTCCTCTACCTACTCCAAGGTTGTGAACTCCTGAGCATATTCCATTCCAGATATTTATTCACAGATTTTCTAACTCTTCTCTTCTAATTGTGTCTTACTCTGTGTGATTGTAATGTCAAGGCATTGTTCTGGATGAGAGTGGGAAGATTTTTGTGTACCACATATTTACATACACATTGGATTCATTTTCCAATTTTCCTTTCAAAATACTGAATACCTCACACTAACACTTACCCTACTAGACTCTGACAACTAATCCTAATAAGATGGAGAAAAATAAACCAAAAAAAAAAAATAGAAATACAAGCAGTTCAGAGAAGGCATGGTGTATAGTGGAATTGCCTTTTGCATTATTTAGGGTAGGAGTTATAAATCTAGTCAATTATTTGTTAAAATATTTCTCCATGTTTTTTAAAGTTAACAAATATGTGAATTCCTGTTTCGCTGTCTCTGTAGTCTATTCAGCACATGTATTTTTACATGCAATTATAGAATCTTACCTGATACCACACGTACATTTTTGTGAAGTGGCTGACTTGGCAGATACAAATTTTAAGAGATCACTCCTCCTAAACGCTTTAGAACTGAAAATTCAACTTTTGCGTGAGCTTCCTAGTTGAACAACATTATACATAAATCCATGTTAAATAAAATAAATATTTTTGGATCTCTGGATGATATAAATTTCATGGTGAATTTCATATAGCATATATTATGCTATTTTTAATGTCTGTGTGTGTTTGTGTGTTTGTATGTATATATATATATATATATATATATATATATATATATATATATATATATTCTCCAGATTTTTAAAAATATGAAATATGTGTCTTATTATACACTCCCTTAACTCATTCATATTCAAGTATGTGGATTTATAATCAAATTTTCTCAAGAGTTTTCTCAAAATATTCATTCTCCTGATATACATATTTGTTTCTTAGTACTGAAAACTAACTTTAGTGAATGGTGCATACAAATCCTAATATTTCTACAGTAACTGACCTAGTTTAACATCAACGCAAGTAGATTCCTATGGGACATGATATGTATTTGGATGTTCATTTTATTCAACACTGGTACATTACTATTTCTTCAATTTATTCACATCATGGGATATATATTTCATCCACAAGTTCGCAAGTTTATAGGCATTTGTTTCACTTTCAATCATTTTCTTCTTCAGATCACATGTATTCCTCCATGTTTCTTGACTGGTCTTTTTATGAGACTTCTTTCCAAACACATTAATTTAGATTTCTATGATCACTTTTGAAGCAATACTCACACACCTTTCATGATAATCATAACCCTAATATTACATATAGATGTATTACTGGTTGGAATGAATGATATTATATCAATACAAGATTTCTTATAATATTTCATACATTAATTCAATCCATTATTTAAAGTGGGAACAGTTAAATTATTTATTCAAAATGTGGTCTATTCATGCATTATGTCTATATTCATGGACACAGGGTACACCTCTTTGTACCCCCAATAGTAATTTATAGGTCTTGAAAACATTACTTCCAGAAATGCTTGAAGAAATGCTCATGTCATCTGATCCACATATACATTCTATGACAGTAATATTCTGGACAAAAAATGCAAAGGTCACACTTATGATTGTACCAAAGCCTAAAATGAAAGTGAACATGGATTACTAAAAGCATCCATGTCCAGGTTTCCTAATGCTCTCAAATGTCAATCCTAATGGTCACTGCATATTTGTTTCTTCTTAAGATTATATATTCAAACTCAACAGTGTACAAAATGTCTAATCCTATCACTCACTTTATACTTTGCCTGATTTTGTAAAGTCTCTATTATTATCTGCTTTTCTACATATTTTTCAAGTTCATCATTGTGACTGAATTTTCATATGTGCTGACATTTACATTCACTCTCTAACTGAAACCCTATTGCTAAAGAAATTTCCGTCCAAATCCTGTACTCACTCTTCTTCCTAAACCTACCGACTATCTACCTAATCGTACCGACTATCCCTTTTTGACTGGATGTTCTCTTCCTCATTCAATCATCCAATGTACAAGGTCCTATGCCATTGTAAATGGATTTATCTGAGACATCTGTGCAGAACCTAATTCAACACTACGTATCCCAATCAAGGGCCTAATGCCCTTCTGGGCTTCAAATCCTAGATTTCTGTTTTCATACATATATTTTACCAATATAATTTAATAAACATCGCAGGTTCCCAATACCATTATTCATCACGCAGAATGATTCCTAACCGAAATCGAACCTGTTATTACCCTAACCATCATCGCCTGGAGGTCATTCCTCAAAAAAAGGAAAAACCAACAAATAAATGAGCTCACACTTCATCTCAAAGCCCTAGAAAATGATGAACAAAACAACAGCAAATGCAGCAGAAGGCAAGAAATAATTAAAATCAGAGCGGAAATCAACAAAATTGAAACAAAAGAAACTATTGAAAAAATCAACAAAACTAAAAGTTTGTTCTTCGAAAAAATAAACAAGATTGACAGACCCTTAGCCATGCTAACGAAGAGGAGAGAGAACTCAAATTACTAACATACAGGATGAAAAAGGCAATATCACAACAGATGCTACAGAAATTCAGAAGACAATTAGAAATTATTTTGAAAACCTATATTCCAATAAAATAGAAGATAGTGAAGACATCGATAAATTTCTTAAGACATATGATTTGCCCAGACTGAGTCAGGAGGATACACACAATTTGAACAGACCAATACCAATGGATGAAATTGAAGAAGCAATCAAGAGACTACCCACCAAGAAAAGCCCGGGACCGGATGGGTATACAGCGGAGTTTTACAAAACTTTTAAAGAAGAATTAATACCAATACTTTTCAAGTTATTTCAGAAAATAGAAAAAGAGGGAGCTCTTCCAAATTCATTCTATGAGGCCAACATCACGTTGATTCAAAAACCAGACAAAGACACATCAACGAAAGAAAACTTCAGAACAATAACCCTGATGAACCTAGATGCAAAAATCCTCAATAAAATTCTGGCGAATCGGATACAAAGGCACATCAAAAAAATTGTGCTCCATGATCAAGTAGGATTCATCCCTGGGATGCAAGGATGGTTCAATATACGGAAATCAATAAATGTTATTCACCACATCAATAGACTTAAAGATAAGAACCATATGATCATCTCGATAGATGCAGAAAAAGCATTCGACAAGTACAGCATCCCTTGATGTTCGAAACATTAGAAAAACTAGGGATAACAGGAAATTACCTTGACATTGTAAAAGCTATCTATGCTAAGCCTCAGGCTAGCATCATTATGAATGGTGAAAAATTGAAGGCATTCCCTCTAAAATCTGGAACAAGACAGGGATGCCCTCTATCACCACTTCTATTCAATATAGTTCTCGAAACACTGGCCAGAGCAATTAGACAGACGAAAGAAATTAAAGGCATAAAAATTGGAAAAGAAGAACTTAAATTATCATTATTTGCGGATGACATGATTTTATACATAGAAGACCAAAAAGGATCTACAAAAAAACTACTAGAACTAATAAATGAATTCAGCAAAGTAGCAGGATATAAAATCAACACGCATAAATCAAAGGCATTCTTGTATATCAGCAACGAAACTTCTGAAATGGAAATGAGGAAAACCACTCCATTCACAATATCCTCAAAAAAAATAAAATACTTGGGAATCAACCTAACAAAAGAAGTGAAAGATTTATACAATGAAAACTACAGAACCCTAAAGAGAGAAGTAGAAGAAGATCTTAGAAGATGGGAAAATATAACCTGTTCATGGATAGGCAGAACTGACATCATCAAAATGGCGATATTACCAAAAGTTCTATATAGGTTTAATGCAATGCCAATCAAAATCCCAAAGGCATTGCTTGTAGAAATAGATAAAGCAATCATGGAATTCATATGGAAAAATAAAAGACCCAGAATAGCAAAAGCAATTCTAAGCAGAAAGTGCGAATCAGGCGGTATAGCTATACCGGATTTCAAACTATATTACAGAGCAATAGTAACAAAGACAGCATGGTACTGGTACCAAAACAGGCGGGTGGACCAATGGTACAGAATAGAGGACACAGAGACCAATCCACAAAGTTACAACTATCTTATATTTGATAAAGGGGCTAAAAGCATGCAATGGAGGAAGGATAGCATCTTCAACAAATGGTGTTGGGAAAACTGGAAATCCATATGCAACAAAATGAAACTGAACCCCCTCCTCTCACCATGCACAAAAGTTAACTCAAAATGGATCAAAGACCTTGATATCAAATCAGAGACTCTGCGTCTGATAGAAGAAAAATTTGGCTACGATCTACATATAGTGGGGTCGGGCTCCAAATTCCTTAATAGGACACCCATAGCACAGGAATTAATAGCAAGAATCAACAAATGGGACTTACATAAACTAAAAAGTTTTTTCACAGCAAAAGAAACAATAAGAGAAGTAAATAGGGAGCCTACATCATGGGAACAAATTTTTACTCCTCACACGTCAGATAGAGCCCTAATATCCAGAATATACAAAGAACTTAAAAAATTAGACAATAAGATAACAAATAACCCAATCAACAAATGGGCCAAGGACCTGAACAGAAACTTCTCCGAGGAGGACATACAATCAATCAACAAGTACATGAAAAAATGCTCATCATCTCTAGCAGTCAGAGAAATGCAAATCAAAACCACCCTAAGATACCATCTCACTCCAGTAAGATTGGCAGCCATTATGAAGTCAAACAACAACAAGTGCTGGCGAGGATGTGGGGAAAAGGGTTCTCTTGTGCATTGCTGGTGGGGCTGCAAATTGGTGCGGCCAATTTGGAAAGCAGTATGGAGATTCCTGGGAAAGCTGGGAATGGAACCACCATTTGACCCAGCTATTGCCCTTCTCAGACTATTCCCTGAAGACCTTAAAAGAGCGTATTACAGGGATACTGCCACATCGATGTTCATAGCAGCACAATTTACAATAGCTAGATTGTGGAACCAACCCAGATGCCCTTCAATGGATGAATGGATTAAAAAAATGTGGCATCTATACACAATGGAGTATTACGCAGCACTAAAAAATGACAAAATCTTGGAATTTGCAGGTAAATGGATGGCACTAGAGCAGATTATGCTTTGTGAAGCTAGCCAATCCCTAAAAAACAAATACCAAATGTCTTCTTTGATATAATGAGAGCAACTAAGAATAAAGCAGGGAGGAAGAGCAGGAAGAAATGATTAACATTTAACAGAGACATGAGGTGGGAGGGAAAGGGAGAGAAAAGGGGAATTGCATGGAAACGGAGGGAGATCCTCATTGTTATACTAAATTACATATAAGAGGTTGTAAGTGGAATGGGAAAACAAACAAGGTGAGAAATGAATTACAGTAGAAGGGGTAGAGAGAGAAGATGGGAGGGGAGGGGAGGGGGATAATAGAGGATAGAAAAGGTAGCAGAATACAACAGTTACTAGTATGGTATGATGTAAAAATTTGGATGTGTAACCCATGTGATTCTGCAATCTGTACTTGGATAAAAAAGGGAGTTCAAAACTCACTTGAAGCTAATGTATGCTAATGTATGAAATATGATATGTCAAGAGCTTTGTAGGGTTTTGAACAACCAATAAAAAAAAAAAAAGAAATTTCCGTCCAAATCCTGTACTCACTCTTCTTCCTAAACCTACCGACTATCTACCTAATCGTACCGACTATCTCTTTTTGACTGGATGTTCTCTTCCTCATTCAATCATCCAATGTACAAGGTCCTATGCCATTGTAAATGGATTTATCTGAGACAACTGTGCAGAACCTAATTCAACACTACGTATCCCAATCAAGGGCCCAATGCCCTTCTGGGCTTCAAATCCTAGATTTCTGTTTTCATACATATATTTTACCAATATAATTTAATAAATATCGCAGGTTCCCAATACCATTATTCATCGCACAGAATGATTCCTAACCCAAATCGAACCTGTTATTACACTAACCATACACTGTTCCCTCAATCTAACTTTACAGAAAAGCAGGGACAGAGTTGGTCTTACAATACAGGAGTGTAGGGAAACTTCCACCTGCTGAGAACCTCGAAGGTCCATGCAGAAATGATCCATGGAGAAGATGTAGGCAGCTATGAAGGACCTGAGGGAGGAAAAGTCAACTTCCATGGTAAACAACCTGGTCAGGATGAAGGGATGTGTCTGAATCAGCCTCTTTCATCTTAATGTAGAGAAGATGGACCAAACCAGGCCTGTGTGGAGAGCTGTTCCCGGGTGCCTATGGTTGATATACCATTCTAACTTGTAAAAATGTCAGAGCGAGTAGGTGCATCCTCCATCTCATGGGACCCTTAGAAGCAACTTTTAGGACAATGTGTTTGCCAAGGCAGTGACCTCATTTAGTTCCTGAAGGAAGTGACCTCACCTCACTTCCTTGGTGATGGAACTCTCTGAACTTGGGATACAGGAAGTCAGGCACCCAGAGCCAGTCCCAGTTCATGTCCCAGTGGTCAAACTTGTTTGGATTTTCCAAGGACAGAGACAGTCTTTCTTGGTACCTACTGATGTGAGGATGGCCTAATGCCAGGAAGGTCTGAGGAGGGGCCTTTCCTGAGAAAGAAGGTAGTGGCTCACCGCTGGCTCCTAACAGCTTCACAGAGTTGGACACGGAGACCAGATCTGAGAGAGAACAGCCCATTATGGGGGAATATATTATGGCCCACCAGTCAAAGGACACTCCATATTTTCACAGACCTACTTGGGGGTCTGTGTGGGTGTGGGTGTGGGTGTGGGTTTGTGGTTTTGTCTCATGTTCTGAGAATAGGTAGGAAAGTCGTTTTGTTTGGTTTGGTGTGAATTTTTTCTAGTAAGTCTTTTGACAAGGCAAGTGTTTCTATGTCTGTGTATCCCACTGTGCCCGTGGTTGTAGACATTAGAAAAGAGAGCGCATCAATACATATGTCCTATCTAGTAGAAATCTTACCAGCGTTCATCCTGTCCTATTTATGAATGGTCTACGGCTTGCCATATGGATCGGCCACTCCTAATATCTTCCTAAGATCCTATTTTCTTTCTGAATTTTGGCCAAACTCCAGAATAGGCTCATGGTTTTGTGTCCAAGATATGTACCACCTTTAAGCTCTGTGACATGGCCATGTACTGGATAGCTGAAGGCAATGGTGAGCATCTCAGAAAACTCAGATATCAGTGTGATCAGGAAAGTCTCAGTGGAGAAACCCTGCTTTGGGCCTTTTGCTTACCTATTGTACTATGGCCCTTAATGTCAGGAAAGTCTTTGCCTCAGGCCACCCCTTTTTGAAGACTGAAGAGTTTTCAAATGGAAATGAATGGGCATCACCTTTGGCTCTTTGCTTAATTGCTTTGGAAAGGGATGTGTCTGAATCAGCTTCTTGGCCCTGTGTGAGGTTGTGGCTTAGATTCTCAGCACCTAATGGATCTAAAAAAAACCCATGTGTGCATCCAAAACCAAAATACCCATAAGAGCAGTCATTGTGGATGAAGTCTCTCACCTTTTTCTGTAAGGTTCCTGACCTCCATCTTTGAGAATAGGGATCCTTTGGGTCAAATGAGTTCTTCAAATCACTACAGAGGCTAGGCCATAGGTGCTTGGGTTTTCTCATGACCCCAATTAACATAAGGAATCTAAAGCCCACAGTAATTAGGCCACAAAATGGAGAATCAGAGCAGTATTAAGGGCAGGCCTATTTGATCACTTCTGGTTCACAGGAAGGGTCTCCCTGCCACACTGACTTTAAGCAAATGGGGGAAAGGGACCTTATTTTGGATACTGTCTTTGGCTTTGGCCCTCATGGAAACCTACAGCCTGAGGTTATGATTAGTGTCTATATGGAAGAAGATGAGGGCCATGTGGGAGTGTTTTGGTTTTAATTGTGGTCATTTTTGTGGCCGTTGGAAGAGATGACTGGGTCCACCTGGGCTTGAACACTGGTGTGATTCCCCTTAGAAACTGAGTTATGGAACTGACCTCAAAGAAGTATTGCCATGTATTGTGTTGGGATTTTAGGAGGCCACGCATGAGAGTCGCCCTTGGAAACTGAGATCAAGGCCCAGGGTGGCTTTCCACAGAGCACTGGGAATCTCAGGAAGGATATCACATGATTTTATTTTTAAAGAATTGGCAGCCATAGTTGCAAGTCAAAGCACAAAAGGATCACACATTGTAGACCTCAAATGCCTGGCTTAATGTGACCTTTTAGCCTGTCGTTGGGAATCATTGCCTGTTAGAATTCTCCAGAGATTTCATTGAAATAAGCTTCCTCTCCATTTCATGGTTCCTGAATGAATTAAACCCCACAGTGCCTCAAACTTCATCCTTGAAAAAAGGCTAGATAAATCCCATTAAATTTTTGAAATTCCCATGAACAGGTGTCAGTGGAGAACCTTTGGATGTCTTATAGATGATCATGAGTGTACCAGACAATGCCTTGATTGACTGGGTTTCATGAAAATCATGTAGAACAGAGATGCCAGTAATTTGGAGCCCGATGAGTAGTCGGCCTAGAGCAGTGGAGTGTAGGTGTTTGTTAAAACATCTGTGATGGGGTCATGTGGATCTGCCATTGGCTTCCAAATGGTTTGTGACTGACATGGTGCAGCCCCCATACCCTTGTATGTAAAGGCATCTTGTTATACGGAGAGGTTTCAGGGCAATGTTTAGAATCAGATTTCTATTGTCAAGGGGGCAAGCTATGTGGGATAGAAGCCTGGTTGGTGCACTCTCCTGCAGACCCTTAACCAACACACGTGACAGAACTCCCTCCAGCACTCTGTCCTAGTTGACCTCTTCGTATTTCGTGAAGCAAATACCAAACTCCCAATGCAGCTGCAAGAAACACCATGAAAAGTAGAGGAAGACCAAATGGCTTCAAACTCCACACTGGGAGACACTTTGCCCCCAAATGGCAACAAATTACCTACAAAGAGAGAATTCAGCCCTGCTGCCTCATGTTTACTGGAAAATAAGAAACCATGTGCTCCAGGTCACACAGATGCAGACCCAGATTTGATGGTCTCACTACAAAGGAAGTTAAAACTCCTGACAACAACATATATTTCAAGTGCCCAACCTCAGAGGCAGTTTCTCAAGAAGTCTTTAGGCCAACAGAGCTCCATGTTTGTGGAGTTTTTACCATGTACCTTACTTTTCGAAACACCTCTACCACCTCCAAGGTTGTTAACTACTGAGAATTTTCCATTCCAGATGTGTATTCACAGATTTTCTAACTCTTCTTCTCTTATTGTGTCTTACTTGGGGTGAAGGTAATGTCAATGCATTGTTCTGAATGAGAGTGGGAAGACTTTTGGGTAGCACATATTTGCATAAACATTGGATTCATTTTCCAATTTTCTATTCGAAATACTGAATCCCTGACTGTCAGAGGTAGAAGGAATTCTATTCTCCTTCAAAGAATAGCCTGACACTTACAAGAAACAGCCACCAGGAGACATCCTGTCTGAGAGACATCCTGTAGCCATCTGTCTCCCTGAGACATCCTGCGGCCATCTGTCTTTCTGAAACTTCCTGAGGTTATCTCACCTTGTGAAGACATCTAGGAACTGCCGATAAGAGAGATTTCCCACATCCAGCATACAAATACCCCTGTGTGAACAATAAAAGTTTGCAGCTTGATCAGAACTCCTGTCTTGCTGTCATCTCTCGTGTCTCTTGTCCCTTCATTCCTTCCTATCTAGGTTCGCTGCCCACGTTGATGTGTCCTGCCGGCTGGGACATCTGGCGCCCACCGACTGGGGCTTGAGCTTTTGATTGAGGGGGACCCCGTCCTCCTGGAAGATTTGGTCAAGCGGAGCTTGCAATAACTGCAGAAGACACCACCGAGAGACAGATCCAGGAGGAGCGTGGGGATGACGCACGGTGATTGACCCACTATGGGACAAGCAGTTTCGTCACATGATTTGTTTTTGTCAGGCTACAAGGAGTCCTTGCAGACATGGGGGCGCGTGTTTAGAAAAAAGACTTAATTTTTTTTTTCCTACATAAGAGAGCAGTGTCCATGGTTTCCTCTTGAAAGGACCATTGATGGTAAAAGATGGCTTGGAGTAGGAGACTGTTTAAAAGATTATTATGAATCCTTTGGCCCAGAAAAAGTGCCTGTTCCCACCTTTTCTTACTGGAACTTAATTAATGAAATTCTTAAAAGTTCACCCTTTGACAATGGTACCTTAAAACTTGTCGAGGTTGGGGAAGAGGCTATGCAAATACTTTTCGTATCCCCTCGGCATGCCCATCAGTTAGTATAGACATAGACCCTTCTCAGGCTCCCCAGGACCATGGGAACCTTCCTGGTCCCCCTCAAAATACCACCCTAATGATTAAGGCTCCAATGGTTACCAACTGCCTTTATCCAGTTTTAAATTCCGGAGACTCATTGACCCCTGTAGAGGAGGCTACCTTGGAGAAGGAAGCAGCTCGCTACCATTCAGAAGACCCTGCACCTCTCAAGACCCTGCCACAGCCTATAGGACTTACACATCCAACCCCTCCTATATCCCTCCTGCCTTTTGTGCTCTGGCCCTTCAGGGTACAAATGCCCCCCCCCAGATATTTTTTCCCCACTTCCCTTGCCTAAACTGGCTCCTTTGTGAGCATCCTTCCAACATAGACAGGAACAGATCCAACCTTTAAAAGAATTAAGATCCCTTCACTCTGAGCTCTGTTCATTAGCCTTAGGTATGGAGTCAAAGTAACTGGCCTACAGTGGTCTAATACAAAGGTGAAGCCACTCCATCAACCTGTGCTCGCCTTCCCAGTCACCACCAGTCAGATAGATAAGCCTGCCCAGGCTGAGGTCAAAGACTTAGACGAGGATCAAGAGGAGGAAGCGGAGAAATGGAATAAGGAGATCAGGACTCAGAGGATGAGGAGTTCAGCCCTAGGCAGGCAGGAACCCAGAGTCTACAAAAAATTAAGCATGCATTTTCCGGAAAAACTTAAAAAGGCTTGTGCTCACTATGGCCCCTTTGCACCCTACATGTTGGCTTTATTAGAAAGCCACAGCACACAATGACTTACTCCCAATGATTGGAAATTTTTAGACCAAGCTACCCTCAGTGCCAGAGACTTTCTGTTATGGAATGCAGATTTCAAAGAGCACTGTCGGGAAACTGCTCAAAAAATTTTAACTAAGGCCTCCTCTAAGTCCGGGACTTATGTTAAGCTAGTGGGCAATGAGCCTTTTGACACTAAAACTAAACAGGCACATTTCCCTGCTGGACTTTTGATGCAGATTCAGATGGCTGGCTTACATGCTTGGAGACACCTCCCTCAAAAGCCTCGGCTACCACTTCCCTGGCAAAAATTCGACAAGGGCCCGACGAGCCTTATAGCAACTTTGTTCCCAGGCTTAACCTAGCTGTGGAATGCTTGCTTGGACCAAGTGAAAACAAAAGCTCTTTTGTAAAACATCTTGCCTTTGAAAACGCCAACCCGGCTTGTCAGGATGTTCTTCAACCACATAAGGATAAAGGGAAACTTTCTGACTTTATTAGACTCTATGCAGGGGTAGGTGCAGCTCATGCCATGGGTCTTGCCCTAGGTGCCACCTTTACCAAGACCTTTCACAATCCTGGCTCACGTACTTGCTTTACTTGTAAACAACCTGGCCATTTTGCACGCAAGTGTCCGACAGGCAAAGAAAGCCTAGGAATAGCATCTCCTTCAACTGGGGCTATACCGCCCCAAGCTACCCTTTGCCCTAGATGTGGTAAAGGTCATAACTGGGCCAGTGAGTGTAGATCTAAGACAAATGCCCTCAGACAGCCTATTTTTTCCTGCTTCTTGGGAAACTCCCTGCGGGGCCAGCCCCGGGCCACGACATCCCCCAGGACAAAACCAGGGGCAATAAGATTTTTTCCCTTCCAAACTCCCAACCTACCTCAAAATTCTTCTCCACAATTGCTTCCCTCCAACTAGCCACTCCAGGCAGCGCAGGATTGGACATCTGTGCCACCATTGAAACTATATTAGACTCAATGCAAGGGCCCCAGATAATACCCACTGGAATTATGGGTCCCCCTCCATCTCATATCTGTGCCCTTATTTTTGGAAGAGCCTCTACTAACTTACATGGTGTTCAGGTCTTCCATGGCATTAATAATAATGACTTCACTGGAGAAAAAAAATACTGGCCACAGCTATTAATGGAGTTTTGGCCATCCCTGCAGGAACAAGTCTTGCACAATTAATACTCCTTCCCTTGAATCCAGGAGGCACTTAACCACCCAAACCTACCGCGGGGGACTGCCTCCTTGGGCTGCTCTGATGTAAATTGGGTTCAACCCGTTTCTCAAAATAGACCCACCATTTCCTTACTTATTGAAGGAAAGGAATTCCAAGGAATTCTAGATACTGGAGCTGATGCCACAATTATTTCTCAAAAATATTGGTCATCAGCTTGGACCCTCACCCCATCCTTGACTGACCTTAAAGGGATAGGACAGTCAAAAAATCCTCTGGTCAGCTCTACGGCTCTTAGCTGGACTGATAAAGAGCGTAATAAGTGAATTGTCACTCCTTTCATTGTTCCTGACCTCCCTGTTAACCTATGGGCCCGAGATATTTTGAGTCAAATGGAAGTTATTCATGCCAGTCCCAATTCCATGGTGACTCATCAAATGCTTCGTATTTATTTTGTCCCTGGTATAGGCCTTGGGAGACTGAGACAAGGACTGGTTGAGCCAATAAAACCCATACAAAAAAGAAATACATATGGACTTGGGTATTCGGATTTTTAGTGTCAGTCTCTGACTCTCCTGTACCCCATGGAGATAAAATTATTTGGGAGACTCAGACTCTTGTGTGGTTGGATCAATGGTCCCTTACCCAAGAAAATTTGGAGGCTGCCTCCATGTTAGTGCAGGAACAGCTGGCAGCCGGCCATGTAGAGCCCTCAACCTCACCATCGAATACTCCAATTTTTGTTATCAAGTAAAAATCAGGCAAGTGGTGCCTTTTACAATATTTGTGTGCCATTAATAAACCTATGTGCCGAATAAGAGAACTACAGCCAGGCATTCCCACACCAGTGGCTATTCCCAAAAACTATTGTAAAATGATTATTGACTTAAAAGATTGTTTTTTTTTTACCATTCCTTTACATCCTGAGGATAGACACTATTTTGCCTTTAGTCCCCCTCACCTTAATTTTCAGGGCTCTATGCAGAGATTTCAATGGAAGGTTCTTCCCCAAGGTATGGCCAACAGCCCTAGTCTTTGCCAAAAATATGTTGCTCAAGCAGTAGACCCTGTGAGAGAGCTATGGCCACAAATTTATATTTTACATTATATGGATGATTTGTAATTGCTGCACCTAATAACCATGACCTTAATAATTGTTACTTGGACCTTTACAAAATCCTCACTACCTTGGGACTACAGATAGCTCCTAATAAGGTTAAAACACAGGACTGTTATACCTATTTGGTCCTTAAACTTCAAGAAAATCAGATCCAAATTCCTAAGATACAACTATGGGTGGACCATCTTCACACCCTTAATGATTTTCAAAAATTACTGGGGAATATTCAATGGCTAAAAACATATTTAAAATTACCCACTTGTATACTTTTGTCCCTTAATGATATTTTGAGAGGTGATTCCCACCCCTCCTCCCCTCAAAAGCTTACTCCCGAGGCATGACAGGCATTAAACCAAGTCACAGAAGCCATTGCCAAACAGTTTTTTACAGAACATTCTTATAACCTTCCTCTGGTTCTGGTTATTTTACACACTCCTCATACACCCACAGGAATATTTCGGCAGCGAAATACACATTTTAGAAATAAAGGCTGCCTTTGCATTGGGTCCATTTACCCACCACATTCTCCAAGGTTATTACTGTTTTTCTTGCTCAGTTAGCTTCTATTATTTTTAAATGTCGTTTGCTATCTCGACAACATTTTGGCAAAGACCATGATAATATTTTAATTTCATATACTAAAGACCAAACCCAATTTTTACTACAGACAGAGAATGAATGGCGTATTGCCTTATTAGGCTTTTTGGGAACAATTGATAACCACCTCCCCAATGACCCCCTTTTATATTTTGTCCAGTTACATCCATTTATTTTTGCCAAAATTACTCAAAAGGCTCCCATTCCTCAAGTCCTTACTGTCTTTACAGACGGTTCCAGTAATGTCCGAGCAGTCTTTGTTGTCAATAACCAACCTAACACCTTTGATACTGTCTATCATTCAGCACAGTTTGTGGAATTGTTTGCCATAACACAAGTTTTTAAAACATTTCTTGATAATCCTGTTAATATTTATACATACAGTGCCTACATTGCTCATTCTGTGCCCCTGCTTCAGATTTCACCCACCATTAAGGCTTCTTCCAATGTGGCCCATCGGTTTCACCAGCTTCAGAAGCTAATTCAGGCCAGACAACACCCATTTTTCTTAGGACACATCAGGGCACACTCTGATCTTCCCAGCCCTCTAACACAAGGTAATGCCAAAGCTGATGCAGCAACTCGTTTCATCTTTTCAATTTTTATTGGCTCCATTCAAAAGGCCACGGATTTACACAATCTTCACCATCTAAATTCCCAGAACCTTCGATAACTATGTAAAATTACCAGGCAACAGGCACGAGAAATAGTAAAAGCATGCCCTGGTTGCCCTGTCTCCCTCCCCATTCAACACTTGGGAGTTAACCCCCGAAGATTACTGTCCAATCAGTTTTGGCAAATGGATGTTACTCACTTTTCTGAATTTGGAAAAACCAAATATATACACGTTTCTGTAGATACCTTCAGCGGCCTTATTTTTGCATCACCACATTCTGGAGAGGCTATCAAAGATGTCCTTTCTCATCTTGTTTCAGTGTTTTCTGTAATGGGTAAACCAATACATATTTAAAAAAAGATAATTGTCCTGCATATACCAGTGCCAAGTTTAAACAGTTTTGTGCTTCCTCGCAAATTTGTCATACTACTGGAATTCCATACAAGAATCAGGCATTGTGGAACGTGCCCACCTTACCTAAAGACTTGGCTAACCCGCTTTAATGCTTCTGCACTTGTATTTACCACTCACAGGCATCGCCTTAATCATGCATTATTTGCCCTTATTTTTCTTTCCCTAGACAATGAAGGCCATTCGGCTGCAGACTGACACTGGCAATCCTCGTCCAATTCTGTTCGCCCACCTGTTATGTGGCACAATCCCCTTACAAATAAATGGAAAGGCCCAGGTCCTGTCCTCATCTGTGGATGAGGCTCAGCTTGTGTTTTGGACCAAGAGCAAGCAGCCCCAAGATGGTTACCAGAACGCCTGGTTAAACAGGTTAATGGCTTACCTCAACACGGGGATGGAGGCCCTCACCCTGAGGACAAATTTTCCTCTTTTTCAGATGCAGCCAACAATCTGTGTGAGGATCCTACTTAAGGCACTTCTGCTGAACAGGATTGTACACGGAGGCTTTGGCCCTCCACCTTCCAACATCATGGAGTACCTTTTTGGCCCTCCCTGTGAACGCAAGGGAGGATCTTGGACTCAGGCTCCCACTAGTTTGACCCAGACTGCTGACTGCGTGACTAAGGTGGCTTACCTCCGGGCCGAGGTTGACCATAAACTCAGAGGAGTTCATCAGCCTAAATTGGTATGTGTTAACAAGCCAAAGATTATTCCCCCTAGTACAAGAAATGCTCTCTAAAATTGTTCTGCAACTTGAACGCATACCCAAGCGATGCATGCCACTTGTTATGTGTCGGCCTCAATTTGTGTCAACAAGAAGGGAGAACAATTTTTTGAAGCCTCCCTAACTAAAACTCATGCAGCAGGAGGGACCACTATTCATTATACCCCCGTTCTTTTTGACCGGGGAGGAGAAGGCAAATACACCAAGCTACAGTCAGCTGGGTTCCAAGGCCCTGTTGGTAAAGCCCCCTTCTGCCCCATTAAGGCACCTACAGGGGTCGCTGATGGTGGAGGATTCCCTTATGCTGTCAAGCATCCTCAGATAATCAAACTTTTGAAACCCCAAATCCCTGAGCTCACATATCATCTCTTAATATAGCCAAAATGCCAGCTCCCCGGTTTAGATAACAATATATTAGATATTTTGGAAACTACCTTCTCCTTGCTTAATAATTCCAACCCCACCTTGGCTGGTGATTGCTGGCTCTCCATGACAACAGGGGCAATCATGCCTATGGCAGTTCCTATTAATTCTATCATAGACGATGATAATACATGCCAAGCCAGATTTCCTTTTAAAGTACAGTCTATAGGCACTTTTACAATATGTCTTTTAGGCGCGATGCAAAATAATACCTATGATATTGATGTTGGAGTTCCTTCCTTTGGAAATTGCTCAACAGTACAAAACTATTCCTCACCCACCCCATCTCTTTGTCCCTCCAATGGCACAGTTTTTATGTGTGGAGGAAACTCGGCCTTCCTGAGGCTTTCATCGAATTGGACCGTTGGCTGTGTTCTTGCCTTATTACTCCCTGATATAACTATTGTCCCAGGAGACAAAACTCTATGCATTCCTAGTCTAGACACCTTAGTCAAAAGACACAGGCGGGCAATACAGGCCTTACCACTCTTTGCCAGCCTTGGAATAACAGCTGCTGTGAACACAGGTACAGCTGGCTTAGGCATGGCTATACACTCTTAGCGTCGCCTGTCTCAACAACTTATAAATGATGTAAAAACTCTATCAGGAACCATTAAAGATTTGCAGGACCTAGTAGACTCCCTGACAGAAGTGTTCCTTCAAAACAGAGAAGGCTTAGATTTACTGACAGCTAACCAGGGAGGTATTTGCTTGGCCTTAGGGGCACGATGCTGCTTTAATGCCAATAAATCAGTCATAGTACGCACTAAAATTAAGCAGCTTCAAGAAGATCTAGAAAAGAGACGAAGGGAACTTTTTGAAAATCCCCTCTGGACTGGGTTTAATGGATTTCTACCCTACCTTCTTCCCCTATTAGGCCCTTTGTTGGGTTTACTTTTAATGGTGTCCATAGGACCCTGCATTATAAACAGGCTTGTACAATTTATTATAGAACAGATTAATATTTTGGCCTCTAAGCCCATACAGGTCCACTATCATCACCTGGAGATGGAAGACCATGCTGCCAACATTTAAAAGGATGTTCTACCCTTCTCACAGGCTTATTTCTTAAGTTTACATCCCCACAGATCTCTCTTTCTTATATTAAACTATAAGTAACAGCTCTGACCAACCATCTTCTGCCATTGCCATAAGGGTTCGTCCTCCATGGGCCCCTTCACTTGGGGGGGGGAAGCACCCATGGAGTGAGGACGTTAGGCCATAATAACAGAGGATGCAGGATGGACTGCAGGAGGATGGATCCACGGATACCAAAACAGAAGACCTCTTAGTGACACGCTCTGGTGCATGGCGGTCGGATGCTTCCCTTTTAAAGCCGTCTCCTCCAAAAATATGCCAAGGCCACCACGAAATCTTGTAAACATGCTCTCTCGAATCAGGAGATATTCAAAGGCCTGCTAGAGAAACAGAGCCTCTATCACCCCCTAAAACATTGGCCGGTAAGGTATGGTCAAATATTTTATATAAGAAAGGGGGAGAGGTCAGGGGCTAGAAGGAAGTTCTCCTTCAAAGTATAGCCTGACACTGAAAAGAAACAGCCCCCTGGGAGATATCCTGCCTGGGAGACATCCCGCAGCCATCTATCTCCCTGAGACATCCTGCAGCCATCTGTCTTCCGGCAACATCCTGAGGTTATCTCACTTTCTGAAGACATCCAGCAACTGCCGATAAGAGAGCTTTCCCATCCACAGCATATAAATTTCCATGTGAGAACAATAAAAGTTTGCAGCATGATCAGAACTCCAGTCTTGCTGTAATCTCTCGTGTCTCTTGTCCCTTCATTCCTCCCCAACTAAGTTTCTTGCCCACGTTGATGTGTCCCGCCGGCCGGGACAACTGACACTAACCCATACCCTACTACACTCTGACAACTAATCCTAATATGATGGAGAAAATTAACCCAAACAGAATAGAAATACAAGCAGTTCAGAGGAGGCATGGTGTATATTTGGACTTGCCTTTTGCATGATATAGGGTAGGTGTTATAAATCTAGTTAACAACACCTACTATCTTCCTAAGCTCCTGTTTTCTTCCTGAATTCTGGCCACTCTCCAGAATAGGCTCATGGTTTTGTGTCCACGATATGTACGACCTCCAAGCTCTGTGACATGGCCATGTACTGGATAGCTGAAGGGAATGCGAGCATCTCAGAAAACTCAGATATCAGTGTGACCAGGAAAG
The DNA here is from genome assembly GCF_048772815.1 of Callospermophilus lateralis. Classification (NCBI taxonomy): domain Eukaryota; kingdom Metazoa; phylum Chordata; class Mammalia; order Rodentia; family Sciuridae; genus Callospermophilus; species Callospermophilus lateralis. Next base: position 242,766 of record NW_027517183.1, read on the forward strand.
TCTCAGTGGAGAAACCCTGCTTTGGGCCATTTGCTAACCTATTTGCCTGTTGCCATGAATGTCAGGAAGGTCTTTGCCTCAGGCCAGCCCTTTGTGAATCCTGAAGAAAACTGTTTTCAAATGGTAATAAATGGGCATCACCTGTGGCTCTTTGCTTAAATGCTTTGGAAAGGGATGTGTCTGAATCTGCCTCTTTGCCCTGTGTGAGGTAGTGGCTTAGATTCTCAGCACCAGTTGGATCTAAAGAAAAATCCAATGTTTTCATCCAAAACCAAAATGCAAAAAAGATCAGTCATGGTGTATGAAGTTTCTCACCTTCCTCTTTTAGGTTCCTGACCTCCATCAAGTGAGATTAGGGATCCTTTGGGACAAATGAGTTCTTTCATGCCCTGTAGAGATGATTAGGTTTTCTCATGACTCCAAATCACATGAAGAAATTATACCTGACAGTCAGTAGGCCTCAAATTGGAGAAGCAGAGCAGTATTAATGGCAGACCTATGTGATCAATCCTGGTTCACAGAAATGGTGTCCAGGCTACCCTGAGGTTAGGCAAATGAAGGGAAAGACACCTTATTTTGGAAACTCTCTTTGGCTGTGCCATTCATGGAAACATCCAGCCAGAGGTTATGATGAATGTATATATGGAAGAAGATGAGGGCCTTGGTGGAGTGTTTTGGTTTTAATTGTGGTCATTTGTGTGGAGTTTGGAAGAGATGACTGGGTCCACCTGGGCTTGAACTCTGGTGTGATTCCCCTCAGGGACTGAGTTCAGTGACTGACCTCAGAGAAGTAATTGCTTTGGAAAGGGATGTGTCTTAATCAGCCTCTTGGCCCTGTGTGAGGCTGTGGCTTTGATTACCAGCACCGTATGGATCTAAAAATGATCCCATGTCTGCTTCCAAAACCAAAATGGCCAAAATTGCAGTCATTGTTGATGAAGTCTCTCGCCTTCCTTTGTAAGGTTCTGAAAGAATAAAAGAAATTGAAATTGAAACGTAAAGAAACAGGTTCTGTAAAGTTTCCAGGCTGCACGCAGAACCTGAAATTCCTGTGGCAGTTAAGACAATTCCCGGAACTACCCATTAGATGTGTGTTGAAATCTTCCCTGACCACCTAGTTACTTAACAACCTCTTCCCAAAAACCGTGCAGCTAAGCACATATACATCTCAGGGCTTCAACCAATCAGTTTAAATGTATACCCCTTCTCAGGGCTGACCAATCACCCCCTGCCTGAACTGTTCCCACCAATGAATGTGCAAATCATGTTTTAGAGTTGTTATTTGATTTTCCCACAGTATACGGTGATTTGCTAAAGGAAGCTAGGATGTATGTTAAGTCCCTGCCCTCTCTAAAGAATGTATATAAAATCTGCTCATGTTGTTCTTGGGGCTCTTTGTTTTTTGCTCCTCTGAAGTGAGCTGTGAGCCCCAGCATGCTGGACCCCCAATAAACCCTTTGCTGTTTCATGAGAAATTCTCTTGGTGGTCTTTTCCTCCGACGTTCGGCCCACCTTTTCATCTGGAGGCCCTAGCTGAGAAATCCAGCAGTGACGAACAAAAGACCCCAATGGACTCCTTTCAGAGTAATTAAGGTGCCTCTTTCTGGTTTCGGGTTTCAGGTTAGGGCTTGGCAAAATGGCTGTCGTTGAAGAACATTAGCTCTCTGCGATGGTGGCTGACAGATGTGTCACAGAGTCACAGGCCACGTCCCTGGGGGAAACTCCAGAGGACTCGGGAAATTGAGGATTAGTAGATTCCTCAACTCAGTTATTTTTTGCTTCAGGATTCGGTTTTCCAGCCCATCAGGTTTTGCTGGCTACTCAGTTTTGTTCATTGTCAGGAACTCATGTTGAGTTTACTGTCTGTCTTTATTGTCTAACCCATCAGGTTTGGCCAGTTACTCAGTTCTAATCTTTTTCTTGGACTCATGTTAAACGTTTACTGTTTGTCTTTGTCTGTGTCACGTTTGTGTATTCACTGTCCCTGTTTGAGTAACTCCCATTATGGGACATTATGGGACAAAGCACTTCCATGCCTCTGTCCCTTAACCTTGATCATTGGACTGATGTTCGCTCAAGTACCAAGAATCTTTCTTTTTCAGTAAAATGCCGGATCTGGCAGACTCTCTGTGGTTCAGAATGGCCCATCCTAGGAGTCGGATGGCCCCGAGAAGAATCCTTCCACTTCCCTCTAATCTGAAAAGTCAGAGATATTGTCTTTCACCGGGGCCACTTGGCCACCCAGATTAACAGCCATATACCCCTTCCCCCACGATCTTATCATTCCAACATTCTGCTCCTCCCCCTCTTCCCTCCATTCTGAGTCACAAGACTGGACACTCCTCTCTCTCCTTATCCTCTACCCTCGCTCCCCAACCCACAACATGTTCCAGATGATCCTCCCGCCGCTGACTCAGCCTCTCCGCCGCTAGAGGCAATTGGGCCAGACCCAAGCCCTCCAGGGGACTTCCCCGCAGCAGCAGCAGACCCTGCTCCCCTGAAGGAAGCTGGGCCACCTAAAGGAACCCGCAAGAGATAAATAATATAAAACTCGGAAGCCCCTGTGATGCTCCCTCTCTGTCCCTACGGGCCCATGAACCGACCCAACTGGGACCCCAACACCTTTGAATGTAGGTAGCATCTGTCCACTTATCGCCGTTCTCTAATAGTGGGTCTCTGAGCGGCCGACAGAGGGCCGACTAATTTGTCCAAGGTAAGAGAGATTATCCAAGGGCCTAATGAGTCTCCTTCTATGTTTCTGGAGAGAATTATGGAAGCGTATAGGAAATATATTCCTTTTGATCCTCAGGCAGAAGACCAAAAGCCATCTGTTGCAATGGCCTTTATCGAGCAGACTGCTCTAGATATTAAGAGAAAGTTACAACGTCTAGATGGATTATAAGATATGACCTTAAGAGATTTAGTCAGAGAAGCTGAGAAAGTATATTATAAGAGAGAAACTGAGGAGGAAAGGGAATAGAGGAGTGAGAAGGAAAGGGAACAAAAGAAGGAGGAAAGAAGCAAATGGCAGAGTAAAGCATTGCCTAAGGTTCTGGTCACAGCAGCAAATAGGCCAGAAGTTAAAAAGCAGGGATACATAAAGGCATACCTGGGCCCACGCCAAAGGCTGCCGTTGGCCTCAAATCAATGTGCCCACTGTAATAAAAAAGAACACTGGGCCAAAGAGTGCCCCCAAAAGAAGCAGCCACGCCAGCCCGCCGTGCTGACTCTAGAAGAGGACTAGGAAATTCGGGGCTCAGATCCCCTCCCCCAGCTCAGAGTAACATTTGAAGTTGAGGGGAACACAGTGAACTTTGAAGTGATTACAGGAGCAGTATACTCAGCCCTTAAGACTTCACTGGCCCCCCTATCAATTAAATCGTCCCTAGTTCAAGGGGCTAATGGCAGTAGATATCAGGCTTGGACAACTAAGATGAATATGGACCTCGGAAAGGAAAAAGTCCACCACTCTTTCCTAGTAATCCCAGAATGCCCGGCCCCATTGATGGGCAGGAATCTGCTTACCAAATTCCGGACTAGAATAACCTTTAAACCTAATGGTCCCCAAGTGGAGGTTCTATAGCGTTCAGTATAAACTCCCATAGTCACATCTTTGACTATGTCTGTAGAAGATGAACATCAACCCTTCGCGCCCCCTAGGACTGATCAAACAGGCAAACTACCCCAGAAATGGATAAAAGATTATCCTAATGCCTGGGCAGAAACTGCTGGGTTAGGTCTAGCCATCAACAACCTCCAATAGTAGTAAAATTAAAAGCCTCTGCGTCTCCAATTAGTGTTAAACAATATCCTCTAAGCAAAGAAGCTAAGGATGGGATAAGGCCCCATATTCATAAATACCTGGGTCTTGGGGTCCTAAGGCCCTGTCAATCAGCCTGGAACACCCCCCGCTACCAGTAAGAAAGCCAGGAACTGGGGACTACCGTCCTGTTCAAGACCTAAGAGAGATAAACAACAGAGTGCAGGACATTCACCCCACAGTACCCAATCCATATAATTTGCTTAGCACTCTGAATCCGGAGCAGAAATGGTACACTGTGCTGGACTTAAAAGATGCTTACTTCTCCTCGCCTCTACATAAGGACTGTCAGTTGCTGTTAGCTTTAGAGTGGATAGACCCAGAACCTGGAACATCTGGCCAACTAACCTGGACTAGACTCCCACAGGGGTTCAAAAAATCCCCCATTCTCTTTGATGAAGCCCTCCACAGAGACATCAATGACTTCAAAACTGCACACCCCGAAGTCACCCTACTCCAATAGTGGATGATCTTCTACTGGCAGCCAACACCAAGGAGACCTATGAGTCTGGGACCCAAGCACTATTATTCGAGCTTGCTCGGCTTGGATATATGGCTTCTGCCAAAAGGCCCAAACTTGTCAGCAAGAAGTAATCTTCCTGGGTTATTCTCTTAGGGGTTGCAAACGATGGCTCCCTGAGCCCAGAAAAAAAACCGTTTTGCAGATACTGCCCCCATCTAATAAGAGAAAACTCAGAGAGTTTCTTGGGACTGCCAGCTTTTGCAGGTTATGGATTCCTGGGTTCGCATCTCTGGCTGCCCCTTTATACCCGCTGATAAAGGGGGATGCCCACTTCCAATGGACCCCTGAGCACCAACAAGCTTTTGATAATGTCAAAAAAAGGTGCTGCTATCTGCTCCGGCCTTAGCACTCCAAGATGTAGAAAACCCTTCACTCTCTATATCGAGGAAAAGAAAGGAATAGCACGGGGAGTGCTCACTCAGTCTTTGGGACCTTGGAAAAAGCCAGTAGCGTATTTATCCAAAAAACTGGACCCATTGGCTAGCGGGTGGCCCCATTGCTTAAGTGCTATAGCAGCGGCAGCCCTTCTAATAAAAGATGCTCATTAATTAATGTTGGGACAGAAGCTAACCATTATAGCCCCCCATGCCCTGGAGAGCATCATCTGTTAGCCTCCAGAGAGGTGGCAATCAAACTCCAGAATAAACCACTACCAGAGCCTCTTGCTTGACAAAGACAGAATAACGCTGGGACCCCCTGCTCCACTCAACCCACCTACACTGCTGCCAGAAGAATCATCAGGACCCGACACTCATGAGTGTCAACACATACTGGCAAGGAAACCAGTATACAACAAGACTTGAAGGATCAGCCACTGCCTCGCCCTGAAGTCGTATGGTTTACGGATGGCAGCAGCTTCCTCCAAGATGGTAAGCGGCGGGCTGGAGCAGCAGCAGTTAGCAAAACTGATTTCATCTGATACTCTGGTCTCCCAGAAGGGACATCAGTCCAAAAAGCAGAACTGATTGCCCTTATGAAAGCATTGGAACTAGCAACAGGGAAAAGGGCCACCATATAAACTGATAGCCACTATGCATTTGCCACTGTTCATATGCTCGGGACTATTTACCAACAATGTGGGCTATTAAACTCTGCCGGGAAAAAAATAAAAAATAAAGATGAGATCCTCCACCTTGGCTCAGCAGTGCAGGGCCATAAGGAACTAGCTATAGTGGACTGTCCCGGGCACCAGAAGAGAAACAACCCTGTGGCAGTTGGAAACAGAAGGGCAGATGAGGAAGCTTAATTGGCAGCCCTAAACGGAGTGACTCTGTTAACTTTTTCCACACCGGGGGGAACAAAAATCAGGAGACTTGGCCGCCCCGGAACATTCAGGCAACTTATCATCTGAGGAGACAGATACAGAAATCTGGGACCCTACAGAGCCAAGTTTACAATTTCAAAAAGCCCACCTTTATGTCAAAGACGTACACCAGCTCAACCACTTAGGCTCAAAGAAGTTATAGGCACTCTTAAAGGACCGAAGAAAGGACTTATTATTGACTGACTCAAAGAGGAAAAAAATAGCTGAGCAGGTGACTAGAGCTTTTCAAGTCTTCCAATTAGTTAATACTTTCCCATCCAAGATTCCTGCAGGGAAGCGCATACGAGGAACCAGACCAGGACAATTCTGGGAAGTGGACTTTTCTGAAATTAAGCCAGCAAGGTATGGACTTAAATATCTCCTAGTCTTTGTAGATACTTTTTCAGGATGGGTCGAAGCCTTCCCCATGAAGAAAGAAACAGCTCAGATGGTGGTCAAAAAGATCCTAGAAGACAGTTTTCCAAGGTTCGGCCTGCCTAAGGTAATAGGGTCTGATAACGGACCGGCATCCGTGGCCCAGGTAAGTCAGGGATTTTCCAGGACCCTGGGGATTAATTGGAAGTTATATTGTGCTTATAGACCCCAGAGCTCAGGACAGGTAGAAACGATGAATAGAACCATCAAAGAGACTTAACAAAATTAATCTTGGAGACCAGCATAAAAAATTGGACTATGCTCCTACCTCATGTACTTTTTCGTGCAAGAAATACCCCTCCGCCCCTTTGTGTAACCTCACCCCTTATGAAATTCTCTACAGTGCCCCTCCTCCATTAAGGGACCTAACCCCAACTCTGAGATTAATGATTCCTTTCACACACCCTTGCTAGACAGACTTAAAGCCCTTGAACAAACCCAGCACCCAGCGATACCTGTGGAAACAGTTGGCCAGTGCTTATCAGCCTGGAGACGAGGGAACTCGACATCGATATCAAGTGGGAGACTTCGTCTACATGAGAGAGTATCGGGTGTCATCCCTGGAACCCTGCTGGAAAGGACCATACCAGGTGCTGCTTATAACACCTACAGTGGTGAAAGTGGATGGGATCACTTCCTGGATCCATGCCTCCCATCTCAATCCTGTGCCCTGTCCATACTCTGGCTGGAAACTAGAACAGACTGGTAATCCTCTCAAGTTGCATGTCTGTGGTGTGGGTAGGGCTATGGATTCTTCCCCTGACCACCAGCAGTCCTAATCCCCATCAGCCTGTTCAGCAACAATGGCAAGTTATAAATCCTACTGGGCAAGTAGTGTGGTCTATTTCACATACAGCCCCCTTATGGACTTGGTGGCCATCTCTCCACCCGGACATTTGTCAGCTTGCCATAGGCCTCTCTGACTGGGATCTCCCTGACATAGTGGACCCCACACAGATCCCACTAAAGCCCAAACCAGGGCAACATAGACCAACTTACCCCATGAATTATTGATGTCATCTCCCCAGCTCAGGTGTAAACTAGCCAGTCTTGTTTATTAAGTGTGCCCAGCTGATTTCTGAAATCGCAAACAGGCCCAAACCTGTGGAGGACCCAGTGACTTTTATTGTAGATCTTGGGGTTGTGAACACACGGGAGCTACATTGTGAAACCCAAACTCCCCAGACAGTATGATTCGGTAGGATGAAATGACATCTGGATTGATCCCAATAAATGTGCCGCTATCCAAGTGGTGTCAAAAACTTGCTGTGGAAAAAATAGTCTATGTTACCCCCTCAATATAACTTTCACTTCCAAAGGAAGGGGCTACCTCAGAACAACATGGCCTATGGGAAATACTTGGGGAATGCGATTCTATATTAATGGCCCTGGTTATGACTTTGGTCTCTGGTTCACCATCCGGCTTAAAAAGGAAGAAAGTCCCACAGCAATAGGGCCCAATCCCCTCAAGTCAGGAATTAAGCCTCCTAAACCTCCCATGCCTAGATCTACCAAAACCCTTCTACCATCTCATACTTCGCAGTTTCCGTCTTTTCCTACTTCCCCAGTCCAGAGTACAGCTGACTCCTCCCCCTGGGAACTAATTAAAGGAACCTTTATGGTACTGAACTCCACACAGTCAGAACTCCTTGCATTTCAGCCCAGGTATTTGACAGCTCTGTACATTATTGTGTAATGGTGCAGATACCCCCCAGGGTGCTCTATCATGATCCAGAATCCTTTGAAGGTCTACTAGGTGGACAAACAACCCGATTTTGCCGGGAGCCAGTGTCCCTTACTCTAGCCATCCTATTGGGGCTAGGAGCTGCTGCAGGAGTGGGTACAGGAACAGCTGATATGATCCATGGGTCACAACAAATGGCCTGATTAGAAACAGCAATAAATCAAGACTTGAAGACGTTAGAGACCTCCATCACAGTTTTGCAGGAATCCTTAACCTCTCTCTCTAAAGTTGTTTTACAGAACAGGTGAGGATTAGACCTCCATTTAATAAGGGAGGGGGGCCTCTGTGCTGTACTGAGAGAAAAATGCTGTTTTTATGCTGACCATACTGGAGTTGTAAAATAATCCATGAGTAAATTGACAAAATGCCTTGAAGAGCACCAGAGAGAAAGGGAGATTCAACAAGTGTGGTTTGAGTCATGGTTTACCTTGTCCCCCTGGTTAACTACACTCCTATCAGCCTTAGCTGGACCCCTGATCATGCTTATGGTGTTGATAACTGTGGGACCTTGTTTGCTTAACCTCATAGTTTCCTTTCTCCAGGCTCAGATTGGGCAGGTAAAACTCATGGTAATCAGACAGAAATACACTTCACTGGCAGAAATAGAATGTGAGACCCCACAAAAATTATGATTCATTACTTTTAAAATTAAAAGTAGGCAGAAAAAGGAGAAATGAAAGAATTAAAGAAATTAAAATTGAAACGTAAAGAACCAGGTTTTGTAAAGTTTACAAGCTGTGCTCAGAACCTGAAATTCCTGTGTCAGTGAAGACAATTCCCGGAACTGCCCATTAGATGTGTTGAAATCTTTACTGACCACCTAGTTACTTAACAACCCCTTCCCAGAAACCGTGCATCTCAGCACGTATACATCTCAGGGCTTCAACCAATCAGTTTAAATGTATACCCCTTCTCAGGGCTGACCAATCACCCCCTGCCCGAACTGTTCCCGCCAATGAATGTGCTAATCATGTTTTAGAGTTGTTATTTGATTTTCCCACAGTATATGATATTTGCTAAAGGAGGCTATGATGTATATAAAGTCCCTGCACTCTCTAAAGATTGTATATAATCTCTTCTCAAGTTGTTCTCGGGGCTCTTTGTTCTTTCCTCCTCTGAAGTGAGCTTTGAGCCCCAGCATGCTGGACCCCCAATAAACCATTTGCTGTGGCATGAGACAATAGGTGCTTGGGTTTTCTCATGTCTCCAAATCACATAAAGAATCTATACCTGACAGTCAGTAAGCCTCAAATTGGAGAAGCAGTGCAGTATTAGCGGCAGGGCTATTTGATCACTCCTGATTCAAAGGAAGGGTGTTCAGGCCACCCAATGCCCTTCTGGACTTCAAATATTACCTAGATTTCTGTTTTCATACTTATATTTCACCAGTATATTCTTGTAAATATCGCAGGTTCCCAATACCATAATTCATCCTGCAGAATGATTCCTAAACCAAATCGAACCTGTTATTACCCTTAACCATGCAATATTTCCTCAATATAACTTAACAGAAGAACAAGGATATTGTTGGTCTTACAATACAGGAATGTAGGGGATCTTCCTCCTGCTGAGAACCTCAAAGTTCCGTGAAGAAATGATCCCTGAAGAAGATGTAGACACCTATGAAAGACCTGAGAGAGCAAAAGTCAACTTCCATGTAAAACAACCTGGTCAAAATGAAGGGATGTGTCTGAAAGCCTCTCTCTTCTTATTGTAGATTAAATCGACCAAACCAGGCCTATTTGGAGAGCTGTTCCCGGGTGCCTATGGTTGATATACCATTCTATCTTGTGAAAGTGTCACAGGAAGTATGGGCAGCCTCCATCTCATGGGACCCTTGGAAGCAACTGTTAGGAAAAAGTGGTTGCCAACCCAGTGACCTCATTCAGTTCGTGAAGGAAGTGACCTATCACACTTCCTTGGTGATGGAACTCTCTGAACTCGGGATCCAGGAAGCCAGGCACCCAGAGCCAGTCCCAGTCCCAGTCCCAGTGGTCTCATTTGTTTGGATTTACCAAGGACAGAGTCAGTCTTTCTTAGTACCTACTGAAGTGAGAATGGCCAAATGCCAGGAGAGCTCTGAAGAGGGGCCTTTTCTGAGAAAGCAGGTAGTGGCTCAACCATGGCTCCTGACAACTTCACAGAGTTTGCAAAGAAGTCCAGGTCTGAGATAGGACAGGCCATTTTGGTGGAACATAGTATGGCCCACCAGTCAGAGGACACTCAGGATACTCATAGACATACTTGGGGCAAGGAGATTCCGTTGTGGGTGTCTGTGTGAGTTTGTGGTTTTGTCTCATGTTCTGAGAATAGGTACGAAAGGCGGTTTGTTTGTTTAGACTGGAATGTTTCTAGAAAGTCGTTTGACAATGCGAGTGTTTCTAAGTCTGTGTATCCCTCTGAATCCGTTTTTGTAGACATTTGAAAAGAGAATTCATCAATGGTTGTGTCCTGTCTAGTAGAAAGCTTCCCAGCATTCATCTTGCCAAATTAAAGAATAAAGAGCTGCTTGCCTTATGGATGGGCAACACCTATTATCTTCTTAAGTTCCTCTTTTCTTCCTGAATACTGGCCACTCTCCAGAATAGCCTCATGGTATTATTTCCAAGATATGTACCACCTCCAAGCTCTGTGACATGATCATGTACTGGATAGCTGAAGGGAATGAGAGCATCTCAGAAAACTCAGATATCAGTGCGACCAGTAAAGTCTCAGTGGAGAAATACTACTTTGGACTTTTGCTTACCTATTGTTCTGTTGTCCTGAATGTCAGGAACGTGTTTGCCTCAGGCCACCCCTGTGTGAAACCTGAAGAAATCAGTTTTCAAATGGAAAAGGATGGGCGTCACCTGTGGCTCTTTGCTTAATTGCTTTGGAAATGGATGTGGCTGAATCAGCCTCTTTGCCCTCTGTGAGGCAGTGGCTTAGATTCTCAGCACCTGATGGATCTAAAGAAAGTTTCCAAGTGTGCATCCAAAACCAAAATGGCCAAAAGAGCAGTCATTGTGGATGAAGTCTCTCGCCTTCCTCTGTAAGCTTCCTGACCTCCATCAAGTGAGAATAGGGATCCGTTGGGTCAAACCAGTTCTTCAAAGCTCTGCAGAGGCTAGCCAATAGGTGCTTGGGTTTTCTCAGGACACCAATTCACATAAAGAATCTATACCAGTCAGTTGGCCTCAAACTGGAGAAGCAGAGCAGTATTAAAGAAGGGCTATTTGATCACTCTTGGTTCACAGGAATGGTGTCTAGTCCACTCTGACTTTAGGCAAATGAGGGGCAAGGGAGCTTATTTTGGACACTGTCTTGGGCTGCGCCCATCATGGAAACCTCTAGCTAGAGGTTATTCAGAGTGTCTATGTTGAAGAAGATGGGGGCCATGTGGGAGTTTTTTGGTTTTAATTGTGGTCAATTGTTGGTGGTTAGAAGAGAATCCTGGGTCCACCTGGGCTGGAATTCTGGTGCGATTCCCCTTAAAGACTGAGTTCTGGAACTGACCTCAGAGAAGTATTGCCATTAATTGTGTTGGGATTTTAGGCGGCCATGCATTAGAGTCGCCATTGGAAACTGAGATCTAAGCCTGGGGTGGCTATTCACCAAGCACTGTCAATCTCAGCCAGGACATCACATGATTTTATTCTGAAAGACTTGGCAGCCATTGTTGAGAGTCAAAACACACATGGACCTCACATTGTAGACCTCAATGGGCCTGGCTTCATGTGGCCTTTTGGCCACTCTTTGGGAAGACTTGCCTCTGAAAATTCTCCAGAGTTTTCCTTGAAATGTGCTTCCTAAAAATTTAATGGTTCCTGAATGAATTGAAACCCACAGTTTCTCCAACTTCATCCTTGAAAAATGTCTAGATAAATACAATGAAATTTTTGAAATTTCCACGACCAGGTGGCACTGGAGAACCTTTGGATGTCCTGTTGCTGATCAAGAGTGTACCAGACAGTGCCTTCCTTGACTGGGTTTCATGAAAATGGTGTAGAACAGAGCAGCCAGTATGGTGGAGCCTGCTGAGTAGTGGGCTCAGAGCTGTGGTGTGCAGTGGTGTGATAAAACATCTGTGGTGGGGTCATGTGGATCTTACTTTGGCTTCCAAATGCTTGTGACTGACATGGTGCAGCCAGCATACCTTTGTATATTAAGCCATCTTGTTAGATGGAGAGTTTTCAGGGCAATGTTCAGAATCAAGTTGCTACGGTCAAGGGGGCAAGCAATGTGGCGTAGAAGCCTGGTTGGTGCATTCTCCTGCAGACCCTTACACACCACACGTTACAGAACTCCCTCCAGCACTGTGTCCCAGTGGAACTCCTTGTATTTTGTGAAGCAAATACCAAACTCCCAGTGCAGCAACAAGAAACACAACAAAATTGGAGAATGACCAAATGGCTTCACAGTCTACACGGAAAGATTCCTAGACCCCAGTGGCCACAGTAAACCCACAAAGAGAGAATTCAGCACTGCTACCTCATGTTCATTGGAAAATAAGAAACCATGTCCTCCATGTAACAGATGCATACACAGCATTGATGGTTTCACTACAAAGGAAGCTAAAGCTCCTGAAAACAACATATATTTCAAGTGTACAACCTCAAAGACAGTTTCCCAGATGTCTTGAGGCCTGCACACTTCCATGTTTGTGGAGTTTTTACAGTCTCCATTACTTTTGGAAACTCCTCTACCACCTCCAGTGTTGTGAACTCTAGAGCATTTTCCATTCCAGATATGTATTCCTAGATTTTCTAACTCTTCTCCTCTAATTGTATCTTACTTGGGGCTAAGGTAATGTCAAGGCATTGTTCTGGATGAGAGTGGGAAGATTTTTTTGTAGCACATATTTGCATACACATTGGATTCATTTTCCAATTATTCATTCAAAATACTGAATCCCTCATAGTAACCCACTCCCTACTAGACTCTGACTACAAATCCTATTATGATGGATAAAAATAGACCAAACCAAATTGAAATACAAGTAGTTCAGAGGATGCAAGGTTAACATTTGGACGTTCCTTTTGCATTATATATGGTAGGAGTTTTAAATCTAGTCATTTTTTTGTTGAAACACTTCTCCATGTGTTTTTAAAGTTAACAAATATGTGAATTCATGTCTCCATTTCTCTGTAGCCTATTCAGCACATATATTTTTATATGCACATATAGAATCCTACCTGGTACCACACGTACATTCTTGTGAGGTGACTCACTTGGCAGATACAAATTGTGAGAAGAGATCACTCCTGTTAAACACTGTTGAAACTGAAAATTCAACCTATGAGTGAGTATCCTAGCTGAACAACATTATACATAAACTCATGTTCAGTAAAATGAATATTTTTAGATCTGTGGATGATAAATATTTCATGGTGAATTTCATTTGGCTTGTATATTAATACTTTTTAATTTCTGTGTGTGTATTTTAATATATATATATATATATATATATATATATATATATATATATATATACTCTCCAGAGTTTTCAAAATATGAAATAAATGTATCTTATTATGTACTCCCTAAATTCTTTAATATTTAAGTGCGTATTTATAATCAACTTTTCATAAGATTATTCTAAGACATATTCATCCTCCTGAAATACGTATTTGTTTCCTAGTACTGAAAACTAAGTTAAGTGAATTGTGCATACATATCCTAATATTTTTACACTAATTGACCCAGGTTAATATAAATGCAAGTAGATTTCTATAGGACATGATGTGTATTTTGATGTTCATTTTTTTTCAACACTTGTACATTACTATTTCCTCAGTTTATGCACATCATAAGATATATATTTCATCCACATGTTCACAAATTTAAAGGCTTTTGTTTCACTTTCAATCACTTCCTGCTTCAGAACACATGTATTCCTCCAGGTTAAATGACTGGTCTTTTCATGAGACTTCTTTCCAAACACATTATTTTCGATTTCCACAATTACTTTTGAAGCAAAACTCACACATTCTTCATGATAAACCATAACCCTAATATTACCATTAGATGTATAACTGGTTTGAATGAATGGATATATATCAATATAAGGTTTCCTGTATATTTTCAGATATCAATTTGAACCATTATTTAAGTTGGAACCAGTTATATTATTTATTCACAGTATTGTCTATTCATGCATTATTTCTATATTCATAGACACAGTGTACACCTATTTGTATTCAAAATACTAATTTACACGTCTTCAAAATACTGTTCCTAGAAATGGTGAAAGAAATACTCATGTCACCTGATCTACATATACATTTTATCACAGTAATATTCTGGAAACAAAAAGCAAATGTCACACTTATGATTGTACTAAAGCCTAAATGGAAATTGAACATGGATTACTAAAATCATCCATGTCCAGTTTGCCTATTGCTCTCAAATGTGGATCCTATTGGTGACTACATATTTGTTTCTTCCTAAGATTATATATTCAACCTCAAACCTGTTGAAAATGTCTAATCCTATTACTCACCTTATACTTTGCCTGATTTCCTAATGTCTCCATTGATATATATTTTCCCCAGTTCATCATTGTGACTGCCTCTTAACATGTGCTGTCATTTACATTCACTCTCTACATGAAACCCTATTGCTAAAGACCATTTTGTCCAAATCCTATACTCACTCATCTTTCTAAAACTACCGTCTATCTTTCTAATCCTACCGACTATCCCTTTTTGACTGCATGTTGTCTTCGACATTCAATCATCCAAGGTACAATATCCTATACCATTGTATATTGATTTATCTGAGACATCTGTGCAGAAATTAATTCAAAGCTAAGTATCCCAATCAAGGGCCCAATGCCCTTCTGGGCATCAAATCTTACCTAGATTTTTGTTTTCATACCTATATTTCAACTGTATATTTTGTAAATATCACATGTTCCCATAACCATTATTCATTCTGCAGAATTATTCCTAACCCAATCGAACATGTTGTTAACCCTAACCATACACTGTTCCATCAATCTAACTTTACAGAAGAGCAGGGAGAGAGTTGGTCTTCCAATACTGGATTGTAGGGTATCTTCCACCTGATGAGAACCTCAAAGGTCCATGCAGAAATGATACATGGAGAAGAAGTCAGCTATGAAGGACCTGAGAGAGCAAAAGTCATTTTCAATGTTAAACAACCGGGTCAGGATGAAGAGATGTATCTGAATCAGCCTTTCTCTTCTTAATATAGAGAAGATGGACCAAACCAGGCCTGTGAGAAGAGCTGTTCCCGGGTGCCTATTGTTGATATACCATTCTAACTTGTGAAACTGTCACAGAAAGTAGGGGCAGTCTCCATCACCTGGGACCCTTAGAAGCAAATATCAGTACACACTTCCTTGGTGATGGAACACTCTGAACTTGGGATCCAGAAAGCCAGGCACCCAGAGTAAGTCCCAGTCCCAGTCCCAGTGGTCTCAATTGTTTGGATTTACCAAGGACAGAGTCAGTCTTTGTTGGTACCTACTGAAGTGATAATGGCCAAATGCCAGGAGACCTCTGAAGAGGAGCCTTTTCTGAGAAAGCAGGTAGTGGCTCAACCATGGCTCCTGACAACTTCACAGAGTTGGCGAAGGAGACCAGATCTGAGAGAGAACAGGCCATTTTGGTGGAACATAGTATGGACCACCAGTCAGAGGACACTCAAGATATTCACCAACATACTTGGGGGAAGGAGGTGCCGTTGTGGGTGTTGGAGTGAGTTTGTGGTTTTGTCTCTTTTCTGAGAATAGGTAGGAAAGACTGTTTGTTTGTTTGGACTGGAATGTTTCTAGAAAGTCGTTTGACAACGCGAGTGTTTCTATGTCTGTGCATTCCACTGTATCTGTGGTTGTAGACATTTGAAAAGCGAATGCATCAATGGTTGTGTCCTGTCTAGTAGAAAGCTTCCCAAAATTCATACTGCACAATTTAAGAATGGAGAGAGGCTTGCCTTATGGATGGGCAACACCTACTATCTTCCTAAGTTCTTGTTTTCTTCCTGAATACTGGCCACTCTCAAGAATAGCCTCATGGTTTGGTTTCCAAGATATGTACCACCTCCAAGCTCTGTGACATGGCCATGTACTGGATAGCTGAAGAGAATAGAAGCATCTCAGAAAACTCACATATCAGTGTGACCATTAAAGTCTCAGTGGAAAAACACTGCACTGGGCCTTTTGCTTACCTATTGTTCTGTTTTTCTAAATGTCAGGAAGATCTTTGCCTCAGGAAACCCCTTTGTGAAGCCAGAAAAAAAGAGTTTTCAAATGAAAATGAATGGGCATCACCTGTGGCTCTTTGCTTAATTGCTTTGGAAAGAGATGTGGCTGAATCAGCCTCTTTGCCCTGTGTGAGGCAGTGGCTTAGATTCTCAGCACCTGATGGATCTAAAGAAAGTTTCCAAGTGTGCATGCAAAACGAAAATGGCCAAAAGAGCAGTCATTGTGGATGAAGTCTCTCGCCTTCCTCTGTAAACTTCCTGACCTCCATCACGTGAGAATAGGGATCCTTTGTGTCAAATCAGTTCTTCAAAGCCCTACAGAGGCTAGCACATAAGGGCTTGTGTTTTCTCATGACACCAATTCACATAAAGAATATATACCAGACAGTCAGTAGGCCTCAAATTAGAGAAGCAGAGCAGTATTAAGAGCAGGACTATTTGATCACTATTGGTTCACAGGAAGGGAGTCCAGGCCACCCTGACTTTAGGCAAATGAGGGGCAAGGGAGTTCATTTCGAAAACTGTCTTGGGCTGTGCCCCTCATGGAAACCTCCAGCCAGAGGTTATGAAGAGTGTCTATGTGGAAGAAGATGAGGGCGATTTGGGAGTGTTTTGGTTTTAATTGTGGTCATTTGCTTGGTGGTTGGAAGAGATGCCTAGGTCCACCTGGGCTTGAACTCTGGTGTGATTCCCCTTACAGATTGAGTTCAGGAACTGACCTCAGAGAAGTATTGCCATGAATTGTGTTGGGAATTTAGGAGACCATGCATGAGAGTTGCCTTTGGAAACTGAGATCAATGCCCAGGGTGGCTTTCCACAGAGCATTGTCAATCTCTGCCAGGGCATCACATTATTTTATACTGAAAGACTTGGCAGCCATCGTTGACAGTCAAAACACACATGGGCCTCACATTGTAGACCTCAATGGGCCTGGCTTCATGTGTCTTTTTGGCCACTCTTTGGGAAGCCTTGCCTCTGAGAATTCTCCAGAGTTTTCTTGAAATGTGCTTCCTCAAACATTAATGGTTCCTGAATGAATTGAAACCCACAATTTCTCCAACTTCATCCTTGAAAAATGGCTAGATAAATACCATGAAATTTTTGAAATTTTCATGACCAGGTGGCACTGGAGAACCTTTCAATGTCCTCTTGCTGATGAAGTGTGTACCAGACAGTGCCTTGATTGACTAGGTTTCATGAAAATGATGTAGAACAGAGATACCAGTATGTTGGAGCCTGCTGAGTAGTGGGCCCAGAGCTGTGGTGTGCAGGTGTGTGATAAAACATCTGTGGTCGGGCCATGTGTATCTGCCATTGACTTCCAAATGGCTTGTGGCTGACATTGTGCAGCCAGGAATCACTTATATGTCTGATAACTCTCCATATAAGGCATCTTGTTATATGGAGATGTTTCAGGACAATGTTCAGAATCAGGTGCAATGGTCAAGGGGACAAGCTATGTGGGATAGAAGCCTGGTTGATGTATTCTCCTGCAGACCCTGACCCATCTCATGTGAAAGAACTCCCTCCAGCACTGTGTCCCAGCTGAATTCCTTGTATTTTGTGAAGCAAATAACAAAGTCCCAGTGCAGCAGCAAGAAACACCACCAAAAGTGGAGGATGACCAAATTGCTTCACAGTCCACACGGGGAGTCACTTAGCCTTCAGTGGCGACAGTTTACCTACAAAGAGTGAATTCAGCACTGCTGCCTCATGTCCTTTGAAAAACAAGAAACCATGTCCTCCAGGTCACATAGATGCAGATCCAGCTTTGATGGTCTCATTAGAAAGAAAGCTAAAGCTCCTGACAACAACATATTTGTCAAGTGCCCATCGTCAGAGGCAGTTTCTAAGGAAGTCTTCAGGCTGGCAGAGCTCCATGTTTGATAGCATTTACCTATTAGACCAGGATGCAAGAAAAGACCACTGACTCCAATTAAAATCAAGTTAAAGCAAGCTTATATTTTCCACTGCCCAGGTGGCCTCTCCCTCCCAAAACAGTGGGAACAAGACAGCCACCCAAATTTCCTACAGCCCAGGTTTATAGCCCAGAATCTTACACTACAGGGGGTTTAAAATATCAGAACTCTGACAAGCATCAAACTAATCGTAGTTTATATATATATATATATTTGCTGGCCCCAACATCAGAATTTATGAAGACCATTAGAGCCTCAGAGAGGGTCATTGTCTGGCCAGGGAAGGCCAGTATTTATGAGGTGTCAATAAAGTTTCATAGAGGGCTGTTCCTGGTCAAAGAGCCAGGCATGGGTGAGTTCAAGGCCACGGGCAGGCATTGCAAGCAGGTTCAGAATTTGGTGTAATTTATAGTTAAGCCAAAATTTTCTTTTCATGGCTTTGTGGCAAGATGGATCCCAATTTTAATAAAAGATCAGGTTGGGTCTATCATTCCCCCCTTTTCTAATGTGTCCCTTTCAAATCTTTGATAGGGTAGGGGAAGAGCACTGAGGGAATTTTAATACCTCACGTAACAGTCTCCATATTTTTTGAACTCACACAAAACAAGTCTCCCTGATTTTACCTGACTTAATTAATTACTTAAAATGAAAGTCTATTTATTTTTGGCTCCATTGTTGTAAGAAGAGTGGCGTCACTCATTTTGGCTTCTTCTGAGCTGAGAGAGGGTGACATGAGGGGGCACAGCATGAGGGACATGAGTTGCCTTTTAGAAGTCAGTTCGGTTTGAAGTCTGGTTGTGGTAGAACAGTTTGTAAAGTCATCTGGGGATGGGTTCTTCTATGAGAGAAACAAAAACCATGAGTACTGAATAAATGTTGCAGCTGCTGAAACAAGTCACTGTATAGATGTCCCCTCATCTGTCTTCAATATCCCCAGTTATCAGGACTTTCAACTTAATATTTAACTTTTAGTGTCACAGTTGTCCCACCCCATAAGATACAGTTTAATAATTTAATGTCATCTGATCTTGCAAATTCCTTTTACTAGTATGACCTCTGTGTGTAATAGAGAAACCTTTAATTCTGTTAGTCAGGGCTGGATAATCATACTAGCAAACACCAAGCCTACCTGTGTAGGTTAGGAATATCTGTAGGCCTTAAGCAATAAAATTCTGCCTCTGGTAGCTCCTCTTGATAGTCTCTTTTTATTCTCATCAGGCATTCCTCTCTGAGAATCCTTCTTTGTAGCCTCCAGTCTTACTTATTTTGGAAGGCTACCATAAAGTGTATACGTTAAAATATTATTATAACTATTATTATTTAAAATGCCCAGGAATGGCTGTATTTTGGGTTTATCTGTCTTTGCTAAGAGTTTAAGATGAAGCAGTAAAACTGACTTTTGTTTCTATCTATTGTTAACAGTCAGCTGAGATTTTATGGGAGTCATTTCTGGGGAAACTTGAGAGCAGCTTCTCAGTTCTGCTAGTGCCATTTGCGCTAGGTGATTCCAGGTCTTGCTTGACCATGTGACTTCTCTCAGAAGCATCAGGAATATCTCCCTTCTCTGATGACTCTCTTCTTCGTAGAAAATGCACTGATTGGCTTTCTGTTCTCCAGTGGCCTCATTAATCTTCCTGATCAGGAGTTTATGTGGCTGAGAGTTGCAAAGTTCTTTAGAGAAGTCTCCTGTTCCCTGGATACAAACTGACTCAGAGGTCAAGAGCCAAAATTTGTTTCATTGTCCCTTTTCATTTAAATTAAATTTTAAATCCTAATCTTAAACATCCAGCAAATAAATTTTAACAGCCTTATATTAAGAGTACTGTGCTTTAATGTCTATAATTTAAAATTATTTATCTTTTTATTATTTGGGATCTGTATTTTTCTGTCTTATAGGTGATGCCTTATTATCTTAAATTAACCAATGTTGTGTTCAAAAGCAACTCTTTTGTAAAACACTAACAGGGAATCTTTAGTGAACTTATGAGGAAATTACAAAATAAAATTAACAAGAGTAAAAATACTTAGTTCGTGTAATAGCTACCCTGAATTTTTGGCTGAGTTATAAATTATATCCCCTTTTTGAGATCCCAGTAATCTTGACAGAAAAAAAAAAACTTCTGAACATAACTTTAAATTAAATAACATCTGACCTACTGCTTTCGTAGTTATTCTCACATGTTGTAAGATGAGACACAGAGCCTTATCTCAGGTAAGGCAGGGCTCTATATAAATCTTAAGTCTTTTAGTTCTAAAGCTGATCTTTTTTTTTTTTAAATATCATCTTACACAGTTTACATAAATTGTTTGAGGTCACATGAACATTAGCTAACACCATATGATATCACATTTAAAACATGAATTAAAGAAAGGCTGAAAGTTTTTAACCTTTACATAGATTATGCGCTCATTAACTTAAAAATATATTTAAATTTTTCCCCAATGTAAAAAGTAACATAAAACTTTACATATCTTATTGATAACAAGTAAATAAATCCCCAATATATATATATATATATATATATATTTTTACCATACAACTTCAGAACACCAGCTTGATGTAATGCTCTTTTAAAGTTTCTACCTTACAGACTTGTATACCTGGAAAATATGAGCACATTAATAGCATCACAATGACATTGATGTTTTTACATTAACCAAATTTAGCTTTTAAAGAAATTCCAGTACAGTGCTCTAAAATAACAGTTCTTATTTAATCAGTTGTTTAATTTTTATGGTTGCTTGCTCTAGAAAAATAAAAATAAACGCAATGTTAGGGGTAAACTTTTGTTTTCAGAAATTTGTGTCGCTTTATCACATGACTGATTTTTACAATCTTATACAGACTTTAGAACAAACTTATACAGACCTTACTAAATCAATCAGATATCTAACAAAAGTACTCATGAATGAGTAATCCCATATCAAATTTACTTCACTTATTTATCAAAATATTAGAGAAATGTATTGAACAGTGTAAACCATTTTTTGTTAAAGGAAAAGTCCTAGAACCAAGGCATATTAGACATTTTATAGACATTAATATTTTATTAGATTTTTGAGCAGCTAGAAAAACTTGTAAGCTTAAATTTAAAGACATTTATTGTTATTTGTTTATCCAAATTTAAAGTGAACCATTTAACTCACGTGAATTAAAGATCTTCGAATCCACTTTTTAAAATTTGTTTTTATGAGTTCTTTTTTTTTAATGATCGCTCCTTATATATGTTAATTTGTATATCATATATATGATATACGAACATATGGATATATGGACATACAACACATAACAAAAGTGTGCACAAATAATAATAGTAAGGCCTTGTAGCTTTTCACAGGTGAAATCTCCATTGCAATGTTTCAGAACTCCACTGTTGGTCAAAGATAGAACTGATGAGAAAAATATTAACCTAGTTCTCTAGGATCAAAATAATGAGCTCAAAAAAAATACAGAATCTAAGGAAAAAAATGAGAGTCCTAGAAAAAATGACTGGCCAGTAATTAGTAAATACCATACGATTTACCTTTTTTTTCCCACTTAGACATCAGATCAGTCTCCTACTGAGCTTGCAGGCTTCTTTCATTTACATTTCAACATAAGTCCTGGCTGAGTTCTGGAAGGAGCTGGACAAAACTGCTATTCTGAGCGGACACCTCAGGCCTAAGGAACTTTAACCATAATTTTCAGGTGAGGATGTTGAAAATTATGATACAAATTTAAGATACAATTCAAAATTTTATACCTTAACATCTTGTTTTGTCAACAGATACCATACTATGATTTACTATCCTTGTCCAAATTAATGCACTGACACACTGTGACATTTTCCCAGGCTACTCAATTAAAAATTGGTGAAAAAAAAGACTAAATGATTGGGAAATTACTTGCCAACTTGGAAGTAGAATTCTTTAGTTTTCCATTTTAAGTATTTAAGTTCTCTGGCATGAATTATCTGAAATCATAAACTAAAAAATTACCTAAACCCGACTTTTAACTGCAAGATTGAGCAATGCTACAAAAACCCATTCAGATACCATATTGTTACAATAAAACATCATCATTTAGACACACATTCAGCTAAGATCATTCCCAAGAAACAATTTATATTATCAACACATTATTGCACATGTCTTAAATGGCCAGAAACAAAGACAAAAGACAGACAGAAAGGAGCTCCAGACTATGGCTGACAAGACAGAAGCCTTTAAAACAGCAGATAAGAGAAAAATCTCCTACACCAGTGGCATGATAGATGTCCCCACAAGGGCATCAGATGTTTTCACAGAGGGGCAACCTGAAATGTAATATCAAAGGTCTCCATGGTGACTTTACTGCATTTAGTGTCTCCTTTTTCTTTTTCTCTTTTTTAAGAAAACAGAGGTGGCATAATACTTACAGTGCAGGGAAGGAAGGAGGGAATTTACTGAAGCAACAGGACTTCGGCAGCTGCTGGGAGTCCCTCAGTCCCGTCTTTTACTTACAGGATTAGCTCCTCTGGTTTGGTTCCACCCAAAG
The DNA here is from genome assembly GCF_048772815.1 of Callospermophilus lateralis. Lineage (NCBI taxonomy): Eukaryota > Metazoa > Chordata > Mammalia > Rodentia > Sciuridae > Callospermophilus > Callospermophilus lateralis. The sequence goes on from NW_027517183.1 coordinate 265,234, forward strand.
CACACTGAATCTCCTAACATTTCAGTAGTCAGCTCTCAAAAATTCCGGGGTCGGGGGGGTATCAAAATTCGTAACTTAAATTTCGGTTCTGGACCTTGAAGCCAATTAATACCTATTTAATATAAGGATAGGGTTTGAGAAAAAGTAAAAGGGAGGTTTACTGCTTTGCTAACAAAGGATAAAAACAGGGGACTCTGTCCAAAGTTGTGACTCTCTTGATCTGGAGGGACAAGGGGTTTTAAAGGAGCTTCACTTGTTAACCTGGGAGATACTCAGTTATTAGGTCTCCAGCAGGCATTGCCCTCTGCAGTGGGTGTGCTCCAGACAGCCAGCTAGGGGCTTCTCTCATCCTGCTTAACAAAGGGGGGTATAGTGCATCACATTTCTTTAAAACACAGTCCAAAGGGGTGACAGGCTTACATGCTTTATTACCCATTTTCACGTCCAATATCCTTACGTTTTTACCACAGAAATCACACAACAAAACGCACAAAAACAAACAAATAAAAAACATTTAGAACACAGAACAAAACACAAAAAAACCAGAAACTCGGCGAATAAACAGAAAACCAGAGGAGCAATGCAGCGTCTTGCTAAAGCTCTGGGGTAGGAGCTCCTGCGTGCCAGTCGGCACCTCTCTACACTTTCAGAGTTATTCCCTACAGAAAAGAACAGAGGAAAGAAGGATTCCTATTACTGTCCCGGACAGGAGTATATGTGAGCCTTCCCAGGCCACCTCTCTGTCATCAGAAGAGTACTCCCTTAACCGGATATCAGATGTTATAAAGGCGCCTCTTACCTATGAAGGCCTCCTCCACCAGGTGCTTGATAATAGTGCGATGGTTCACTGCAGTGATCCACGGACTGAAGGCTCATTCCAAGGCCTTGGAACTTGGCTCTCCAGCCTGGAGTCCTGGAGGATAGGCCAGCTTCAGAATTTCCAGCAGTCTGGCTTTGTGATCTGGTCGGGTCATGTTGCTGGGAAACTCCAAAATGTTAGTCCAGGACACAAGAAAAGACCACTGACTCCAACTAAAATCAAATTAAGGCAAGCTTAATATTTCAACCAGCCAGGCTGCCTCTCCCTCTCAAAATGGCGGGAACAAGACAGCAACCCCACCTTTCCTACAGCCCAGCTTTATAGCCCAGAAAGTTACACAAAAGGGGGGTTACAGAAAACAAAACTTTGACAAGCATCACACTAATTGTAGTTTACATTTGTTTTTTCTGGCCTCAGCATCAGAAATTATGAGGACCATTAGAGCCTCAGAGAGGGTCATTGTCTGGCCAGGGAAGGCGAATATTTATGAGGTGTCATTAAAGTTTCAGAGAGGGCTGTTATCTGGTCAGAGATCCAGGCATGGGTGAGTTCAAAACATGGTCAGGCATTCTAAGCAGGTTCAGAATTTGCAGTAATTTATAGTAAAGCAAAAATTATCTTTTCATGGCTTTGTGGCAAGATGGCTCACAATTTTAATGAAAGATCATGTTGGGTGATCAACCCTGTCCCCTACTTTTGGAAAATCCTCTACCACCTCCAAGGTTGTGAACTCCTGAGCATTTTCCATTCCAGATATGTATTCACAGAATTTCTAACTCTTCTTCTCTAATTGCGTCTTACTTGGGGCGAAGTTAATGTCAAGCCATTGTTCTGGATGAGAGTCGGAAGAATATTGTGCAGCACATAATTGCATACACATTGGATTCACTTTCCAATTTTCCAATTGAAATACTGAATTCCTGACAATAACCCATACCCTTCTAGACGCTAACTACAAATACTAATATGATGGAGAAAAATAACCCAAACGGAATTGAAATACAAGCAGTTCAGAGGAGGCATGGTGTATATTGGACTTGCCTTTTGCAAGATAAAAGGTAGGTGTTATAAATCTAGTCATTTTTTAATTGAAATAGTTTTATATGTGTATTAAAGTTAACAAATATGTGAATTCCTATCTCCCTTTCGCTGTAACCTATTCAGCACATTAATTTTTATATACACATATAGAATCCTACCTGTTATCGCACGTACATTTTTGTGAGGTGCCTGACATTGCAGATACAAATTGTGAGAAGAGATTACTCCACCTAAATGCTGTTGGAACTGAAAATTCAAGCTAATGGTGAGCTTCCTAGTTGAATAACATTATACATAAATCCATGTTCAGTAAAATGAATATTTTTGGATCTGTGGATGATATATATTTCATGGTGAAATTCGATTGGCATATATAATTCTACTTTTGAATGTCTTTGTTTGTGTGTGTGTTTGTGTGTGTGTATATATATATATATATATATATATATATATATATATATATATAAAATAAATCTCCAGATTTTTCAAAAAATGAAATATATGTGTCTTATATACACTCCCTAAATTCATTCATGTTCATGTATGTGGATTAATAATCAACTTTTCACAAGATTATTCTCAGAAATATTCATCCACCTGAAATACATATTTGTTTCCTAGTACTGAAAACTAACTTCAGTGAAAGGTGCAAACAAATCCTAGTATTTCTACATTAACTGACCTAGTTTAACATCAATGCTAGTAGATTCCTATGGGACATGATGTGTATTTTGACATTAATTATTGTTCAACACTGGTACATTACTATTTCTACAGTTTATGCACATCATAGGATATATATTTCATCCACTACTTAGCAAATTTATAGGCATTTGTTTCACTTTCAATCACTTCTTGCTCCAGAACACATGTATTTCCCTATGTTTCTTGACTGGTCTTTTCATGAGACTTTTTTCAAATATATTATTTTCAATTTCCATGATCAATTTTTAAGCAAAACTCACATATCCTTCATGATAAAACATAACCCTAAGATGACCATTAGATATATAACTGGTTGGAATGATTGATTGTGCATCATTATAAGATTTTATATATTTTCAGATATCCAATTCAATCCATTATTTAAGTGGATACAGTTATATTACTTATTCACAGTTGTGGTCTATTATGCGTTATCTGCTATATTCATAGACACCAGGGTACACCTCTTTGTACCCCCAATACAAATTAATACAATCTTCAAATATTGCTCCCAGGAAATGGTGGAAGAAATACTATGTTCACGTGATCTATATTACATTTTATCACAGAAATATTCTGGACACAAATAGCAAAGGTCACACTTTAAATTGTACCAAAGCCTAAATGGAAAGTGAGAATGGATTACTAAAAAATCCATGTCCAGGTTGCCTAATGCTCTCAAATGTCAAATCCTATTTGGTGACTACATATTTGTTTCTTCCTAAGATTATATATTCAAACTCAAGCCTGTTGAAAATGTCTAATCCTATCACTGACTTTAGTACTTAGCCTGATTCATAATGTCTCTTATTGATATCTGCTTTCCTACATATTTTCCCCAGTTAATCATTGTGACTGACTCTTACACTGTGTTGACATTAACATCACTTCTAACCGAAACCCTATTGCTAAAGAACTTTTGTCCAAATCCTATACTCACTCTTCATTCTAAACCTAACGACTACCTTCCTCATCGTACTGAATATCGCTTTTTGACTGGATGTTCTCTTCAACATTCAATCATCCAAGGTACAAGGTCCTATGCCATTGTATATTGATTTATCTGAGACAACTGTGCAGCACATAACTCAAAGCTAAGTATACCACTTAAGGGTCCAATTCCCTTCTGGGCTTCAAATCTTTCCTAATTTTCTGCTTTCATACTTACATTTCACCTATATACTCTTGTAAATATCGAAGGTTGCCAATACCATTATTCATCTCGCAAAATGATTCCTAACCCAAATCAAACATATTATTAACCCTAAACATACACTGTTCCATCAATATAACTTACAGAAGAGCAGGGACAGAGTTGGTCTTACAATATAGGAATGTAGGTGATCTTCCACCTTCTGAGAACCTCAAAGATCCATGGAGAAATGATCCTTGGAGAAGATTTATGCAGCTATGTAGGACCTGAGAGAGCAATAGAAATCTTCCATGGCAAACAACCTGGTCAGGATGAATTGATGGGTCTAAGTCAGCCTCTCTTTTCTTATTGTAAAGAAGTTGGAAGAAACCAGGGCTGTGTGGAGAGCTGTACCTGGGTGCCTAAGGTTGATATTCCATTCTAACTTCTGAATGTGTCAGAGGATGTTGGGGCAGCCTCCATCTCATGGGACCCTTGGAAGCAACTGTTAGGACAAAGTGGTTTTCAAGGCAGTGACCTCATTCAGTTCCTGAAGGAAGTGACCTCTCCTCACTTCCTTGGTGATTGAATTCTCTGAACTTGGGATCCAGGAAGCCAGGCACCCAGAGCCAGTCCCAGTCCTAGTCCCATTGGGCTAACTTGTTTGCTTTTTCCAAGGACAGAGTCAGTCTTTCTTGGTACCTACTTATGTGAGGATGGCCAATTGCCAGCAGAGCTCTGAAGAGGCACCTTCCCTGAGAAAGCAGTTAGTGGCTCACCGCTGTCTCCTGACAACTTCACATAGTTGGCCAAGGAGACCAGATCTGAGAGAGGACAGGCCATTTCGGGGGAACATAATATGGCCCACCAGTCAGAAGACACTCTGGATAGTCACAGACCTACTTGGGGGAAGGAGGTGGCTTTGCCGTTGTGGGTGTGAGTTTGTGGTTTTTTTCTCATGTTCTGAGAATAGGTAGGAAAGGCGTTTTTTTCTGGTGTGGAGTGGACTGTTTCTAGTAAGTCCTTTGACATTGTGAGGGTTTCTATGTCTGTGTATCCCACTGTATCCGTGGTTGTAGACATTAGAAAAGAGAATGCATCAATGGATTTGTTTTCTCTAGTAGAAAGCTTCCCCACATTAATACTGCCCAATAGATTAATGGACTTCACTTTGCCTTATGGATGGGCAACACCTACTGTCTTCTTAAGTTACTGTTTTCTTCGTGAATTCTGGCCACTCTACAGAATACGCTCATGGTTTTGTGTCCCAGATATGTAACACCACAAGGCTCTGTGACATGGCCATGTACTGGATAGCTGAAGAGATTGAGAGCATCTCAGAAAACTCAGATATCAGTGTGACCAGTAAAGTCTCAGTGAAGAAACCCTTCTTGGGCCATTTGCTTACTTGTGTTTCAATTACCCTGAATGTCAGGAAGGTCTTTGCCTCATGCCAACCCTTTGTGAAGCCTGAAGAAAACTGTTTTCATATGGAAATGAATGGGCTTCACCTGTGGCTCTTTGCTTAATTTCTTTGGAATGGGATGTGTCTGAATCAGTCTCTGGTCCTTGTGTGAGGCTGTGACTTAGATTCTCAGCACCCAATGGATCTAAAGAAAAATCCCATGTGCTTCCCAAACCGAAATGGCCAAAAGAGAAGTCATTGTGGATGAATTTTTTTTGCCTTCTTGTTTTAGGTTCCTGACCTCCATTAAGTGAGAATAGGGATTCTTTGGATTAAATGAGTTCTTCAAATCCCTGCAGAGGCTAGCCCATATTTGCTTGGGTTTTCTCATGACTCCAAATCACATAAAGAATCTATACCTCACAGCCAGTAGGCCTCAAATTGGAGAAGCGGAACACTTTAACAGCAGGAATATTTGATCACTCCAGGTTCACAGGAGGAGTGTCCAGGCCACCATGAATTTAGGCAAATGAGGGGCAAGTGAGCTTATTTTGGACACTTTCTTAGGCTGTGCCCCTCATAGAAATCTCCAGCCAGAGGTTATGATGAGTGCCTATATGGAAGAAGATGAGGGCCCTGTGGGAGTGTTTTGATTTTAATTGTGGTCATTTTTGTGGTGGTTGGAAGGAATGACTGGTTCCACCTGGGCTTGAACTCTGGCGTGATTCCCCTTAGAGACTGAGTTCTGGAACTGGACTCAAGAAGTATTGCCATGAATTGTGTTGGGATTTTAGAAGGCCATGCATGAGACTCACCCATGGAAACTGAGATCTAGGCCCAGGGTGTCTTTCCACAAAACAATGGCAACCTCAGCCAGGATATCACATGATTTTATTCTGAAAGATTGGCAGGTATAGTTGAGAGTCAAAACACACATGGACCTCACATTGTAGGCCTCAATTTGCCTGGCTTCATGTGACCTTTTGGCAACTCTTTGAGAAGCCTTGCCTGTGAGTGTTCTCCAGAGCTTTCATTGAAATGAGCTTTCTCAACACTTAATGGTTCCTGAATGATTTGAAACCCACAGTGCCTCCAACTTAATCTTTGAAAAATGGCTAGATAAATACCATGAAATTTTTGAAATTTCCATGACCAGGTGGCACTGGAGAATCTTTGGAAGTCCTGTGGTTGATCATGTGTATACCAGAGAATGCCTTGTTTTACTGGGTTTTATGAAAATGGTGTAGAACAGAGATGCCAGTAATTTGTATCCTGCTGATTAGTGGGCCTAGAGCAGTGGTGGGCAGGTGTGTGATGAAACACCATGGTGGGGCCATGTGGATCGGCCATTGGCTTCCAAATGGATTATGACTGACATAGTGCAGAAATCAGACACTTATATGTAAAGGCATTTTTTTATATGGAGAGGTTTCAGGGCAATGTTCAGAATCAGTTTACTATGGTTATTGGGGCAAGCTGTGTGGGATAGAAGCCTGGTTGGTGCATTCTCCTGCAGACCCTGACCCACCACACATGACAGAACTCCCTTCAGCACTGTATCCTAGTAGAACTCCTTGTATTTGGTGAAGCAAATACCAAATTCCCAGTGCAGCAGCAAGAAACACCACGAAAAGTGGAGGATGACCAAATGTCTTCAGAGTCCACACAAGGAGACACTTAGCCTCCAGTGGCCACAGTTTACATACAAAGAGAGAATTCAGCACTGCTGCCTCATGGTCATTGGAATATAAGAAACCATGTCTTCCAGGTCACATAGATGCAGACCCATTTTGATGGTCTCACTACAAAGGAAGTTAAAGCTCATGACAACAACATATATTTCAAGTGCCCAACCTCAGAGGCAGTTTTCCAAGAAGTCTTAAGCCAGCAGAGCTCCATGTTTGTGGAGTGTTTACACTGTTCTTTACTTTTGGAAACTCCTCTACCACCACCAAGGTTGTGAATTCCCGAGCATATTCCATTCCAGATATGTATTCACAGATTTTCACACTTTTCTACTCTAATTGTGTCTTATTTGGGCCAAGGTAATATCAAGGCATTGTTCTGAATGTGAGTGGGAAGATTTTTGTGTAGCACATATTTACATACACATTCGATTCATTTTTCAATTTTCTATTTGAAATACTGAAGCCCTGAAACTAACACATACCCTACTATCCTCTGACTAATAATTCTAATATGATGGTGAAAAATAACCCAAACAGAATAGAAATACAAGCAGTTCAGAGGAGGCATGGTGTATTGTTACAATTGCCTTTTGCATTATATAGTGTAGGAGTTATAAATCTAGTCTTTTTTTGTTGAAATAGTTCTACATGTGTTTTTAAAATTAACAAATATGTGAATTCCTGTCTCCCTTTCTCTGTAGCCAATTCAGCACATGTATTTTTATATGCACATATAGAATTCTACCTGGTACCACACGTACATACTTGTGAGGTAACTGAATTGGCAGATGCAAATTGTGAGAAAGGATAACTCCTCCTAAATGCTGTTGGAACTGAAAATTCAACCTATGGGTGAGCTTCCTAGTTGAATAACATTATACATTAATCCATGTTCAGTAAAATGAATATTTTTCGATCTGTGGATTATATATATTTCATGATGAATTTCGATTGGCATATATATTGCTACTTTTTTTCTTTTATTGGTTGCTCAAAACATTAGAAATCTCTTGACATATAATATTTCATACATTAGATTCAAGTGGCTTATGAACTCCCATTTTTAGCCCAAATAGAGATTACAGAATCACATCGATTACACATCCACATTTTTACATAATGCCCTATTAGCTACTGTTGTATTCTGCTACCTTTCCTATACTCTACTATCTCCCCTCCCCTTCCTTCCGATCTTCTCTTTTTTCCCCATCTACTCTAATTTATTTCACTCCATGTTTATTTTCCCATTCCACTCACAACAATATGTAATTTTGTGTAACAATGAGGGTCTCCCTCCATTACCATGCAATTTCCCTTTTCTCTCACTTACCCTCCCACCTCATGTCTCTGTTTAAAGTTAATCTTTTCTTCCTGCTATTGCTCCCTGCTCTGTTCTTAGTTGCTCTCATTATATCAAAGAAGACATTTGGTATTTATTTTTTAGGGATTGGCTATCTTCACTAAGCATAATCTGCTCCAGTGCCATCCATTTTTCTGCAAATTTTATGATTTTGTCATTTGTTAGTGTTGCGTAATACTCCATAGTGTATAAATGCCACATTTTTTTTATCCATTCATCTATTGAAGGGCATCTGGGTTGGATCCAAAGTGTATCAATTGTGAATTGTACTGCTATGAAAATCCATGTGGTAGTATCCCTGTATTACTCTCTTTTAAGGTCTTCAGGGAATAGTCAGAGAAGGGCAATAGCTGAGTCAAATTGTGGTTCCATTCACAGCTTTCCCAGGAATCTCCATACTGCTTTCCAAATTGGCCACACCAGTTTACAGTCCCACCAGCAATGTACAAGAGTATCTTTTACCCCACATCCTTGCCAGCACTTGTTGTTGTTTGACTTCATAATGACTACCAATTTACTGGAGTGAGATGGTATCTTAGGGTGATTTTGATTTGAATTTCTCTGACTGCTAGAAATGGTGAGCATTTTATTATGTACTTGATGAATGATTGTATGTCCTCCTCTGAGAAGTGTCTGTTCAAGTCCTTGACCCATTTGTTTATTGGGTTATTTGTTATCTTATTGTCTAATTTTTTGAGTTCTTTGTATATTCTGGATATTAGGCCTCTATCTGAAGTGTGAGGAGTAAAAATTTGTTCCCATGATGTATGCTCCTTATTTACCTCTCTTATTCTTTCTCTTGCTGATAAAAAACTTTTCAGTTTAAGTAGTCCCATTTGTTGATTCTTGTTATTAACTCTTGTGCTATGGATGTCATATAAAGGAATTTGGAGCCCAACCCCATAATATGTAGATCAGAGCCAACTTTTTCTTCTATCAGACACAGAGTCTCTGATTTGATATCTAGCACCTTGATCCACTATGAGTTAACTTTTGTGCATGGCGAGAGAAAGGAATTCAGTTTCATTTTGTTGCACATAGATTTCCATTTTTCCCAACACCATTTGTTGAAGATACTGTATTTCCTCCATTGCATGCTTTTAGCTCCTTTATCAAATATAAAATAGTTGTAGCTTTTTGGATTAATCTCTGTGTCCTCCATTCTGTACCATTGGTCCACCCGCCTGTTTTGGTACCAGTACCATGCTAGGTTTTTTTTTTAATTAATTTTATTGTAGGTTGTTCAAAACATTTCATAGTTCTTGATATATCATATTTCACACTTTGATTCAAGTGGGATATGAGCTCCCATTTTTACCCCATATACAGATTGCAGAATCACATCAATTGCACAACCATTGATTTACATATTGCCATTTTGGTGACTGTTGTATTCTGTTGCCTTTCCTATCCTCTACTATCCCCCCTCCCCCCTCCCCTCCCCTCTTCTCTCTCTACCTCCTCTACTGTAATTCATTTCTCCCCCTTATATTTTTCCTCCTTTCCCCTCACTTCCTCTTGTATGTAATTTTGTATACCCCTGAGGGTCTCCTTCCATTTACATGCAATTTTCCTTCTCTCTCCCTTTCCCTCCCACCTCTCATCCCTTTTTAATGTTAATCTTCTTCTCATGCTCTTCGTCCCTACTCTGTTCTTAGTTACTCTCCTTATATCAAAGAAGATATTTGGCATTTGTTTTTAAGGGATTGGCTAGCTTCACTTAGCATAACCTGCTCTAATGCCATCCATTTCCCTCCAAATTCTATGATTTTGTCATTTCTTAATGCAGAGTAATATTCCATTGTGTATAAATGCCACATTTTTTTATCCATTCTTTTATTGAAGGACATCTATGTTGGTTCCACAGTCTTGCTATTGTGAATTGTGCTGCTATGAACATGGATGTAGCAGTGGCCCTATAGTGTGCTCTTTTTAGGTCTTTAGGGAATAGACCGAGAAGGGGAATAGCTGGATCAAATGGTGGTTCCATCCCGAGCTTTCCAAGAAATCTCCATACTGCTTTCCAAATTGGGCGCACCAATTTGCAGTCCCACCAGTAATGTACAAGAGTACACTTTTCCCGACATCCTCGCCAGCACTTGTTGTTGTTTGACTTCCTAATGGCTGCCAATCTTACTGGAGTGAGATGGTATCTTAGGGTGGTTTTTATTTGCATTTCTCTGACTGCTAGAGATGGTGAGCATTTTTTCATATACTTCTTGATTGATTGTATGTCCTCCTCTGAGAAATTTCTGTTCAGGTCCTTGGCCCATTTGTTGATTTGGTTATTTGTTATCTCATTGTCTAATTTTTTTAGTTCTTTGTATATTCTGGATATTAGGGCTCTGTCTGAAGTGTGAGGAGTAAAGATTTGTTCCCAGGACGTAGGCTACCTATTTACCTCTCTTATTGTTTCTTTTGCTGAGAAAATAACTTTTTAGTTTGAGTAAGTCCCATTTGTTGGTTCTAGTTATTAACTGTTGTGCTATGGGTGTCCTATTTAGGAATTTGGATCCCGACCCCACAGTATGTAGATCATAGCCAACTTTTTCTTCTATCAGACGCCATGTCTCTGATTTGATATCAAGTTCCTTGATCCACTTTGGGTTAACTTTTGTGCATGGTGAGAGAAAGGGATTCAGGTTCATTTTGTTGCATATGGATTTCCAGTTTTCCCAACACCATTTGTTGAAGATTCTAGCCTTCTTCCATTGCATGCTTTTAGCCCCTTTATCGAATATAAGATAGTTGTAGTTTTGTGGATTGGTTTCTGTGTCCTCTATTCTGTACCATTGGTCCACCCGCCTGTTTTGGTACCAGTACCATGCTGTTTCTGTTTCTATTGCTCTGTAGTATAGTTTGAAGTCTGGTATAGCTATACCGACTGATTCACACTTCCTGCTTAGCAATGTTTTTGCTATTCTGGGTCTTTTATTTTTCCATATGAATTTCATTATTGCTTTCTCTATTTCTACAAGAAATGCTATTCGGATTTTGATTGGCATTGCATTAAACCTATTGAGAACTTTTGTTAATATCGCCATTTTGATGATGTTAATTCTACCTATCCATGAACAGGGTATATTTTTCCATCTTTTAAGATCTTCTTCAATTCTCTCTTTAGGGTTCTGTAGTATTCATTGTATAAGTCTTACACCTCTTTTGTTAGGTTGATTCCCAAGTACTTTATTTTTTCTGAGGATATTGTGAATGGGGTGGTTGTCCTCATATATATTTTAGAGGATTTGTCGCTGATATACAGGAATGCCTTTGATTTATGCGTGTTGATTTTATATCCTGCCACTTTGCTGAATTCATTTATTAGCTCTAATAGTTTCTTTGTAGACCCTTTTGGGTCTGCTAGGTATAGAATCATGTCATCTGCAAATAGTGATAATTTGAGTTCTTCTTTTCCTATTTTTATGCCTTTAATTTCTTTTGTCTGTCTAATTGCACTGGCCAGTGATTCGAGAACTATGTTGAACAGAAGTGGTGAGAGAGGGCATGCCTGTCTTGTACCAGATTTTAGAGGGAATGCCTTCAGTTTTTCTCCATTCAGAATGATGCTAGGCTGAGGCTTAGCATAGATTTCTTTTACAATATTGAGGTATGTTCCTGTTATCCCTAGTTTTTCTAGAGTTTTGAACATAAAGGGATGCTGTACTTTGTCGAATGCTTTTTCCACATCTATCGAGATGATCATATGGTTCTTATATTTAAGCCTATTGATGTGGTGAATAACATTTATTGATTTTCGTATATTGAACCAACCTTGCATCCCAGGGATAAATCCTACCTGATCATGGTGCACAATTTTTTTTATATGTTTTTGTATCCGGTTCGCGAGAAGTTTATTGAGCATTTTTGCATCTAGGTTCATTAGAGATATTGGTCTGTAGTTTTCTTTCTTTGGAGTGTCTTTGTCTGGTTTAGGAATCAGGGTGATGTTGGACTCATAGAATGAATTTGGAAGTTCTCCCTGTTTTTCATTTTCCTGAAATAGCTTGAAAAGTATTGGTATTATTTCCTCTTTAAAGGTTTTGTAAAACTCTGCTGTATACCCATCCGGTCCTGGACTTTTCTTAGTTGGTAGTCTTTTGATGGTTTCTTTATTTCTTCAGTTGATATTCGTCTGTTTAGGTTGTCAATATCCTCCTAACTCAATCTGGGCAAATCATATGACTTAAGAAATTTATCGATGCCTTCACTATCTTCTAATTTATTGGAGTATAAGGATTCAAAATAATTTCTGATAATCTTCTGTATTTCTGAAGTGTCTGTTGTGATATTGCCTTTTTCATCCCATATGCGAGTAATTTGAGTTCTCTCTCTTCTTCTCTTCATTAGCGTGGCTAAGGGTCTGTCAATTTTATTTATTTTTTCAAAGAACCAACTTTTAGTTTTGTCAATTTTTTCAATTGTTTCTTTTGTTTCAATTTCATTAATTTTTGCTCTGATTTTAATTATTTCTTGTCTTCTACTTTTTTGCTGTTGTTTTACTCTTCTTTTTCTAGGACATTGAGTTGAAGTATTAGATCATTTATTTGTTGGTTTTTTTCTTTTTTTAAGGAATGAACTCCAAGCAATAAATTTTCCTCTTAGAACTGCTTTCAATGTGTCCCATAGATTCCGATATGTTGTGTCTGTGTTTTCATTTATCTCTAAGAATTTTTTAATATCCTCCTTGATGTCTTCTATAACCCATTTATCATTCAGTAACCTATTTTTCATTCTCCAATTGATGCATGATTTTTCCTTACTTCTTTTATCGTTGATTTTCAATTTCATTTCATTATGTTCAGATAAGATGCATGGTATTATCTCTACTCCTTTATATTGTCTAAGAGTTGCCCTGTGACATAATATATGATCTATTTTTGAGAAGGATCCAAGTGCTGCTGAGAAAAAAGTGTAACTGCTTGATCTTGGGTGGTATATTCTATACATGTCAATTAAGTCTAGGTTATTAATTATGTTATTGAGTTCTATAGATTCCTTATTCAACTTTTCTTTGTAAGGTCTATCCAGTGGTGAGAGAGGTGTGTTGAAGTCTCCCATAATTATTGTATGGTGGTCTATTAGACTCTTGAACTTGAGAAGAGTTTGTTTGATGAACATAGCTGCACCGTTGTTTCGGGCATATATATTTATGATTGTGATGTCTTGTTGGTGTATGGTTCCCTTGAGCTGTATGTAGTGTCCCTCTTCATCCCTTTTGATTAACTTTGGCTTGAAATCTATTTTATTTGATATGAGTATGGACACTCGTGCTTGTTTCCGAAGTCTATAAGAGTGATATGATTTTTACCAACCTTTCACCTTCAGTCTATGTATGTCTTTTCCTATCAAATGCGTCTCCTGAAGGCAGCATATTGTTGGGTCTTGTTTTGTGATCCATTCTACTAGCCTGTGTCTCTTAATTCGTGAGTTTAAGCCATTAACATTTAGGGTTATTATTGAGATATGGGTTGTTCTTCCAGTCATATTGGTTTATTTATGTTACTAAACATGGTTTGTTTTCCTCTTTGATTATTCCCCCTCTTTACTATACTCCCTCCCGCTGTTGGTTTTCATTGTTATTTTCCATTTCCTCTTCCTGCAATGTTTTGCCGAGGATGTTTTGAAGAGATGGTTTTCTAGCTGCAAATTCTTTTCACTTTTGTTTATCATGGAAGGTTTTAATTTCATCTTCCATACTGAAGCTTAATTTTGCTGGATACACAATTCTTGGTTGGAACCCATTTTCTTTCAGTGTTTCAAATATGTTATTCCAGGATCTTCTAGCTTTCAGAGTCTGTGTTGAAAGATCAGCTGTTATCCTGATTGGTTTACCACTAAATGTAATCTGCTTCCTTTCTCTTGTAGCTTTTAAAATTCTCTCCTTATTCTGTATGTTGGGCATCTCCATTATAATGTGTCTAGGTGTGGATCTCTTATGATTTTGCACATTCGGCGTCCCGTAGGCTTCTAGGATATGGGATTCTGTCTCATTCTTCAAGTCTGGGAAGTTTTCTCGTATTATTTCATTGAATAGATTGCTCATTCCTTTTGTTTGGAACTCTATACCTTCCTGTATCCCAATGACTCTTAAGTTTGGTCTCTTTATGTTATCCCATATTTCTTGAATGTTCTGCTCATGGTTTCTAAACAGCTTTGCTGAGCTGTCTATGTTCTTCTCCAGTTGAAATACTTTGTCTTCATTTTCGGATGTTCTATCTTCTAAGTGTTCTACTCTGCTGGTAGTATTCTTAATTGAGTTTTTAATTTGGTTTATTGTTTCCTGCATTTCCAGGATTTCTGTTTGTTTGTTTTTTATAACCTTGATCTCCCTGTATAATTGATCTTTTGCTTCTTGTATTTGTTTATGTAATTCATTTTCGAAGTGTTCGAAGTGGTCTTTCATTGTCTGATTATGCTGTCTAATGTCTTCCTTGAGACTCCAGAAAATCTGAAGCATGTATATCCTGAATTCTTTATCTGACATTCCATCTGCTGCAGATATTACCTCTTCTAAAGTTGAGTTGACCTGCATTGCTTGTGGTCCTTTCTTTCCTTGTCTTTTCATACTGATCGCGTTTCTTTCTGCTTGGTGAAACTGTTGTGTTATTGATTTTCCCCCTATATATTTATATTGCTCTTGTATAGTTGCAAAGTCTCCCTCGCAGGCTTTGGCGGTGGTTCTGCCCCTCCTCCAATTGGGGCAATGTGCCTACTATGCCGGCAGGCTGCTCTGCCTCTACTTTCGGTGGGCCTATTCTTTCGGTGGTCACAGGTTCGCCTACCTTGCAGGCGTGAGCAGTGGCTCTGCACCTCCGCTGGCCGCTAGGCCTGTTCTGTCTGTCGTTTGCAGGTCTGTCTACCTAACAGGTGCTGGTGGCGGCTCTGCCCCTTCCCCAACCGGGGTGATGTGTCAGACGGGCCACTGGGACTGTTTTGTCAATGGTCACGGTATCGCCTACCTTGCAGGTGGGTGGGGCAGCTGTGCCCCTCTGCAGGTTTCTGGGCCTGACCTGCCGGTGGGTCGCAGGTCATTCATTTTTTAGTTCTAGTAGTTTTTGTACACCTTTTTGTGTCTTCTATGTATAGAATAATGTCACCCGAAAATAGTGATAATTTGCGTTCTTATTTTCCTATTTTTATGCCTTTTATTTCTTTAGTATGTCTAATTGCTCTGGCCAGTGTTTCGAGAACTATATGGAATAGAAGTGGTGAGAGAGGGCATCCCTGTCTTGTTCCAGATTTTAGAAGAAATGCCTTCAATTTTTCTCCATTCATAATGATGCTAGCCTGAGGCTTAGCATAGATAGCTTTTACAATGTCGAGGTAACTTCCTGTTATCCCTATTTTTTCTAATGTTTTGAACATAAAGGGATGCTGTACTTTGTCAAATGCTTTTTTTGCTTCTATCGAGATGATCATATGGTTCTTATCTTTAAGTCTATTGATGTGGTGAATAACATTTATTGATTTCCGTATATTGAACCATCCTTGCATCCCAGCTATGAATCCTACTTGATCATGGTGCATAATTTTTTTGATGTGCCTTTGTATTCGATTCACCAGAGTTTTATTGAGGATTTTTGCATGTAGGTTCATCAGATATATTGGTCTGTAGTTTTCTTTCTTTGAGGTGTCTTTTTCTGATTTCGGAATCAGCGTGATGTTGGCCTCATAGAATGAATTTGGAAGAGCTCCCTCTTTTTCTCTATGCTGAAATAACATGAAAAGTATTGGTATTAAATCTTCTTTAAATGTTTTGTAAAACTCCGCTCTATAGCCATCCGTTCCTGGGCTTTTCTTGGTTTCTAGTCTTTTGATTGCTTCTTCTGTTTCATCCATTGACATTGGTCTGTTTAAATTGTGTGTATCCTTCTGACTCAGTCTGGGAATACCATATGACTTAAGAAATTTATCGATGTCTTCACTATATTCTATTGTATTGGAATATAGGTTTTCTAAATAATTTCTAATTGTCTTCTGTATTTCGGAAGCATCTGTTGTAATATTGCCTTTTTCATCCCATATGTTAGTAATTTGAGTTCTCTCTCTTCTTCTCTTCATTAGCATGCCTAAGGGTCTGTCGAACATATTTATTTTTTCGAAGAACCACCTTTTAGTTTTGTTAATTTTTTCAATAGTTTCTTTTGTTTCAATTTCGTTGATTTCTGCTCTGATTTTAATTATTTCTTGCTTTCTGCTACATTTTTTGTTGTTTTGCTCTTCCTTTTCTAGGGCTTTGAGTTGAAGTGTGAGCTCATTTATTTGTTCGTTTTTTCTTTTTTTCAGGAATGACCTCCAGGCGATGAACTTCCCTCTTAAAACTGCTTTCATTGTGTCCCATAGATTCTGATATATTGTGTCTGTATTTTCATGTATCTCTAAGTATTTTTTGATTTCCTCCTTTATATCTTCTGTAACCCACTGATCATTCAGTAACATATTGTTCATTTTCCATGTGATGTATGATTTTTCCTTCCTTTTTTTATCATTGGTTTCCAGTTTCATTCCATTATGATCAGAAAAAATTCATGGTATTATCTCAACCCCTGTATATTTACTGAGGGTTGCCCTATGACATAATATATGGTCTATTTTTGAGAAGGATCCACGTACTACTGAGAAAAAAGTATATCCACTTGATGATGATTGATATATTCGATATATGTCAGTTAAGTCTAGGTTATTGATTGTGATATTGAGTTCTATAGTTTCTTTATTCACTTTTGTTTGGAGGATCTGTCCAATGGTGAGAGAGGTGTGTTGAAGTCACCCATAATTATTGTGTTGTGGTCTATTTCATTCTGGAACTTGAGGTGAATTTGTTTTTTGAACATTGCAGCACCATTATTTGGTGCATAAATATTGATAATTTTTATGTCTTGTTGGTGAATGGTTCCTTTTAACAGTATATAATGTCCTTTCTTATCCCTTTTGATTAAATTAGTCTTGAAGTCGATTTTATTCGATATGAGCATGGCCACCCCTGCTTGCTTATGGGGAGCGTTGCATGGTATATTTT
Source organism: Callospermophilus lateralis (assembly GCF_048772815.1). Taxonomy (NCBI): domain Eukaryota; kingdom Metazoa; phylum Chordata; class Mammalia; order Rodentia; family Sciuridae; genus Callospermophilus; species Callospermophilus lateralis. The sequence continues at coordinate 282,404 of NW_027517183.1, forward strand.
TTCCAAAACTTGCACCTTCAGCCTGTGTATGTCTTTTCCATTCAGATGTGTCTCCTGGAGGCAACATATTGTTGGATTCATTTTTAATCCAAGTTACCAGCCTATGTCGCGTTATTGGAGAGTTTAAGCCATTAACATTTAGAGTCACTATTGATATATGGTTTGTACTGCCGCTCATGATTGATGATTCATCTTTTTTTTTTAATTTAGTTTGTTTCTCCATGATTAGCTTTTCCCCCACCCTCAGTCATTACTGAGGCACTTCCCACTGATGGTTTTGGTTGTTGATTTTCATTTCTTCTTCGTGTATTGTTTTGCTCAAGATGCTTTGCAATGCTGGTTTTCTGGCTACAAATTATTTTACCTTTTGTTTATCATGAAATATTTTTATTTCATCGTCATACCTGCAGCTTAATTTTGCTGGATACAGAATTCTTGGTTGGCATTCATTGTCTTTCAGTGTTTGAAATACGTTGTTCCAGGATCTTCTCACTTTCAGCGACTGTGATGAAAAATCCATTCTCAACCTTATTGGTTTACCCCTTAATGTAATCTGCCTCCTTTCTCTTAGAGCTTTTAATATTTTCTCTTTGTTTTGTATATTGGATATCTTCATAACAATGTGTCTTGGTGTTGGTCTACTGTGATTTTGTGTGCTCCGTGTCCTGTAAGCATGTCCAATTTGTATATCCATTTACTTTGTATTTCTGGAAATATTTCTGTAATTATTTCATTCAATAGATTACTAATTCCCTTGGTTTGAATCTGTGTACCTATCCGGATGACTCATTAATTTTTTTTTATGTTATCCCATATCTCTTGGATGTTTTACTCATGATTTTTTACCAGCCTTTCTGTGTTGGCTAGATTCATTTCAAGATGATATATTTTGTCTTCATTATCTGACATTCTGTCTTCTACTTGCTCCACAGTGTTAGTGATACTCTCAATTGACTTTTTTATTTGGTTTATCGTTTCCTTCATTTCTAGAATTATTGTTTGATTTTTTTATAATCTCTATCTCCTGATAAAGATGCATAGCTTCTTCTTTTATCTGTTTATGTAATTCATTTTCAATGTGTTCTTTCACTGTTTGGATTTGCTGTCTCGTATCCTCTTTAAGTTTCAATTCCATCTGTCTTAGGTATTCCTTGAGTTCTTTATATGACCATTTTTCTGATGACTATAGGTCCTCCTGAATATTTTGGCTGTCCTTCGTTGTTTGTACTTATTTTCTTCCTTGATTTTTTGTGCTGCTCATGTTACTTCTTGCTCTGTTTGACTGTTGAGTTACTGCTTACTCTTATAAATTTATTTGATGCTTGGAAGAAAAGATATTAGAAGGAAAGGGAAGAAGTCACTAAAGAGAATGAGAGTAGGCAGGTAGGATTCGAGGAAGGGGAAATCAGAAAATTGAAAAGAAATGATAAGACAAAAGAAAAAATAGAAAAGAAAGAAAGAAAGAAAAAAAATTTAAAAATAATGATCATTTAAAAGATGTAAATTAAAGTTTAAAATAATAATAATAATAAAATAAAAATATTTAAAAAATGAAAACATATTAAAAAGTTAAAGTACAACAACAAAAAATATGAATTTACATAAAGAATCTAAACCCCACACTCAGTAGGCCTCAAGTTGGAGAAGTAGAGCAGTATTAATGCCAGGCCTATTTTTTCACTTCTGTTTCACAGGAAGGCAGTCCAGGCAACCCTGATGTTAGGCAAATGAGGAGCAAGGGAGCTTATTTTGGACACGGACGTGGGCTGTGTACCTCATGGAAACCTCCAGCCGGAGGTTATGATGAGTGTCTACATGGAAGAAGATGAGGGCCATGTTGGGGTGTTTTGGTTTTAACTGTGAACATTTGTATGGCGGTAGGAAGAGATGACTGGGTACACCTGGGATTGAACTCTTGTGCGATTCAACATAGAGACTGAGTTCTGGAATTGACCTCAGAGAAGTATTGCCATGGATTGTGTTGGGCTTTTAGAAGGCCATGCATGAGAGTCGCCCTTGGAAAGTGAGATCTACGCCCAAGTTGGCTTTCCACAGAGCAAAGGGAATCTCAGCCAGGATATCACATGATTTTATTCTGAAAGACTTGGCAGCCATAGTTGAGAGTGAAAACACACATGGACCTCACATTGTAGACCTCAATGGGCCTGGCTTCATGTGACCTTTTGGCCACCCTTTGGGAAGCCTTGCCTCTGCGAGTTCTCCAGAGCTTTCATTGAAATGAGCTTACTCAACATTTAATGGTTAATGAATGAATTGAAACCCACAGTGCCTACAACTTCTTCCTTGAATAATGGCTAGATGAATACCATGAAATTTTTGAAATTCCCAAGACTAGGTGTCACAGGAGAACCTTTGGACGTCTTCTAGCTGATCATGAGAATACAAGACATTGCCTTTATTGACTGGGTTTCATGAAAATGGTGTATAACAGAGATGCAAGTAAGTTGGAACCTGCTGAGTAGTGTTCCTAGAGCCGTGGTGGGCAGGTGTGGATAAAATATCTCTGGTGTGGCCATGTTTATCTGCCATTGGTGTCCAAATAACTTGTGACTGACATTTTGCAGCCAGTAGACCCTTATGTGTAAAAGAATCTTCTTATTTGGAGAGGTTTCAGGGCAATGTTCAGAATCAGGTTGCTATGGTCAATGGGGCAAGCTATGTGGGATAGAAGCCTGGTTGGTACATTCTCCAACAGAACCCAACCCACCACAACTGAAAGAACTCCCTACAGCACTGTGTCCCAGTTGAACTCTTTTTATTTCATGAAGCAAATACCACACTCCTAGTGCAACAGCAAAAAACACCACAAAGAGTGGAGGATGACCAAATGGCTTCACAGTCCAGATGAGGAGACACTTGCCCTCAGTGGCCACAGTTTACCTACAAAGAGAAAATTCAGCACTGCTGCCTCATGTTCATCGGAAAATAAGAAACCATGTCATCCATGTCACATAGATGCAGACCCAGCTTTGATGGTCTCACTACAAAGGAAGCTAATGCTCCTGACAACAAAATATATTTCAAGTGCTCACCCTCAGAGGTAGTTTCTCCAGATGTCAGGCCAGCAGAGCTTCATGTTTGTGGAGTGTTTACCCTGTCCCTTACTTTTGGAAACTCCTCTACCACCTCCAAATTTGTGAACTCCTGAGCATTTTCTATAACAGGTATGTATTCACAGATTTTCTAACTCTTCTCCTCTAATTGTGTCTTACATGGGGCGAAGGTAATGCCAAGGCATTGTTCTGAATGAGAGGGGGAAGATTTTTGTGTAGCACATATTTGCATACACATTGGATACATTTTCCAATTTTCCATTCAAAATACTGAATCCCTGACACTAACAAATTCCCTTCTAGACTTTTACTTCTAATCTTAATATGATGGAGAAAAATAACCCAAACAAAATAGAAATACAAGAGGTTCACAGGAGGCATGGTGTATAGTTGGACTTGCCTTTCCTATGATAAACGGTAGGTGCTATAAATCTAGCAAATTTTAATTGAAACAGTTCTTTATGTGTTTTAAAAGTTAACAAATATGTGAATAACTGTCTCCCTTTCTCTGTAGTCTATTCAGCACATGTATTTTTTTATGCACATATTGAATTCTACCTGGTATCACACATACATTTTGTGAGGTGGCTGACTTGGCAGATACAAACTGTAAGAAAAGATCACTCCTACTAAACACTGTTGGAACTGAAAATTCAACATATGGGTCAGCTTTCTAGTTGAACAACATAAATTGATGTTCAGGAAAATGAGTATTTTTGGATCTGTGGATGATATATATTTCATGGTGAATTTCAATTGGCATACATAATGCTACTTTTTAATGTCTCTCTGTGTGTGTGTATCTATCTATCTATCTATCTATATCTATATATCTATATATCTATCTATCTATATATATATATATATATGTATTCACTCTCCAGATTTTTCAAAATATGAAATGTATTTGTCTTATTTTACACTCCCTAAATTCATTCATATTTATGTATGTGGATTTATAATCAACTTTTCACAAGTTTATTCTCAGAAATATTCATCCACCTGAAATACATATTCGTTTCCAGTACTGAAAACTAACTTCAGGGAATCATATGATGGCAGCGAAAGGAGTGCATCAACCCTATATACAGCATCACTGTGCAAGAGAATGACGAATTTCCAGCAAAACTTGGGTGCTCCAAAACCTAGTGGAAGTATTTCCATCTCATGAGGATTAGATACAGGGCTCAAACGTGAGTGATTTGTCCGCATGGAGCATCATGCTGCTTATTCAGCAAATCGCCCTGCGGCTAGAGTCTGTGGCGCATGCTGGCAAACAATGAGATAGCAACACAAATATTCAGTGGTGCGGATTCTGTGGGCTCCTGCCAGCTGTACAATCACTGTGCTCATTGCTGAATTTTGGGTTTGAGACCGGGGAAGGACGCGGTCCAATTCGGTTTTCCACACCAGTCAGACCACAGAGGAAGCCAGGGGCCACCATCTTGGAGAGCTGACGTCACCATTCCTGTTTTCAACTCATAGCAGCTCATTCAGCTATAGAACAGGTAATCTCAGGCTGCCATTCGCCTGTGTCTCGGAGACAAATTACTCAGGCCTGTTCCTATCAGAACATACACCAAGCCCAGAGCGGCCGAATTCTGGCTCCTGGAACTGATCAGGCCCAGGGCTAAAGAACCCACGGAAACTCCTTCTCGGTCTAGGTCTTGCTGAATACTGTGGAGGTAAATACCTACCGAGCCTTCATAGGCAGTGGCAACAGGATTGAGACGGGGCTTGTGAGGGCTGGTCAGGACTCACCCATTGCTTTGGTCTTCCGGCAAAGGGAACGAAATGCTGCCATTCGCATGGGATACCAACATGTTAGAGATCTGATGTCATCAAAAAGTGGTGGAGGAGATAACTTCATCGATACCAGCGGTGACAGAAACAGTTGGTCTCCTGGTAAAAAAAGTGAGTCACAAACACCCGAGTCTCTCTCACTTTGTCTTCAAGCCAGAGGGGCAGAGCAGAGCCACCACCCATGCCCGGCACAGGCCCAGCGACCTGCAGGCGTGGTAGTCATGTCATCCCAATTGGAGTAGTGACAGAGCAGAGCTGCCGCCCGTGCCCGGAACAGGCCCATCAACCAGCAGGCGTGGTAGTCACGTCACCCTAATTGGAGTAGGGGCAGAGCAGAGCCACCGCCTATGCCCAGAACAGGCCCAACAACCCGCTGGTGTGGTAGACACGGCACCCCTATTGGAGTAGTGGCAAAGCAGAGCCTTCTCCCGGGCCCAGTACAAGCCCAGCGGCCCACCAGCATGGTTGTTAGGTCACCCCAATAGGCATAGGGGCAGAGCAGAGCCACGGCCCAAAACAAAAGAGTTTCAACAAGCAGAGAGAAACGCGAGCAGTATGAAAAGAAAAGGAAAGAAAGGACCACAAGCAATGCAGGTCAACACAACTTTAGAAGAGGTAATAGCTGCATCAGATGGAATGTCAGATAAAGAATTCAGGATACTCATGCTTTAGATGATCTGGAGTCTCAAGGAAGACATTAGACAACAAAATCAGACAATTAAAGTTCACTTCGACAATGAATTACATAAACGAATCCAATAAGCAAAAGATCAACTATATAGGGAGATAGAGGTTGTAAAAACAAACAAACAGAAATCCTAGAATTGCAGGAAGGAATAATCCAACTTAAAAACTCAATTGAGAATACTACCAGGAGAGTAGAACACTTAGAACATAGAACATCAGACAATGAAGACAAAGTATTTCAACTTGAAAAGAACATAGACCACTCAGCAAGACTGTTAAGAAACCACGAGCAGAATATCCAAGAAATATGGGATAACATAAAGAGGCCAAACTTAACAGTCATTGGGATACAGGAAGGTATAGAGGTCCAAACCAAAGGAATGAGCAACCTATTCAATGAAATAATACGAGAAAACTTCCCAGACTTGATAAATAAAACAGAATCCCAAGTCCTAGAAGCCTACAGAACGCCGAATGTGCAAAATCATAAGAGAGCCACAACTAGACACATTATAATGAAGATGCCCAACAAACAGAAAAAAGAGAGAATTTTAAAAGCTACAAGAGAAAGGAAGCAGATTACGTTTAAGGGTAAACCAATCAGGATAACAGCTGATCTTTCAACACAGACTCTGAAAGCTAGAAGATCCTGGATAACATATTTCAAACAATGAAAGAAAATGGGTTCCAACCAAGAATTGTGTATCTAGCGAAATTAAGCTTCAGTATGGAAGATGAAATTAAAACCTTCCTCGATAAACAAAAGTGAAAAGAATTTGCAGCTAGAAAATCATCTCTTCAAAACATCCTCGGCAAAACATTGCAGGAAGAGGAAAAGGAAAATAACAATGAAAATCAACAGTGGGAGGTAGGACATTAAAGGGGAGAAAATAATCAAAGAGGAAAACAAACCATGTTTAGTAACATAAATAAACAAATATGGCTGGAAGAACAACCCATATCTCAATAATAACCCTAAATGTTAATGGCTTAAACTCACCAATGAAGACACACTGGCTAGTAGAATTGAACAAAAAACAAGACCCAACAATATGCTGCCTACAGGAGATGCATTTGATAGGAAAATGCATACATAGACTGACGGTGAAAGTTTGGGAAAAATCATATCACTCATATGGACTTCGGAAACAAGCAGGAGAGTCCATACTCATATCAAATAAAATAGATTTTGAGCCAAAGTTAATCAAAAGGGATAAAGAGAGACACTACATACTGCTCAAGGGAACCATACACCAACAAGAGACAGCAATCATTAATATATATGCCCCAAACAATGGTGCAGCTATGTTCATCAAACAAACTCTTCTCAAATTCAAGAGTCTAATACACCACAATACAGTAATCATGGGAGACATGAACACACCTCTCTCACCACTTGACAGATTTTCCAAACAAGGAATAAGGAATAAGAAAACTATAGAACTCAATAACACAATTAATAACCTAGACTTATTTGAGATATGTAGAATATAACACCCAACATCAAACAGTTAGCTTTTTTCTCAGCAGCACATGTATCCTTCTAAAAAATGATCATATATTATGTCACAGGGCAACTCTTAGACAATATAAAGGAGTACAGATAATACCATGCATATTATCTGATCATAATGGAATGAAACTAAAAATCAATGATAAAAGAAGGAAGGAAAAATCATGCATCACTTGGAGAATGAACAATAGGTTACTGAGTGATCAATGGGTTATAGAAGACATCAAGGAGGAAATTTAAAAATTCTTAGAGATAAATGAAAACACAGACACAACATATCGGAATCTATGGGACACATTGAAAGCAGTTCTAACAGGAAAATTCATTGCTTGGAGTTCATTCCTTAAAAAAAGAAACAACCAACAAATAAATGATCTCATACTTCATCTCAAAATCCTAGAAAAAGAAGACGAAAGAAACAGCAAAAGAAGTAGAAGGCAAGAAATAATTAAAATCAAAGCTGAAATTAATGAAATTGAAACAAAAGAAACAATTGAAAAAACTTGACAAAAGTAGAAGTTGGTTCTTTGAAAAAATAAATAAAATTGACAGACCCTTAGCCATGCTATGAAAGAGAAGAAGAGAGAACTCAAATTACTAGCATAAGGGATTAAAAAAGAAAACATCACAACAGATATTTCTGAAATACAGAAGATAATCAGAAATTATTTTTAATCCTTATACTCCAAACAAATAGAAGACAGTGAAGGCATCGATAAATTTCTTAAGTCATATGATCTGCCCAGATTGAGTCAGGAGGATATAGACAACCTAAACAGACCAATATCAATTGAGGAAATAGAAGAAACCATCAATCCACTACCAACTTAGAAAAGCCCAGGACCGTATGGGTATACAGCAGAGTTTAACAAAACCTTTAAAGAGGAACAAATACCAATATTTTTCAAGGTGTTTCAGGAAATTGAAAAAGAGGGAGATCTTCCAAATTCATTCTACGAGGCCAAGATCACCCTGATTCTTACACCAGACAAAGACACTTCAAAGAAAGAAAACTACAGACCAATATCTCTAATGAACCTACATGAAAAAATCCTCAATAAAATTCTGGCGAATTGGATACAAAAACATATCAAAAAAATTGTGAATCCTGATCAAGTAGGATTCATCCGTGTGATGCAAGGCTGGTTGAATATACGGAAATCAATAAATGTTATTCACCACATCAATAGACTTAAAAATAAGAACCATATGATCATCTCGGTAGATGCAAAAAAAGCATTCAATAAAGTACAGCATTCTGTTATGTTCAACACTCTAGAAAAACTAGTGATAAGAGGAACATACCTCAATATTGTAAAAGCAATCTATGCTAAGCCTCAGGCTAGCATCATTCTGAATGGAGAAAAATTGAAGGTATTCTCTCTAAAATCTGGAACAAGACAGGGATGCCCTCTCTCACCACTTCTGTTCAACATTGTTCTCGAAACACTAGCCAGAGCATTTAGACAGACGAAAGAAATAAAAGGCGTAAAAATTGGAAAAGAAGAACTTAAATTATCAGATCACATGATTCTATGTCTAGCAGTCCCAAAAGGGTCTACAAAGAAACTAATAGAGCTAATAAATGAATTCAGCAAAGTGGCAGGATATAAAATCAACATGCATAAATCAAAGGCATTCCTGCATATCAGCGACAAATCCTCTGAAATAGAAATGAGGACAACCACTCCATACACAATATCCTAAAAAAAAATAATAATAATTAGGAATCAACCTAACAAAAGATGTGAAAGTCTTATACAATGAAAACTACAGAACCCTAAAGAGAGAAATAGAAGAAGATCTTAGAAGATGTAAAAATATATCCTGTTCATGGATAGGCAGAACTAATATCATCAAAATGGTGATATTACCAAAAGTTCTCAATAGGTTTAATGCAATGCCAATCAAAATCCAAACGGAATTTTTTCTAGAAATAGAGAAAGCAATCATGAAATTCATATGGAAAAATAAAAGTCACAGAATAACAAAAACAACACTAAGCAGGAAGTGTGAATCAGGCGGCATAGCGATACCAGACTTCAAACTATACTACAGAAAAATAGTAACAAAAATACCATGGTACTGGTACCAAAACAGGCGGGTGGACCAATGGTTCAGAATAGAGGACACAGAAACCAAGCCAGGAAACTACAACTATCTTATATTTGATGGAGGGGCTAAAAGCATGCAATGAAGGAAAATAGCATCTGCAAAAAATGGTGCTGGGAAAACTTGGAATTCATATGTAACAAAATGAAACTGAATCCCTTTCTCTCGCCATGCACAAAAGTTAACTCAAAATGGATCAAGGAGCTTGATATCAAATCAGAGACATGGCGTCTGATAGAAGAAAAAGTTGGCTACGATTTACATACTGTGGGGTCGGGCTCCAAATTCCTGAATAGGACACCCATAACACAAGAGTTAATAACTAGAATCAACAAATGGGACTTACTCAAACTAAAAAGTTTTTTATCAGCAAAAGGAACAATAAGAGAGTTAAATAGGGAGCCTAAATCCTGGGAACAAATCTTTACTCCTCACACTTCAGATAGAGCCGTAATATTCAGAGTATACAAAGAACTCAAAAAAATAGACAATAAGATAACAAATAACCCAATAAACAAATGGGCCAAGAACCAGAACAGACACTTCTCAGAGAAGTACATACAATCAAAAAACAAGTACATGAAAAAATGCTCACCATCCCCAGCAGTCAGAGAAATGCAAATCAAAACCACCCTAAGATACCATCTCATTCCAGTAAGATTGGCAGCCATTATGAAGTCAAACAACAACAAGTGCTGGTGAGGATGTGGAGAAACAGGTACACTTGTACATTATTGGAGGCACTGCTAATTGGTAGAGCCAATTTGGAAAGCATTATGGAGATTTCTTGGAAAGCTGTGAATGGAACTACCATTTGACCCAGCTATTCCTCTTCTCGGTCTATTCCCTAAAGACCCTAAAAGAGCATGCTACAGGGACACTGCTACATTGATGTTCATAGCAGCACAATTCACAATAGCAAGACTGTGGAACCAACCTAGATGCTGTTCAATAGAAGAATGGATAAAAAAATGTGGCACTTATACACAATGGAGTATTACTCTGCTTTAAAAAATGACAAAATCTTAGAATTTGCAGGAAAATAGATGGCATTAGAGCAGATTATGCAAAGTGAAGCTAGCCAATCCCTAAAAAACAAATGCCAAATGCCTTCTTTGATAAAAGGAGAGTAACTACGAACAGAGTAGGGATGAAGAGCATGAGAAGAAGATTAATATTAAATAGGGATGAGAGGTGGGAGAGAAAGGGAGAGAGAAGGGAAATTGCATGGAAATGGAAGTAGACCCTCAGGGTTATACAAAATTACATAAAAGAGGATGTGAGGGGAAAGGGAAAAATAATACAAAAGGGAGAAATTTATTACAGTAGAGGGGGTAGAGAGAGGAGAGGGGAAGAGAGCGGAGGGGAGGAGGGATAGTAGAGGATAGGAAAGGCAGCAGAATACAATAGACACTAGTATGGCAATGTGTCAATCAATTGATGTGTAACTGATGTGATTCTGCAATCTGTATACGGGGTAAAAATGGGAGTTCATAACCCACTTGAATCAAAGTGTGAAATATGATATATCAAGAAATAAATAATGTTTAGAACAACCATAAAAAATTTAAAAAAAAAGAAAACTAACTTCGGTGAATGAGGCACGCGAATCCTAATATTTCTACAGTAACTGACCAAGTTTAACATCAATGCAAGTAGATTCCAATGGGACATGATGTGTATTTTTACGTTAATTTTTATTCAAAACTGGTACATTACAATTTCATCAGTTTATGCACATCATAAGATATATATTTCATAAACAATTTAGCAAATTTATAGGCATTTGTTTCACTTTCAATCACTTCCTGCTTCAAAACACATGTATTCCTCCATATTTTTTGACTGGTCTTTGCATGAGAATTCTTTCCGAACACATTTTTTCGATTTCCATAATCACTTTTGAAGCAAACTTCACACACTCTTCATGATAAATCAAAACACTAATATTACCATTAGATGTATAACTGGTTGGAATGAATGAATATATATCAATATAAGATTTATTGTATATTTTCAGATATCAATTCAATCCATTATTTAAAGTTGGAACCAGTTATATTATTTATTCACAGTATGGTGTATTCATGCTTAATCTCTATATTCATGGACACAGGGTACACCTCTTTGTACCCCCAATACAAATTTTACGTCTTCAGTATATTGCTCCCAGAAATGGTGGTAGAAATACTCATGTCACCTGATCTACATATAGATTTTATCACAGTAATATTCTGGACAAAAAATGTAAAGGTCACACTTATGATTGTACCAAAGACTAAATGGAAAGCGATCATGGATTACTAAAAACATCCTTGTCCAGGTTGCCTAATGCTCTCAAATGTCAATCCTATTGGTAACTACATATTTGTTTCTTCCTAAGATTATATATTCAAACTCAACCCTGGTGAAAATGTCTACTCCTATAACTCACTTAATAATTTGCCTGATTTCATAATGTCTCTATTGATATCTGCTTTTCTACATATTTTCCCAATTTCCTCATAGTGACTGACTCTTCATATGTGCTGACATTTACATTCACTCTCTATCCGAAACCCTATAGCTAAAGAATTTTTAGTCCCAATCCTACACTCACTCTTCTTCCTAAACCTACCGACTATCTTCCTAATTCTACTGACTATCCCTTTGGATTGGATGTTCTCTTCTACATTCAAACATCCAAGGTACAAGGTCCTATGCCATTGTATATCAAATTGTCTGAGACATCTTTGCAGAATATAATTCAAAACTAAGTATCCCAATTAAGGGCCCAATGCCCTTCTGGGCTTCAAATCATACCTAGATTTCTTTTTTCATACTTATATTTCACCTCGATATTCTTGTAAATATCGCAGGTTCCCAATACCATTATTTATCACACAGAATGATTGCTAACCCAAATCGAACCTGTTATTAAGCCTAAACATACACTGTTTCCTCAATCTCATTTTACAGAAGAGCAGGGATAGAGTCGTTCTTACAATACAGGAAAGTAGGGGACATTCCACCTACTGAGAACCTCAAAGGTCCATTCAGAAATGATACCTGGAGAAGATGTAGGCAGCTATGAAGGACCTGAGAGAGCAAAAGTCATCTTCCATGGCAAACAACCTGGTCAGGATGAAGGGATGTGTCTGAATCAGCCTCTCTCTTTTTATTGTAGAGAAGATGGACCAAACCAGGCCTGTGTGGAGAGCTGCTGCTGGGTGCCTATGGTTGACATACCATTCTACCTTGTGAAAGTGTCACAGGAAGTAGGGGCAGCCTCCATCTCATGGGACACTTGGAAGCAACTGTTAGGACAAAGTGGTTGCCAAGGCAGTGACTTCATTCAGTTCCAAAGAAAGTGATATACCTCATTTCCTTGGTGATGGAACTCTCTGAACTTTGTATCCAAGAATCCAGGCACCCCGAGGCAGCCCCAGTCCCAGTGGACTCACTTGTTTCGATTTACCAAGGACAGAGTCAGTCTTTCTTGGTACCTACCGATGTGAGGATGGCCAAATGCCAGGAGAGCTCTGAAGAGGGACCTTTCCAGAAGAAGCAGGTAGTGGCTCACCCCTTTTTCTTGACAACTTCACAGAGTTGGCCAAGGAAACCAGATCTGAGAAAGGTCAGGCCATGTTCTGAGAATAGGTAGGAAAGTTGGTTTGTTTGGTTTGGAGTGGATTGTTTTTAGTAAGTCGTTTGACCAGGCGAGTGTTTCTATGTCTGTGTATCCCACTGTGTCCATTGTTGTAGACATTAGGAAAGAGAATGCATTAATGGATGCGTCCAGTCTACTATAAATCTTCCCATAATTCATCCTGCCCAATTTATGAATGGACTGCAGCTTGTCTTATCGAGAGGCAACACATTCTATCTTCCTAAGTTCCTGTTTTCTTCCTGAATTCTGGCCACTCTCCAGAATAGGCTCATGGTTTTGTGTCCAAGATATGCACCACTACAAGCTCTGTGACATGGCCATGTACTGGATAGCGGAAGAGAATTGCCAGCCTTTCAGAAAACTCAGATATCAGTGTGAACAGAAATGTCTCAGTGGAAAAACCCCGCTTTGGGCCTTTTGCTTACCTATTGTTCTGTTGCACTGAATGTCAGGAAAGACTTGGTCTCAGGCCACCCCTTTGTGAAGCCTGAAGAAAGAGTTTTCAAATGGAAATGAATGGGCATCACCTGTGGCTCTTTGCTTAATTGCTTTGGAAAGGGATGTGGCTGAATTAGCCTCTTGGCCTGTGTGTGGCTGTGTCTTACATTCTCAGCACCTGATGGATCTAAAGAATGATCCCATGTGTGCATCAAAAACCATAATGGCAAAAAGATCAGTCATTGTGGATGAAGTGTCTTGCCTTCCTCTGTTAGGTTCCTGACCTCTGTCAAGTGAGAAAATGGATTCTTTGGGTCAAAAGAGTTCCTCAAAGCCCTGCAGAGGTGCTTGGGGTTTCGCATGACTCCAAATCACAAAGAATCTATACCTGAAAATTAGTAGGCCTCAAATTGGAGAAACAGAGCATTATTAATGACAGGCTTATTTGATCACTCCTGGTTCACAGGAAGGGTGTCCAGGCCACCCTGACTTTAGGCAAATGAGGGGCAAGTGAGCTTATTTTGGACACTTTCTTGGGCTTTGCCCCTCATGAAAATCTTCAGCCAGACATTATGATGAATGACAATATGTAAGAAGATGAGGGCCATGTGGGAGTCTTTTCGTTTTAATTTTGGTCATTTGTGTGGCGGTTGGAAGAAATGACTGGGTCCACCTGGGCTTGAACTCTGGTGTGATTCCCCTTAGAGACTGAGTTGTGGAACTGACCTTAGAGAAGTATTGCATTGAATTTTGTTGGGATTTTAGGAGGCCACGCATAAGAGTCACCCTTGGAACTGAGATCTAGGCCCAGGGTTGCTTTCCACAGATTTTTCAATTTCTGAAAGAAGTGACCTCACCTCACTTCCTTGGTGATGGAACTCTCTGATCTTGGGATCCAGGAATTCAGGCAAAAAAGCCAGGGCCAGTTCCAGTCCGAGTGGTCTCACTTGTTTGGATTTACCAAGGACAGAGTCAGTCTTTCTTGGTACCTACTCATGTGAGGATGGCCAAATGGCAGGAAATCTCTGAAGAGGGGCCTTTCCTGAGAAAACAGGTAGTGGCTCACAGCTGGCTCCTGACAATTAAATAGAGTTGGCCATGGAGTCCAAATCTGAGACAGGAGTGGCCATTTCGGGGGAACATACTATGGCCCATAAGTCAGAAGACACTCAAGATAGTCAAAGACCTACTTGGCAGAAGGAGGTGCCTTTGTAGGTTTGGTTGTGGTTTTGTGGTTTTGTCTCATGTTCTGAAAATAGGCAGGGAAGTCGGTTTGTTTGGTTTGGAGTGAACTGTTTCTAGTAAGTCGTTTGGCAAGGCGAGTGTTTCTATGTCTGTGTATCCCACTGTTATCTATGGTTGTAGACATTAGAAAAGATATTGGATCAATGGATATGTCCTGTTTAGTAGAAAGCTTTCCAGAATTCATCCTGCACAATTTATGAATGGACTGCGGCTTGCCTTATCAATTGGCTACACCTGCTATCTTCCTAAGTTCCACTTTTCTTCCTGAATTCTGGCCACTCTCTAGAATAGGCTCATGGTTTTTTGTGCAAGATATATACCACCTCCAAGCTCTGTGACATGGCCATGTACTGGATAGCTGAAGGGAATGGCGAGCATCACAGAAAACTCAGAATTCACTATGACCATTAAAGACTCAGTGGAGAAACCCTGCTTTGGGCCTTTTGGTTACCTATTGTTCTGTTGCCCTAAATGTCAGGAAGGTCTTTGCCTTAGGCCACCCCTTTGTGAAGCCTGAAGAAAACAGTTTTCAAATGGAAATGAATGGGCATCACCTGTGGCTCTTTGCTTAATTGCTTTGAAAAAGATGTGTCTCATTCAGACCATTGGCCCTGTGTGAGGCTGTTGCTTAGTTTCTCATCACCTGATGGATCTAAAGAAAGATTCCATGTGTACATCCAAAACCAAAGTGGCAAAAAGAGCAGTCATTGTGGATGAAGTCTCTCGTCTTCCTCTGTAAGGTTCGTGACCTCCATCAAGTGAGAATAGGGATCCTTTGTCTCAAATGAGTTCCTCAAAGCCCTGCAGATTCTATCCCATAGGTGCTTGGGTTTTATCATGACTCCAGTTCACATAAAGAATCTAAAACCCACAGTCAGTAGTCCTCAAATTGGAGAAGCGGAGCAGTATTAATGGCAGGCCTATTTGATCACATCTTGTTCACAGGAAGTGTGTACAGCCACCCTCAGTTTAGTCAAATTAAGGGGCAAGGGAGCTTATTTTTGACACTGGCTTGGGCGGAGCCCCTTATGGAAACCTCCAGCCAGAAGTTATGATGAGTGTCTATATGGAAGAAAATGTGGGTCATGTGGGAGTGTTTTGGTTTTAATTGTGGTCATTTGGGTGGTGGTTGGAAGTGACGACTGGGTCCACCTGGGCTTGAACTCTGGTGTGATTCCCCTTAGATACTGAGTTGAGGTACTGACCTCAGAGAAGTATTGCCATGAATTGAGTTGGGATTTTAGGAGGCCACGCATGAGATTTGCCCTTGGAAACTGAGATCTAGGCCCAGGTTGGCTTTGCACAGAGCACTTGGAATCTCAGCCAGGGTATCACATAATTTTATTCTGAAAGACTTGGCAGCCATAGTTGAGAGTCAAAACACACATGGACCTCACATTGTAGACCTCAATGTGCCTAGCATCATGTGATCATTGGTCACTCTTTAGTAAGCCATGCTTATGAGAGTTCTCCAGAGCTTTCATTGAAATGAGCATCCTCAACATTTAATGGTTCCTGAATGAAGTGAAACCCACAGTGCCTTCAACTTCATCCTTGAAAAATGGCTAGATAAATACCGTGAAATTTTTTTAAATTTCCATGACCAGGTGGCACTGGAGAACCTTTGGATATCCTGTTGCTGACTATGAGTATACCAGACAGTGCCTGATGGACTGGGTTTCCAGAAAATGGTGTAGAGCAGAGATGCCAGTAATTTGGAGCCTGCTGAGTAGTGGGCATAGAGCTGCAGTCGGCAGGTGTGTGATAAATCATCTGTGGTGGAGCCATGTGGATCTTCCATTGGCTTCCAAATTGCTTGTGACTGACATGGTGCAGCGAGCAGACCCTTATATGTAAAGGCGTATTTTTATTTGTAGAGGTTTCAGGGCAATGTTCAGAATCACGTTGCTATGGTCAAGAGGCAAGCTATTTGGGATAGAACCTTGGTGGGTGCATTCTCGTGCAGACCCTGACCCACCACACGTGAGAAACTCCCTCCAACACTTTGTCCCAGGTGGACTCCTTGTATTTTGTGAAGCAAATACCAAACTACCAGTGCAGCAGCAAGAAACACCACAAAATGTGGAGGATGACCAAATGGCTTCACAGTCCACACGGGGAGACACTTAGCCCCCAGTGACCACAGTTTACCTACAAAGATTGAATTCAGCACTGCTGACTCATGTTCATTGGAACATAAGAAACCATGTCCTCCAGGTCACATAGATGCAGACCCAGCTTTGATGCTCTCATTACAAAGGAATCTAAACCTCCTGACAACAACATATATTTCAAGTGCCCAACCTCAGTGGCAGTTTCTGAAGAAGTCTTTAGGCCAGCAGAGCTCCATATTTGTGGAGTGTTTTCCCTGTCCCTTACTTTAATAAACTACTCTACCACCTCCAATGTTGTGAACTTTTGAGCATATTAAATTCCAGCTATGTATTCCCAGATTTTCTAACTCTTCTCCTCTAATGATGTATTACTTGGGGTGAGGGTAATGTCAAGGCATTGTTCTGGAAGAGAGTGAAATATTTCTCCATGTGTTTTTTTTTTCAATTATTTTATTTCATATTATTTTTTTATTTTTTTAATTGGGTGTTCAAAACATTACAAAGCTCTTGACATATTATATTTCATACATTAGATTCAAGTGGGTTATGAACTCCCATTTTTATCCCAAATACGGATTGCAGAATCATATGTGTTACACATCTGCATTTTTATAATGCCCTATTAGTAACTGTTGTATTCTGCTACATTTTCTATCCTCTAGTATGCCCACTCCCCTCCCATCTTCTCTCTCTACCCCATCTACTGTAATACATTTATATCTTTGTTAATTTTCCCATTCCCCTCACAACCTCTTATATGTAATTTTGTGTAACAATGAGGGTCTCCCTCCATTACCATGCAATTTCCTTTATCTCTCTCTTTCCGACCCCCACCTCATGTCTCTGTTTAATGTTGATCTTTTCTTCCTGCTCTTCCTCCCTGCTCTGTTATTAGTTGCTCTAATTATATCAAGGAAGACATTTTTATTTGTTTTTTAGGGTTTGGCTAGCTTCACTAAGCATAATCTGCTCTAGTGCCATCCATTTCCCTGCAAATTCAATGATTTTGTCATTTTTTAATGATGCATGATACTCAATGGTGTATAAATGCCACATTTTTTTATCCATTCATCTACTGAAGGGCATCTGGGTTGGTTCCACAGTCTAGCAATTTTGAATGGTGCTTCTATGAACATCAATGTGGCAGTATCCCTGTAATATGCTCTTTTAAGGTCTTCAGGGAATAGTCTGAGAAGGGCAATAGCTGGGTCAAATGGTGGTTCCATTCCCAGCTTTCCCAGGATTCTCCATACTGCTTTTCAAATTTGCCACAACATTTTGCAGTCCCACCAGCAATGTACAAGAGTACCCTATTCTCCACATCCTCGCCAGCACTTGTTGTTTGACTTCATAATGGCTGCCAATCTTACTAGAGTAGGATGGTTTCTTAGGGTGATTTTAATTTGCATTTCTCTGACTGCTAGAGATGGTGAGCATTTTTTCATTTACTTACTGATTGATTGTATGTCTTCCTCTGAGTAGTGTCGGTTCAGGTCCATGGCCCATTTTTTGATTGGGTTATTTATCATCTTATTGTCTAATTTTTTGAGTTCTTGGTATACTCTGGATATTAGGGCTCTATCTGAAGTGTAAGGAGTAAAAATTTGTTCCCATAATTTAGGCTCCCTATTTACCTCTCTCATTTTTTATCCTGCTGAGAAAAAACTTTTCAGTTTAAGTAAGTCCCATTTGATGATTCTTGTTATTAACTCTTCTGCTATGGGTGTCCTGTTAAGGAATTTGGAGCCCGGCCCCACATTATGTAGATCGGAGCCAACTTTTTCTTGTATCAGATGCAGAGTCTCTTATTTGATATCTAGCTCCTTGATCCACTTTGAGTTAACTTTTGTGCATGGCAAGAGGAGGGGATTCGGTTTCATTTTGTTGCATATGGATTTCCATTTTTTACAACACCATTTGTTGAAGATGCTATATTTCCTCCATTGCATGCTTTTAGCTCCTTTATCAAATATAGCATAGTTGTAGCTTTGTGAATTAGTCTTTGTGTCCTCTATTCTGTACCATTGGTCAACCTGCCAGTTTTGGTACCAGTGCCATGCTGTTTTTGTTAATATTGCTCTGTAGTATAGTTTTAGTCCGGTATCGCTATACCGCCTGATTCACACTTCCTGCTAGAATTGCTTTTGCTATTCTGGGTCTTATATTTTTCCATATGAATTCCATGATTGCTTTATCTATTTCTACAAGAAATGCCATTGGGATTTTGATTGGCATTGCATTGAACCTATAGAAAACTTTTGGTAATTTCGCCATTTTGATGATGTTAGTTCTGCCTATCCAGGAACAGGGTATATTTTTCCATCTTCTAAGATCTTCTTCTACTTCTCTTTTTAGGGTTCTGTAGTTTTCATTGTATAAGTCTTTCACCTTTTTTGTTTGGTTGATTTTCAAGTATTTAATTTTTTTGAGGGTATTGTGAATGGAGTGTTTTTCCTCATTTATGTTTCAGGAGGTTTGTCGCTGATATACAGAAATGCCTTTGATTTATGCGTTTTGATTGTATATCCTGCCACTTTGCTGAATTCATTTATTAGTTCTAGTAGTTCTTTTGTAGACCCTTTTGGGTCTTCTATGTATAGAATCATGTCACCAGGAAATAGTAATAATTTTCGTTCTTATTTTCCTATTTTTATGCCTTTGATTTCTTTCATCTGTCTAATTGCTCTGGCCAGTGTTTTGAGAACTATATTGAATAGAAGTGGTGACAGAGGGCATCCCTGTCTTGTTCCAGATTTTAGAGGGAATGCCTTCAATTTTTCTCCATTCATAATGATGCTAGCCTGAGACTTAGCATAGATAGCTTTTACAATGTCGAGGTTAGTTCCTGTTATCCCTATTTTTCTAAAGTTTTGAACATAAAGGGATGCTGTACTTTGTCAAATGCTTTTTCTGCATCTATCGAGATGATCATATGGTTCTTATCTTTAAGTCTATTGATGTGATGAATAACATTTATTGATTTTCGTATATTGAACCATCGTTGCATACCAGGGATGAATCCTACTTGATCCTGGTGAACAATTTTTTTGATGTGCCTTTGTATTCGATTAGGCAGATTTTTATTGAGGATTCTTGCATCTAGGTTAATCAGATATATTGGTCAGTAGTTCTCTTTCTTTGAGGTGTCTTTTTCTGGTTTTGGAATTAGGGTGATGTTGGCCTCATAAAATGAATTTGGCAGAGCTCCCTCTTTTTCTATTTCCTGAAATAACTTGAAAAGTATTGGTATTAATTCTTCTTTAAAGGTTTTGTAAAACTCCGCTGTATAGCCATCCGTTCCTGGGCTTTTCTTGGTTGGTAGTCTTTTGATTGCTTCTTCTATTTCATCCATTGATATTGGTCGGTTTAAATTGTGTGTATCCTCCTGACTCAGTTTGGGCAAATCATATGACTTAAGAAATTTATCGATGTCTTCACTATTTTCTATTTTATTGGAATAATGGTTTTCAAAATAATTTCTAATTGTCTTCTGTATTTCTGTAGCATCTGTTGTGATGTTGAATTTTTCATCCCATATGTTAGTAATTTGAGTTCTTTCTCTTCTTTTCGTCTTTAGCATGGCTAAGGGTCTGTTGATCTTATTTATTTTTTCAAAGAACCAACTTTTAGTTTTGTTAATTTTTTCAATAGTTTCTTTTGTTTCAATTTCGTTGATTTCCACTCTGATTTTAATAATTTCTTGCCTTCTGCTAAATTTGCTGTTGTTTTGCTCTTCCTTTTCTAGGGCTTTGAGATGAAGTGTGAGCTCACTTATTTGTTGGTTTTTTCTTTTTTTTCAGGAATGACCTCCAGGCGATGAATTTCCCTCTTATAACTGCTTTCATTGTGTCCCATAGATTCCGATATGTTGTGTCTATAATTACATTTATCTCTAATAATTTTTTGATTTCCTCCTTTATGTCTTCTGTAACCCATTGATCATTCAGTAACATATTGTTCATTTTCCATGTGATGTAGAATTTTTCCTTCCTTCTTTTATCATTGATTTCCAGTTTCATTCCATTATGATCAGATAAAATGCATGTTATTATCTCCACACCTTTATATTTACTGAGGGTTGCCCTATGGCATCATATATGGTCTTTTTTTGAGAAGGATCCATGTGCTGCTGAGAAAAAAGTATATCCACTTGATGATGGTTAATATATTCTATATATGTCAGTTACATGTTCGTTATTGATTGTGATATTGAGTTCTATACTTTCTTTATTCAACTTTTGATTGGAGGATCTGTCCAATGGTGATAGATGTGTGTTGAAGTCACCCATAATTATTGTGTTGAGGTCTATTTCATTTTGGAGCTTGAGGAGAATTTGTTTCATGAACATCGTAGCACCATTATTTAGTGCATAAATATTGATAATTGTTATGTCTTGTTGGTGAATGGTTCCTTTTAACAGTATATAATGTCCTTCCTTATCCCTTTTGATTAACTTAGTCTTGAAGTCGATTTTATTTGATATGAGGATGTCCACCCCTGCTTGCTTATGAGGATAAGTGTGCATGGTGTATTTTTTCCCAACCTTTCACCTTCAGCCTGTGTGTCTTTGCATTTCAGATGTGTCTCCAGGAGGCAACATATTGTTGGATTTGTTTATTTAATCCAAGTTACCAGCCTATGTCGCTTTATTGGAGAGTTGAAGCCATTTACATTCAGAGTTACTATTGATGTATGGTTTGTACTGCCAGCTATGTTTGATTATTTATCTTTTTTTAAATTTAGTTTGTTTCTCCATGATAAGCTTTCACCCTGCCTCTGTCATTACCAAGGTACTTCCCACTGATGGTTTTGGTTGTTTTTTTTCATTTCTTTCTTGTGTAGTGTTTTGCTCAAGACGCTTTGTAAAGCTTGTTTTCTGGCTTCAAATTCTTTTAGCTTTTGTTTATCATGAAAGATTCTTATTTTATTGTCGTACCTGATGGTTAATTATGCTGGATACATAATTCTTGGTTGGCATCCATTGTCTTTCAGTGTTTGAAATACGTTTTTCCAGGATCTTCTCGCTTTCAGCATCTGTGATCAAATATCCGTTGTTAACCTTATTGGTTTACCACTGAATGTATTCTGCCTCCATTCTCTTGTAGATTTATTATTTTCTCTTTGTTCTGTATATTGGATATCTTCATAACAATGTGTCTTGGCATTCGTCTACTGTGATTTTGTGTGCTCTTGTCCTGTATGCATCTACAATTTGTATATCCATTTCCTTTTTTATTTCTGGAAAGTTTTCTGTAATTATTTCATTCAGCAGTTTTCTCATTCCCTTGGTTTGAGTCTCTGTACCTTCCTCTATCCTGATGACTCGTAAGTGTGGTTTTATTTATGTTATCCCAAATCTCTTGGATGTTTTTCTTGTGATTTTTTTGCCAGCCTTTCTGAGTTGGCTGGACTCGTTTGAAGATGATATATTTTCTCTTCATTATCTGACGTTCTGGCTTCTACTTGCTCCACTCTGTTAGTGATACTCTCAATGGAGTTCTTAATTTGGTTTATCATTTCCTTCATTTCTAGAATTATTGTTTGATTTTTTTTATAATCTCTATCCACTGATAAAGATGCTTAACTTTTTCTTTTATATGTTTATGTAATTCATTTTCAATGTTTTCTTTTACTGTTTGGATTTTCTGTCTCGTATCTTCTTTAAGTTTCCATTCCATCTGTCTAACGTATTCCTTGAGTTCTTTATATGACCACTTTTCTGATGAATCCTGGTCCTCCTGAATATTTAGGGTGTTCTTCGTTGTTTGTTCTCCTTTTCTTCCTTGCTTGTTTATGCTGCTCATGTTACTTCTTGTTCTGTTTGACTGCTGAGTTACTGTTTACTCTTATAAATTTATTTGATGCTTGGGAGGAAAGATTTTAGAAGGGAAGGGAAAAAGTCACTAAAGAGAATGAGAGTAGGCAGGTAGAATGCAAGGAATGGGAAATAAGAAAATTGAAAAGAAATGAAATACAATAGAAAAAATAGAAAATAAAGAATGAAAATGATTTTTTTTTTAAATGATAATGATAATATAAAATTAAAATTAAAATTTTAAAAAATAATAATAACAAAATAGGGGAGGGGAGGGGGGATTGTAGAGGAAAGGAAAGGCAGCAGAATACAACAGTTACTAGTATGGTAGTATGTAAAAATGTGGATGTGTAACCCATGTGATTCTGCAATCTCTACTTGGTTTAAAAAAGGGAGTTCATAACTCACTTGAAGCTAATGTATGCTAATGTATAAAATATGATATGTCAAGAGCTTTGTAGGGTTTTGAACAACCAATAAAAAAATAAAATAAAATAAAATTATTTTGCCATTAAAAAAAAAAAGAAAATAATTTTGAAGTTTATCTATGATCCAGGGGCAAGTTAAATGAAACAGTTTCCAGTTGTTAAGTCACCAAAAAATTTATTATTTCATGTGTTATTTATTTGCTTTGTAGTATGTTTAAATTTTATTTTTGGAAAGTTTTTAACCTTATTAAATTTGTTTATTTCTTGTGGGGGAAACAATTTATATAGGTTAAGTATTGTTTATCAAAAATGCTTAGAACAAGAAGCATTTCAGATTTTGGATTTTTTTGGAATTATGGAATATTTATACAAACATAATCTTGGGGATAAGACTCAAGTGTAAATATGAAATTCATTTATATTTCATACATGCCTTAGACCCATAGCCTGGAGGAAATTTCATACAACATTTTTAGTATACCTGCATTTTGACTGTAACCTGTCAAATGAAGCCAAGTAGGAAACTTTTCACTTGTCACATTCCAGTACTAAAACACGTTAGATTTGGCATTTTGGATTTGGGATTTGGGGATTAGGGGTGCCCAGTTTCCAGAGAGCAAATTCTATTTTTCTACTAAAGTAAACTCATTTATCATAGTAAGTTGTCCTAAGTTAATTATCTTTGTATCCACAAAATTCCTAAAACTTATTGTGGTGCCTATATTTCTCCTTAAAATCATATTTCAATCATTTAATCTTGCTTCATTGAATAAAAACAAATCATATTTTCATCTAATTTTTAGATTCTTTAATTAATTTACACAATTGCTGTCTTATTAAAGGTTCTTTCACTTAAAATACATATTTTACATTGATATTAATAATAGATGTCCTGGAATTATCAATAAAATTTTTATACAATAGCTTTTGCTCCCTGTATTTTCAAACACCACTTAACTTGTGTGTTTGTGTTGCAAACAACTTAGAGCTGATTTTGTATTTTTACTTCAAATGACATTTTCTACACACTTTCATTTATTTTTTATAATTTATTCTTTTTTACTAGTTTTTTTAGTTGTTGATGGATCCTTATTTAATTAATTAATTTATATGCAGTGCTGAGAATCCAACCAGTGCCTCACACATGCTAGACAAGTGCTCTACCACTGAGCCACAACTCTAGCCCACTCCAGTTTATTCTTAAAATTCACATTTTTTTTTAGTTTATGTATAGGTATTTTTTTATTGGCTCTACACAGCACTGGTATACTATCATATTTCTTTTTTTTAATTGGTTCTTTTTATACATAACATTAAGATTATACATAACATTAAGATTCATTTTGGCATAATTATAAAAGCATGAAATATAATTTGCTCTAATTCAGTCCCCAGTACTTCCTCTTTTTCTCCTTTCCTCCCTCTTTCTGTTCCCTTCCCTCCACTCTACTGATCTTTCCGCTATTTACTTTTAGTTTGGGGGGATTGTGCAGGTGTGTGTTGTGTGTATACATAATGGTGAGATCCAATATGTTTTTTTCCCTTTCATTTGTTGTTTTATGGTAATACCGTGTGATTATTTTTATAGTGTTTAAGTTCTTTTATGAGGATTTTGGAAAATAAAAGCAATAAATTTGTGTTCTCAGATGGTCATCATGACCTGGAAAAAAAAATAAAATAAAATAAAAAATTTTAAAACATTTTTTAAAAGTTAAAGAACAGCAACAAAAAATGAAAATAAAAGAAAACAAAAAAAAAAAAACAAAACAAAAACAAAAAAAAAACAAATTAAAATAATAATAATAACAATAAATGCAGTCATAGATTGCAATAAACTTCTTTTCCAGTAGGTAGAGCTGTGCCCACTGGGCCAAGCTTCTCTTTTCAATAAGTGGGAACCAATCACTGTGCAGCAGCTCTTCCTCCCAGACTGGGTGGGTGTCCAATCCTGAGTGCCTAGGGCCTTCTTTTGTGTTTCCTCAAGCCAGGCCCCACTCACCTGTGACACTCACCACAATACTGGCTACATGCCAGGTCTGCTGCTCCTAGGAGCCCTGTTTTCATGAACGCCTGGGCACACTCTCCCTGTTTGTCTCCCTCAGACCCTAAGTTTGTAGAGCTTAGGCCTGAGAACCCCCAGCGAATTTGCTTGCACTCCGGAAGCCATGCCCCCGGAAGCTGGAGCAAGAGACTTCAGTTTTCAGCACTGGTGGGAGCGGTGGCCTGGAGGTCTGCACCACGAGTCCCGTGCCACTCCTAATTCCCTCGGTCTGGCTATCGCGCTCAAGGGAGAGCTGGGAGGGGCTCTTAAGATTTCCCCACAAGTTCGCAAATTTACAGGAATTTGTTTCACTTTCAATCACTTCCTGCTTCAGGACACATGTATTCTTCCATGTTTCTTGACAGGTCTTTTCATGAGAGTTCTTTCAAGACACATTACTTTCAATTTCCATAATCACTTTTGAAGCAAAACTCACATAAACTTTATGATGAATTATAACTCTGATATTACCATTAGATGTATGACTGGTTGGAATTAATGATTGCATAACAATATAGGATTTCTTATATATTTTCAGATAAAAATTCAATCCATTATTTAAAGTGGAACGAGTTATATTATTTATTCACAGTATGGTCTATTCATGCATTATCTCTATATTCATAGACGCAGTGTACACTTCTTTATACCCCCAATACTAATTTATATGTCTTCAAAATATTGCTCCCTGAAATGTTGGAAGAAATACTCATGTCACCTGATCTACTTATACATTTAATCACAGAAATATTCGGAACACAAAATGCAAAGCTCACACTTATGTTTGTACCAAAGCCTAAAAGGAAAGTAAACATGGATTACTAAAAACATCCATGTCCAGCTTGCCTAATGCTCTCAAATATCAATCCTATTGGTGACTACATATTTGTTTCTTCTTAAGATTATATATTCAAACTCAACCCTACTGAAAATGTCTAATCCTATCCCTCACTTTATACATTGCCTGATTTCATTATGGCTCTATTTCTATCTGTTTCCTACATATTTTCCCCAGTTCATCATTGTGACTGACTCTTCACATGTGCTGACATTTACATTCACACTCTAATCGATAACCTATTGCTAATAAACGTTTGTTCCTAATCCTATACTCATTCTTTTTCTAAACCTACCGACTATCTTCCTAATCCTACCGACTATCCTTTTTTGACTGGATATTCTCTTCTACATTCAATCAAGCAAGGTACAAGGTCTTATGCCATTGTATATTGATCTATCTGAGACCTCTGTGCAGAATGTAATTTTATTCTAAGTATCACAATCAAGGGTCCAATGCCCTTCTGGGCTTCAAATGTTACCTAGATTTCTAGTTTCACACTTATATTTCACATATATATTCTAGTAAATATCGCAGTTTCAAATACCATTATTCATTCTGCAGGATGATTCCTAAACCAAATCCAACATGTTATTGACCCTAAACATACACTGTTCCCTCAATCTAACTTTACAGAAGAGCAGGGACAGAGTTGGTCTTACAATACAGGAATGTAGGGGATCTTCCACCTGCTGAGAACCTCAAAGGTCCATGCAGACATGATCCCTGGAAAAGAGGTAGGCAGCTATGAAGGACCTGAGAGAGCAAAAGTCATCTTCCATGGCAAACAACCTTGTCAGGATGAAGGGGTGTGTCTGAATCAGCCACTTTCTTCTTAATGTAGAGAAGATGGACCAAACAAGGTTTGTGTGGAGAGCTGTTCCCGTGTGTCTATGGTTGATATACCATTCTAACTTGTGACAGTGTCACAGGAAGTAGGGGCAGCCTCCATCTCATGGGACCCTTGGAAGCAGCTATTAGGACAAAGTGTTTGCCAAAGCATTGACCTCATTCAGTTCCTGAAGGAAGTGACCTACCTTACTTCTTTGGTGATGGAACTCTCTGAACTTGGGATCCAGGAAGCCAGGCATCCAGAGCCAGTCCCAGTCCCAGTACCAGTGGGCTCACTTGTTTTGTTTTACCAATGACAGATTCTGTCTTTCTTGGTACCTACTGATGTGAGGATGGCCAAATATCAGGAGAGCTCTGAAGACGGGCCTTTCCTTAGTAAGTAGGTAGTGACTCACCGCTGGCTCCTAACAACTACACAGAGTTGGCCAAGGAGACCAGATCTGCCACAGTACAGGCCATTTCGGGTGAACATAGTAGGGCCCGCTAGTCAGAGGACACTCTGGATATTCAGAGACTTACTTGGGGGAAGGAGGTGCTTTGTGTTTGTGGGTGTGAGTTTGTGGTTTTGTCTCATTTTCTTAGAATAGGTAGGAAAGCTGGTATGTCTGGTTTGCAGTGGACTGTTTCTAGATAGTCTTTTGACAAGGCAAGTGTTTCTATGTCTGTGTATAACACTGTGTCCGTGGTTGTAGACATTAGAAAAGATAATGCATCAATGAATGTGTCCTGTCTAGTAGAAAGCTTCCCAGCATTCATCCTGCCCAATTTATGACTGCACTGCAGGTTGCCTTATCGATGGGCAACACCTACTATCTTCCTAAGTTTCAGATTTCTTCCTGAATTCTGACCAATCTGCAGAATAGTCTCATGGTTTTGTGTCCAAGATAGGTACCACCCCAAGCTCTGTCACATGGCCATGTACTGAATAGCTGAAGGTAATGGCGAGCTTCTTAGAAAACTCAGATATCAGTGTGACCAGGTAAGTTTCAGTGGAGAAAGCATGCTTTGTGCCTTTTGCTTACCTATTTTTCTGTTTCACTGAATGACAGGAAGGTCTTTGCCTCAGGCCACCCCTTTGATAAGCATGAAAAAAACAGTTTTCATATGGAAATGATTGGGCATCACCCGTGGCTCTTTGCTTAATTGCTTTGAATGGGATGTGTCTGAATCAGCCTCTTGGCCCTGTGTGAGGCTGTGGCTTATATTCTCAGCACCTGATGGATATAAAGAAAGATCCCATGTGTGCATCCAAAACTAAAATGGCAAAATTCAGTCATTGTGGATGATGTCTCTCTCCTTCCTCTATTAGGTTGCAGACAATCATCAAGTGAGTATAGGGATCCTTTGGGTCAAATGAGTTTTTCAAAGCCATGCAGAGGTGCTTGGGTTCTCTCATGATTCCACTTCACATAAAGAATCTAAACCCCACAGTCAGTAGGCCTCAATTTGGAGAAGCAGAGTAGTTGTAATGGCAGGCCTATTTGATCACTCCTGGTTCACAGGAATGGTGTCCAGGCCACCCTGACTTTAGGCAAATGAGGGCCAAGGGAGCTTATTTTGGACACTCTCTTGCGCTGCACCCCTCATGGAAATCTCCAGCCAGAGCTTATAATGAGGGTCTATGTGGAAGAAGATGAGGGCCATGTGGGAATGTTTTGGTTTTAATTTTGGTAATTTGTGTGGCAGTTGGAAGGGATGACTGGGTCCCCCTCGGCTTGTACTCTGGTGTAATACTCCTTAGAGACTGAGTTGTAGAACTGACCTCAGAGAAGAATTGCCATGAATTGTGTGGGGATGTTAGGAGGCCACGCATGAGAGTCACCCTTGGAAACTGAGATCTAGGCCAAGGGTGGCTTTCCACAGAACACTGAGAATCTCAGCCAGGATATCACATGATTTTATTCTGAAAAACTTGGCAGCCATAGTTGAGAGTCAAAACACACATGGACCTCACATTGTAGACCTCAATGGGCCTGGCTTCATGTGACCTTTTGGCCACTATTTGGGATGCCTTGCCTGTGATTGTTCTCCAGAGCTTTCATTGAAATGAGCTTCCTTAACATTTAATGTTTCCTGAATGAATTGAAACCCACAGTGACTACAACTTCTTCCTTGAATAATGGCTAGATAAATACCATGAAATTTTTGAAATTTCAATGACCAGTTGGCACTGGAAAACCTTTGGATGTCCTGATGCTGATCATGAGTATACCAGACAGTGCCTTGATTGACAGGGTTTCATAAAAATGGTGTAGAACAGAGATGCCAGTTAGTTGGTGCCTGCTGATTAGTGGGCCTAGAGCAGTGGTGAGCAGATGTGTGACAAAACATCTGTGGTGAGGCCACGTGGAACTGCCTTTGGCGTCCAAATGTCTTGTGACTGAAATGGTTTCAGCCAACAGACCCAATAGGTAAAGGCATCTTGTTATATGGAGAGGTTTCAGGGAAATGTTCAGAATCAGGTTGCTATGGTCAAGGGGGAAAGCTATGTGGGATAGAAGCCTGGTTATTGCATTCTCCTGCAAATCCTCACGCACCACACGTGACAGAACTCCCTCCAACAATGTGTCCCAATTGACCTCCTTTATTTCGTGAAGCAAATACCAAACTCCCAGTGCAGCAGCAAGAAACACCACTAAAAGTGGAGGATGAACAAATGTCTTCCCAGTTAGCACAGGGAGAGACTTAGCCCCAGTGTCCACATTTTAGCTACAAAAAAAGAATTCAGCACTGCTGCCACATGTTCAATGAAAAATAAGAAACCATGTCTTACAGGTCACATATATGCAGAACCAGCTTTGATGGTCTCTCTATAAAAGAACTAAATCTCCTGAAAACAACATGTATTTCAAGTGCCCAACCTCAGAGGCAGTTTCTCAAGAATTTTTTAGGCCTGCAGAGCTCCATGTTTGAGGAGTGTTTACCTTTTGCCTTACTATTTTGAACTCTGCTACCACCTCCAAGGTTGTGAACTCCTGAGCAAATTCCATTCCAGATATGTATTCACAGATTTTCTAACTCTTCTCCTCTAACTGTATCTTACTTTGGTAAAAGATAATGTCAAGGCATTGTTCTGGATGAGACTGGGAAGATTTTGGGGTAGCACATATTTGCATAGACATTGGATTCATTTTTCAATTTCCCTTTAAAACACTGAATCTCTAACCCTAACCAATTCCAAACTAGACTCTGACTACTAATCCTAATATGATGGAGAAAAATAACAAAAAACAGAAAAGAAGTACAAGCAGTTTAGAGGAGGCAAGGTGTATACTTGGACTTGCCTTTTGCATAATATAGGGTAGGAGTTATAAATCTTGCAAATTTTTTTTGAAATAGTTCTCCATGTGTTTTTAAAGTTAACAAATATGTGAATTCCTTTCTCCCTTTCTCTGTAGCCTATTAAGCACATGTATTTTTATATGCACATATAGAATTCTACCTGGTACCACACGTACATTCTTGCGAGGTGGTTGACTTGGCAGATACAAATTGTGAGAAGAGATCACTCCTCGTAAATGCTATTGGAACTGAAATTTCAAACTATGGGTGAACTTCCTAGTTGAACAACATTATACATAAATCCATGTTCAGTATAATGAATATTTTTGGATCTGTGGATGATATATATTTCATGATGGATTTTGATTGGCATATATATTGTTAGTTTTTAATGTCTCTCTCTCTGTCTCTCTCTCTCTCTCTCTCTCTCTCTCTCTATATATATATATATATACTCTCCAGATATTTCAAAATATGTAATATATGTGACTTATTATACACGCCCTAAATTCATTCATATTCATTTATGTGGATTTATAATCAACTTTTCACAAGATTATTTTCCAAACTATTCATCCACCTGAAATTCATATTTGTTTCCTAGTACTGACAACTAACTTCAGTGAATGGTGTATACAAATCCTAATATTTCTACAGTAACTGACCCAGTTTAACATCAATGCAAGTAGATTCCTATGGGACATGATATGTATTTTGACGTTCATATTTATTCAACAGTGGGACATTATTATTTCTTCAGTTTATGCACATCATAATATATATATTTCATCCAAAAGTTCAAAAATATATAGGAATTTGTTTCACTTTCAATCACTTCCTGCTTCTGAAAACATGTATTCCTCCATGTTTCTTTACTGCTCTTTTCATGAGACTTCTTTCCAAACACATTATTTTCGATTTCCATAATCAATTTTGAAGCAAAACTCACACACTCTTCATGAAAATCCTAATACTAATATTATCATTGATGTATAACTGGTTGTAATGAATGTCTGTATATCAATATTTGATTTCCTGTATTTTTTCAGATATCAATTCAATCCATTATTTATAGTGGAATGAGTATAGGTTTTATTCAGAGTATGTTCCATTCATGCATTATCTGTATATTCATAGAAACAGGGTACACCTGTTTGTACCCCCAATACTAATTTATACGTCTTCAAAATATTGCTCCCAGAAATGGTGGAAGATATACTCATGTCACCTGATCTACATATATATTTTATTACAGTAATATTATGGACACAAAATGCAAAGGTCACACTTATGATTGTACCAAAGCCTAAATGGAAAGTGAGCATGGATTAGTAATAACATCCATGTCCAGGTTGCCTAATGCTCTCAAATGTCAATCCAATTGGTGACTACATATTTTTTTCTTGCTAAGATTATATATTCAACCTCAACCCTGTTGAAAATGTCTAATCCTGTAACTCACATTATACTTTGCCTGATTTCCTTTTGTCTCAATTGATATTTACTTTCCTACATATTTTCCCCAGTTCATCATTGTGAATGACTCTTCACATGTGCTGACATTTACATTCACTCTCTACCCGAAACCCTATTGCTAAAAAAGTTTTTGTCCAAATCCTATACTCACTCTTCTTTCTAAACCTACTGACTATCTTCCTAATCCTATCGACTATCCCTTTTTGACTGCATGTTCTCTTCGACATTCAATCATCCAAGGTAAAGGTCCTATGCCATTGTATAGCGATTAAACAGAGACATCTGTGCAGAACATAATTCAAAGCTAAGTATCCTACCCAAGGGCCCAATACACTTCTGGGCTTCAAAACTTACATAGATTTGGGTTTTCAAACTTATATTTCACCTATATATTCTTTTAAATTTCGCAGGTTCCCAATAACATTATTCATCCCGCAGAATGATTCCCAACCGAATTCGAACCTGTTATTAATCCTAACCATACGCTGTTCCCTCAATCTACCTTTACAGAGGTGCAGGGATAGAGTTGGTCTTACAATACAGGAATGTAGGGGATCTTCCACCTGCTGAGAACCTCAAAGGTCAATGCAGAAATGATCCTTGGAGAAGTTGTAGGCAGCTATGTAGTACCAAAGAGAGCAAAAGTCTTCTGACATGGTAAAGAACCTGGACAGGATGAAAGGATGTGTCTGAATCAGCCTCTCTCTTCTTAATGTAGAGAAGATGGACCAAAGCAGGCCTGTATGGAGAGAAGTTCCCCGGTGCATATGGTTGATATACCATTCTAACTTTTGACAGTGTCACAGAAAGTAGGAACAGCCTCCATCTCATGAGACCCTTGGCAGCAACTGTTAGGACAAAGTGGTTGCCAAGGCAGTGACCTCATTCATTTCATGAAGAAAGTGACTTCACCTAACTTACTTGGTGATGGAACTCTCTGAACTTGGGATCCAGGAAGCCAGGCATCCAGAGCCAGTCCCAGTAACAGTCCTAATGGAATCACATGTTTGGTTTTACCAAGGGCAGAGAGAGTCTTTTTTGGTACCTACTGATGTGAGAATGGCCAAATGCCAGCACAGCTCTGAAGAGGGTCCTTTCCTAAGAAAACAGGTAGTTGGTCATCACTGGCTCCTGACAACTTCACAGATTTGGCCACGGAGACCAGATCTGAGACAGGGCAGGCCAGTTCAGGGTAACAATATGGTCCACAGTCAGAGGAAACTCCGGATTGTCACAGACATATTGGGGGAAGGAAGTGCCTTTGTGGGTGTGGGTGTGAGTTTGTGGTTTTGTCTCATGTTCTGAGAATAGGTAGGAAAGGCGATTTGTTTGGTTTGGAGTGGACTGCTTCTAAAAAGTCGTTTGACAAGGTGAGTGTTTCTATATCTGTGTATCTCACTGTGTCCGTGGTTGTAGACATAAGAAAAGAGAATGCATCAATGAATATGTCCTGTCTAGAAGAAAGTATTCCATCATTCATCCTACCCAATTTATGACTGGACTGCAGGTTGCTTTATGGATGGGCAACCCCTACTATCTTCCTAAGTTCCTGTTTTCTTCCTAAATTTTGGCCACTACCCAGAATAGGCTCATGGTTTTGTGTCCAAGATATGTAACACCTCCAAGCTCTGTGACATGGCCATGTACTGGATAGCTGAATGGAATGGCGAGCATCTCAGGAAACTCAGATATCAGTGTGACCAGGAAAGTCTCAGTGGAGAAACACTGTTTTGGGCCTTCTGCTTACCTATTTTTCTGTTGCCCTGAATGTCAGGAAGGTCCTTACCTCAGGCCACTCCTTTTTGAAGCCTGAAGTAAACAGTTTTTAAATGCAAATGAATGGGCATCACCTGTGGTGCTTTGCTTAATTGCTTTCGAAAGGGATGTGTCTGAATCAGCTGCTTGCCTCTGGGTCAGGCTATGGATTAGATTCTCAGCACCTGATGGATATAAAGAAAGTTCCCATGTGTGTATTGAAAACGAAAATGGTAAAAATATCAGTCATTGTGGATGAAGTTTCTTGCCTTCCTCTGTTAGGTTCCTAACCTCCATCAAGTGAGAATAGGATCCTCTGGGTTAAATGAGTTCTTTGAACTCCTGCAGAAGTGCTTGGGTTCTCCCATGATGCCAAATCACATAAAGAATCTATACCTGACTGTCAGTTGGCCTCAAATTGGAGAAGCAGAGCAGTATTAAAGGCAGGCCTATTTGATCACTCCTGGTTCACAGGAAGGGTGTCAAGGCCACCCTCATTTTAGGCAAATGACGGGCAAGGGTGCATATTTTGGACATTGCCTTGGGCTGCGCTCCTCATGGAAACCTCCAGCAAGAGTTTATGATGAGTGTCTATATGGAAGAAGATGAGGGTCATGTGGGAATGTTTTGGTTTCAATTGTGGTCATTTGTGTGGTGGTTGGAAGAGATGACTGGGTCCACATGGGCTTGAACTCGGGTGTGATTCTCCTTCGAGACTGAGTTCTGGAACTGACCTCAGAGAAGTATTGCCATTAATTGTTTTGGGATTGTAGGAGGCCACGCATGAGAGTCACCCTTGAAACCTGAGATTGGGCCCTGGGTGGCTTTCCACAGAGCACTGAGAATCTCAACCAGGATATCACATGATTTTATTCTGAAAGACTTGGCAGCCATAGTTAAGAGTCAAAACACACATGGACCTCACATTTTAGACCTCAATGGGCCTGTCTGCATATGACATTTTGACCACTCTTTGGAAAGCCTTGCCTGTGAGAGTTCTCCAGAGCTTTCATTGAAATGAGCTTCCTAACCATTTAATGGTTCTTGGATGAATGGAAACCCCAAAGTGCCTCCAACTTCATTCTTGAACAATGGATAGATAAATACCATGAAATTTTTGAAATTACCAATGACCAGGTGGCACTGGAGAACCATTGGATGTCCTATTGCTGCTCATGAGTGTACCAGACAGTGCCTTGATTGACTGGAGTTCTTGAAAATGGTGTGGAACACAGATGCCAGTAAGTTGGAGCCTGCTGAGTAGTGGGCCTAGAGCAGTGGTGTGCAGTTGTCTGATAATATATTTGTGGTGTGGCCATGTGGGTGTGTCATTGGCTTCCAAATGGCTTGTGACTGACTTGGTGCAGCCAGCAGAAAATTATATGAAAAGGCATCTGGTTATATGGACAGGTTTCAGGGCAATGTTCAGAATCAGGTTGCTATGGTCAAGGGAGCAAGAAATGTGGGATAGAAGCCTGGTTGGTGCATTCTCCTGAAGACCCTGACCCACCACACCTTACAGGACTCCCACCAGCACTGTGACCCATTTGAAATCCTTGTATGTTTTGAAGCAAATACAAGAAACAGTGCAGCAGCAAGAAACACCACGAAAATTGGAGAATGACCAAATGGCTTCAAAGTCCACACAGGGAGACACTTAGCCCCCAGTGGCCACAGTTTATCTACAAAGAGAGAATTCATCACTGCTTCCTCATGTTCATTAGAAAATAAGAAACCATATCCTCAAGGTCACATAGATGCAGACCCAGCTTTGATGGTCTCCGTACACAGGGAGCTAAAGCTCCTGACAACAACATATTCTTCAAGTGTCCAACCTCAGAGGCAGTTTCTCAAGAAGTCTTAATGCCAGCATAACTCCATGTTTGTGGAGTGTTTACACTGTCCCTTACTTTTGGAAACTCCTCTACCACCTCCAAGGTTGTGAACTCCTGAACATTTTCCATTCCAGGTATGTATTCACAGATTTTCTAACTCTTCTTCTCTAATTGTGTCTTACTAGGGGCGAAGATATTGTCAAGGCATTGTTCTGGATGATAGTGGGAATTTTTTGTAGCACATATTTGCATACACATTGGATTTATTTTTCTATTTTCCATTTGAAATACTGAATAACTGACACTAACCCATACCCTAATAGACTCTTACTACTAATCCTAATATGATGGAGTAAAATAACCCAAACAGAATAGAAATGCAAGCATTTCAGAGGAGGCATGGTGTATAGTTAGACTTGGCTTTTGCATGATAAAGTGTAGGTGTTATAATTCAAGTTAATTTTTAATTGAAATAGTTCCATGGGTACTTAAAGTAAACAAATATGTGAATTCCTGTCTCCCTTTCTCTGTAGCCTATTCAGCACATGTATTTTTATATGCACATATAGAATTCTACCTGGTACCACAGGTACACTCTTGTGAGGTGGCTGACTTGGCAGATAGAAATTGTGAGAATAGATCACTCCGCCTAAACGCTGTTGAAACTGAAATTTCAAACTATGGGTGAGCTTCCTAGTTGAACAACATTATACATAAATCCATGTTCAGTAAAATGAATATTTTTGGATCTGTGGATGATATATATTTCATGGTGAATTTCGATTGGCATATGTATTGCTAATTTTTAATGTCTCTGTGTGTGTGTGTGTGTGTGTGTGTGTGTGTATATATATATATATATATATATACACACACACACACACACTAAATTTTTTTAAAATATAAAATATATGTGTCTTATTATACACTCCCTAAATTCATTCATATTCATGTATGTGGATTTAGAGTTAACATTTCACAAGATTATTCACGGAAATATTCATCCACCTGAAATACATATTTTTTTCCTAGAAATGAAAAATAACTTCAGTGAATGGTGGATACAAATCCTAATATTTCTACAATAATTGATCCAGTTTGTCATCAATGCAAGTAGATTCCTATGGGACATGATGTGTATTTTGATGTTCATTCTTATTCACCACTGGTATGTTACAATTTCTTCAGTTTATGCACATTATAGGATATATATTTCATCCATACGTTAGCAAAATTATAGGCATTTGTTTCACTTTCAATCATTTTCTGCTTTAGAACACATGTAATCCTCCATGTTTCTTGACTGGTTTTTTCATGAGACTTCATTCCAAACATATTATTTTCGATTTCCATAATCATATTTGAAGCAAAACTCACACACCCTTCATGATAAACTATAACCCTAATATTACTATTAGATGTATAACTGGTTGGAATGAATGATTGAATATCAATATAAGATTTCTTATATATTTTCAGATATCAAATCAATCCATTATTTAAAGTGGAACCAGTTATATTATTTATTCACACTATTGTCTATTCATGCATTGTCTCTATATTCATAGACACAGAGTACACCTCTTTGTAAACCCAATACTAATTTATACGTCTTCAAAATTTTGCTCCCAGTAATGGTGGAAGAAATACTCATGTCATCTGATCTACATATACATTTTATCACAGTAATATTCTGGACACAAAAAGAAATGGTCACACTTATGTTTGCACCAAAGCCTAAATGTAAAGTGAACATGGATTACTAAAACCATCCATATCAAGTTTGGCTAATGCTCTCAAAATTCAATCCTATTTGTGACAACATGTTTGTTTCTTGCTAAGATTATATATTCAAACTCAACCCTGTTGAAAATATCTAATCCTATCTCTCACTTTATACTTTTCCTGATTTCATAATGTCTCTATTTATATCAGCTTTCCTACATACTTTCCGCAGTTCATCATTGTGACTGACTCTTCAATTGTGCTGACACTTACATTCACACTCTAATCCAAACCCTATTGCTAAGGAACTTTTGTTCCAAATCCTATACTCACTCTTCTTCTTAAACCTACTGACTATCTTCCTAATCCTACCCATTATCCCTTTTTGACTGGATGTTCTCTTATACATTCAATAATCCAAGGTACAGGGTCTAATGCCATTGTATATCGATCTATCTCAGACATCTGTGCAGAACATAATTCAACGCTAAGTATCACAATCAAGGGCCCATCCCCATTCTGCGCTTCAAATCTTACTTAGATTTCTGTTTTCATACATATATTTCACCTATATATACTTATAAATGTCGCAGGTTCCCAGTACCATTATTCATCCAGCAGAATGATTCCTAATTCAAATTGAACATATTATTAACCCTAACCATACACTGTTCCCTCAATCTAACTTTACAGAAGAGCAGGGACAGAGTTGGTCTTACAATACAGGAATGTAGGGGATCTTCCACCTCCGGAGAACCTCAAGGTCCATGCAGAAATGATCCCTGGAGAAGATGTAGACAACTATGAAGGACCTGAGAGAGCAAAAGTCAGCTTCCATGGAAAACAACCTTGTCAGGATGAAGGGTTGTTTATGAATCAGCCTCTCTCTTCTTAATGTAGAGAAGATGGACCAAACCAGGTTGGTGTGGAGAGCTGTTCCTAGGTGCCTATGGTTGATATACCATTCTACCTTGTGAAAGTGTCACAGAAAGTAGGGGCAGCCTCCATCTCATGGTAGTCTTGGAAGCAACTGTTAGGACAAAGTGGTTACCAAGGCAGTGATCTGATTCAGTTCCTTAAGGAAGTGACCTCACCTCACTTCTTTGTTGATGAAACTCTCTGAACTTGGTATCCAAGAAGCCAGGCACCAAGAGGCAGTCCCAGTCCCAGTGGTCTCACTTGTTTGGACTTACCAAGGACAGAGTCAATCATTCTTGCTACCTACTGATGTGAGGACGGCCAAAACCAGGAAAGCTCTGAAAAGGGGCTTTTCCTGAGAAAGTAGGTAGTGGCTCACTGCTGGCTCCTGACAACTTCACAGAGTTGGCCAAGGAGACCAGATCTGAGACAGGACAGGCCATTTCATTGCAACATAGTATGGCCCACCAGTCAGAGGACACTCCGGATAGTCACAGACCTACTTGGGGGAAGGAGTTGTCTTTGTGGGTGTGGGTGTGGGTTTGTGGTTTTGTCTCATATTCTGAGAATAGGTAGGAATGGCGGTTTGTTTGGTTTGGAGGGAACTGTTTCTAGTAAGTCATTTGACAAGGCGAGTGTTTCTATGTCTGTTTATACCACTGTGTCCCTGGTTGTAGACATTAGAAAAGAAAATGCATCAATTGGTGAGTCCTGTCTAGTAGAAAGCTTCTCAGCTTTCATCCTGCCCAATTCATGAATGGACTGCGGCTTGACTTATCGATGGGGAACACCTGCTAACTTCTTAAGTTCCTGTTTTCTTCCTGAATTGTGTGCACTCTCCAGAATAGGCTCATAGTTTTGTGTCAAATATATGTACCACCTCAAATCTCTGTGACATGGCCATGTACTGGATAGCTGAAGGGAATGGCGAGCATCTCAGAAAGCTCAGATATCAGTGAGACCAGGAATGCCTCATTGGAAAAACCCTGCTTTGGACATTTTGCTTACCGATTCTTCTGTTGCCCTGAAAGTCAGGAAGGTCTTTGCATCAGGTGTGTCATGTGGGAGTGTTTTGGTTTTAATTGTGGTCATTTTTGTGGCCGTTGGAAGACATGGCTATGTCCACCTGGGCTTGAACCCTTATGTGATTCCCCTTAGAGACTGAGTTCTGGAACTGACCTCAAAGAAGTATTGCCATGTATTGTGTGGGGATTTTAGGAGGCCACACATGAGAGTCGCCCTTGGAAACTGAGATCTAGGCCCAGGGAGGCTTTCCGAAGAGCACTGGAAATCTCAGGAAGGACATCACATGATTTTATTCTTAAAGACTTGGCATCCATCGTTGCAAGTCAAAACACACATGGACCTCACATTGTAGACCTCAAATGCCTGGCTTAATGTGACCTTTTAGCCTGTCTTTGGGAAGCCTTGCCTGTTAGAATTCTCCAGAGCTTTCATTGAAATGAGCTTCTTCTCCATTTAATGGTTCCTGAATAAATTGAAACCCACAGTGCCTTCAAATTCATCCATGAAAAATGCCTAGATAAATATCATTAAAGTTTGGAAATTCCCATCACCTGGTGGCACTGGAGAACCTTTAGGTGTCCTATTGCTGATCATGAATGTACCAGACAGTGCCTTGATTGACTGGGTTTCATGAAAATGGTGTAGAACAGAGATGCCAGTAACTAGGAGCCTGATGAGTAGTCGGCCTAGAGCAGTGGTGTGCAGGTGTGTGTTAAAACATCTGTGGTGGGCTGATGTGGATATGCCATTGGCTTTCAAATGCCTTGTGACTGATATGGTGCAGCCCCCATACCCTTGTATGTAAAAGCATCTTGTTATATGGACAGGTTGCAGGGCAATGTTTAGAATCAGATTGCTGTGGTCAAGGGGGCAAGCTATGTGGGATATAAGCCAGGTTGGTGCATTCTCCTGCAGACCCTTACCCACCACACGTGACAGAACTCCCTCCATCACTGTGTCCCAGTTGAACTTCTCGTATTTTGTGAAGCAAATACCAAACTCCCAGTGCAGCTGCAAGAAACACCACGAAAAGTGGAGGATGACCAAATGGCTTCACAGTCCACACTGCAAGACACTTAGCCCCCAGTGGCAACAGTTTACCTATAAAGAGAGAATTCAGCCCTACTGCTTCATGTTCATAGGAAAAAAAGAAACCATGTCCTCCAGGTCATATAGATGCAGACCCAGCTTTGATGGTCTCACTACAAAGGAAGCTAAAGCTCCTGTCATCAACATATATTTCAGGTGCCCAATCTCAGAGGCAGTTTCTCAAGAAGTCTTTAGGCCAGCAGAGCTCCATGTTTTTGGAGTTTTTACCCTGTCCTTTACTTTTGGAAACTCCTCTACAACCTCGAAGGTTGTGAACTCCTGAGCATTTTCCATTACCGATATGTATTCACAGATTTCTAACTCTTCTCCTCTAATTATGTCTTACTTGGAGTGAAGGAAATGTCAAGGCATTGTTCTGAATGAGAGTGGGAAGATTTTTGGGTAGCACATATTTGCCTACACATTGGATTCATTTTCCAATTTTCCATTCGAAATACTGAATCCCTGACTGTCAGGGGTAGAAGGAATTCTTCTTCAAAGAACAGCCTGACACTTACAAGAAACAGCCCCCAGGAGACATCCTGTCTGGAAGACATCCTGTAGCCATATATGTCCCTGAGACATCCTGTGGCCATCTTTCTTCCAGAAACATCCTGAAGTTATCTCACCTTGTGAAGACATCCAGGAACTGCTGATAAGAGAGCTTTCCCATATCCAGCATATTAATACCCATGTGTGAACAATAAAATTTTGCAGCTTGATCAGAACTCCTGTGTTGCTCTCATCTCTCATGCCTCTTGTCCCTTCATTCCTCCCCATCTAGGTTCGCTGACCACGTTGATGTGTCCTGCCGGCCGGGACATCTGGCGCCCATCGACTGGGGCTCAAGCCTTTGACTGAGGGGGAACCCCTTCCTCCTGGAAGACTTGGTCAAGAGGAGCTCACGATCGCCTCAGCAGACACCACCCGGAGACATATCCAGGAGGAAGGTGGGGATGATGCACGGTGAGTGACGCACCATGTGACAAGCAGTATCGTCACATGATTTGTTTATTTCAGGCCTCAAGGAGTCCTTCAAGACATGAGGGGCACATGTTAAGAAAAAGAACTTAAAATTTTTCTTTTCATACATAGGAGAATTGTGTCCATGGTTTCCTCTTGAAGGGACCATTGATGGCAAAAATGGCTTAGAGTAGGAGACTGTTTAAAAGATTATTATGAATCATTTGGCCCAGAAAAAATGCCAGTTCCCACCTTTTCTTACTGGAACTTAATTAATGAAATTCTTAAAAGTTTTCGCTTTAACAATGGTACCTTACAACTTGTCAGGATTGGGGAAGAGATTATGCAAAAGACCTCTCATCCCCCCTCTGCATGCCCATCATTAGTATAGACATAGACCCTTCTCAGTCTTCCCAGGACCCTGAGAACCTTCCTGGTCCCCCTCAAAATACGACCCTAATTAATAAGGCTCCAATGATTAAAAACCACCTTTATTAAGTTTTAAATCCCAGAGACACATTGACCCCTGGGGAGGACGCTATCTTGGAGAAGGAAGCAGCTCTCTACCATTCAGAACACCCGTGACCTCTCTGGACCCTGCCACAGCCTATAGGATTTACCAAGCGAAGGTGAAAGCACCTATGTAAAACATCTTGCCTTTGAAAATGCCAACCCAGCATGTCAGAATGTTCTTCAACCACATAAGGATAAAGGGAAACTTTCTGAAGTTATTAGACTCTGTGCAGACGTGGGTGCAGCCCATGCCATGGGTCTGGCTTTAGGGACCGCCTTTACCAAGGCCTTTCACAATCCTGGCTCACGTACTTGCTTTACTTGTAAACAACCTGGCCATTTTGCATGTGAGTGTCCCACAGGCAAACAAAGCCTAGGAATAGCGTCTCCTCAAACTGGGGCTTAACCGCCCCCAGCTACCCTTTTCCATAGAAGTGGTAAAGGTCATGACTGGGCCAGTGAGTGTAGATCTAAGACAAATGCCCTCAGACAGCCTATTTCTTCCTACTTCTCGGGAAACTCCCTGCGGGGCCAGCCCCCGGCCACAACATCCCCCACGACAAACACAGGAGCAATAAAGTTTGTTCCCTCCTAAACTCCCAACCTACCACAAAATCCTTCTCCACAATTGCCTCCCTCCAACTAGCCACCCCAGGCAGCACAAAATTGGACCTCTGTGCTGCCACAAATACAATATTAGACCCAATGCAAGGGCCCCAGATAATACCCAATGAAATTATGTGTCCCCCTCCATCTCATACATGTGCCCTTAATCTTGGAAGAGCCTCCACTACCTTACAAGGTGTTCAGGTCTTCGTTGGCATTAATGATAATGATTTCAGTGGAGAAATAAAAATACTGGCCACTGCTATTAATGGAGTTTCCGCTATCCCAGCAGGAACA
Source organism: Callospermophilus lateralis (assembly GCF_048772815.1). Taxonomy (NCBI): domain Eukaryota; kingdom Metazoa; phylum Chordata; class Mammalia; order Rodentia; family Sciuridae; genus Callospermophilus; species Callospermophilus lateralis. The sequence goes on from NW_027517183.1 coordinate 324,499, forward strand.
AGACTTGCACAATTAATTCTCCTTCCCTTGGATTCAGGAGGCATTTCCAAAACCCAAACCTACCTCGGGGGACTGCCTTCTTGGGCTTCTCTGATGTGTATTGGGTTCAGCCCATTTCTCACAATAGACCCACCCTTACCTTACTTACTGAAGAAAAGGAATTCCAAGGAGTTCTAGATATTGGAGCTGATGCCACAATTATTTCTCAAAAATACAAGCCATCAGGTTAGCCCCACACTCCATCCTTGACTGACCTTAAAGGGATAGGAAAATAAAAAAATCCTCTGGTCAGCTCTAGGTCTATTAGCTGCACTGATAAAGATGGTAATAAGTCAACTGTCACTCCTTTCGTTGATTCTGACCTCCCTGTTAACGTATAGGGAGGAGATATTTTGAGTTATTGGAAGATATTCTCGCCAGTCCCAATTCCATGGTGACTCATCAAATGCTTCCTATGAATTTTGTTCCTGGTACAGGCCTGGGGATACTGAAACAAGGACTGGTGGAGCCTATACAACCCATACAAAAACAAATACATGTGGACTTGTGTATTCAGATTTTTAGTGTCAGTCCCTGACCCTCCTGTACCCCATGCAGATAAAGTTATTTGGGAGACTCAGACTCCTGTGTTGGTGGATCAGTGGCCCCTTACCCAAGAAAAATTGGAGGCTGCCTCCACGTTAGTGCAGGAACAGCTCGCAGCCGGCCATGTAAAGCCCTCAACCTCATCATGGATTACTCCTATCTTTATTATCAAGAAAAAATCAGGCAAGTGGCGCCTTTTACAATATTTGTGTGCCATTAATAAAGTTATGCGCCCGATGGGAGCACTACAGCCAGGCATTCCCACACCAGTGGCGATTCCAAAAAACTATTGTAAAATGGTTATTGACTTAAAAGATTGCTTTTTTACCATTCCTTTACATCCTGAGGATAGACCCTATTTTGCCTTTAGTCTCCCTCACATTAATTTTCAGGGCCCTATGCAGAGATTTCAATGGAAGGTTCTTCCCCAAGGTATGGCCAACAGCTCTAGTCTTTGCCAAAAACACGTTGCTCAAGCAGTAGACCCTGTGAGAGAGCGATGAGCACAAAATTATATTTTACATTATATGGATGATTTGTTAATTGCTGCACCTAATACCCATGACCTTAATAATTGTTACTTGGACTTTTACAAAACCTCACTACCTTGGGACTACAGATAGCTCCAGATAAGTTTCAAACACAGGACCCTTATACCTATTTGGGTCTTAAACTTCAAGATAATCAGATCCAAATTCCTAAAATACAACTATGTGTGGACCATCTTCACACACTTAATGATTTTCAAATATTACTGGGGGATATTCAATTGCTAGGAACATATTTAAAATTACCCACTTGTGTACTTTTGCCCCTTAATGATATTTTGATAGGTGATTCCCACCCCTCCTCCCCTCAAAAGCTTACTCCCGAGGCATGACATGCATTAAACCAAGCCACAGAAGCCATTGCCCAAAAGTTTGTTACACAAATTTCTTATAACCTTCCTCTGGTTCTGGTTATTTTCCACACTCCTCATACACCCACAGGAATATTTTGGCAGCGAGATCCACATTTTAAAAATAAAGGCTGCCCCTTGCTTTTGGTTCTTGTATCCACCACATCCTCCAAGGTTATTACTGTTTATCTTGCTCAGGTAGCTTCTCTTATTTTTAAAGGTCGTTTGCTTTCTCGACAACATTTTGGCAAAGACCCTGATAATATTTTAATTCCATATACTAAGGACCAAACCCTTACTACAATTTTTACTAGAGACATGGATCAATGGGGTATTGCCCTATCAGGCTTTTTGGGAACAATTCATAACCACATCCCCAATGACCCCGTTTTAAATGTTGTCCAGTTACATTCATTTATTTTTCCCAAAATTACTCAAAAGGCTCCCATTCCTCAAGAACTTACTGTCTTTACAGATGGTTCCAGTAATGGCCGTGCAATCTTTGTTGTCAATAACAAGCCTACCACCTTTGATACTGTCTATCAGTCAGCTCAGTTTGTGGAATTGTTCACCATAACACAAGTTTTCATAAAGTTTTTTTGATAATCTTGTTAATATTTATACAGACAGTGCCTACATTGCTCATTCTGTGCCCCTGCTGGAGATTTCACCCACCATTATGGCTTCTTCCAATTTCCCCTTTCTGTTTCACCAGCTTCAGCAGCTAATTCAGGCCAGAAAACATGCATTTTCCTTAGGACACATCATGACACACTCTGACCTTCTGAGCCCTCTAACACAAGGTAATGCCCAAGCTGATGCAGCAACACGTTCCATCTTTCCAATTTTTGTTGGCTCCATTCAAAAGGCCATGGAGTTACAAAATCTTCACCATCTAAATTCCCAGAGCCATCGATTACTTTGGAAAATTACCAGGCAACATGCATGACAAATAGTAAAAGCATGCCCTGGTTGCACTGTCTCCATCCCCATTCAACACTTGGGAGTTAACCCCCGAGGATTACAGCCCAATCAGGTTTAGCAAATGGATGTTATTCATTTTCCTGAATTTTGAAAAACCAAATATATATACGTTTCTATAGATACCTTCAGCGGCTTTAGTTTTGCATCACCACATTCTGGAGAGGCTACCAAAGATGTCCTTTCTCATCTTGTTTCAGCCTTTTTCGTAATGGGTAAACCAATACATATTAAAACAGATAAATGTCCTGCATATACCAGTGCCAAGTTTAAACAGTTTTGTGCTACCTTGCAATTTTGTCATACTACTGAAATTCCATACAACTCTCAGGGCCAAGGCATGTGGAACTTGCCCAGCTTAGCTTAAAGACTTGGCTATCCCGTCTTAAGGCTTCCGACCTTGTATTTACCACTCCCAGGGATCGCCTTAACCATGAATTATTTGCCCTTATTTTTCTTACCTTAGACAGTGAAGGCCATTTGGCCACAGACAGACACTGGCATCCTTCGTCCAATTCTGTTCGCTCGCCTGTTATGTGGTGCAATCCCATTACAAATAAATGAAAACGCCCAGATCCTATCCTCATCAGGGGATGATGCTCAGCTTGTGTTTTGGACCAAGAGCAAGCATCCCCAAAATGGTTACCAGAATGCCTGGTTAAACAGGTAAATTACTTACCTCAAAACAGGGACGGAGGCCCTCCCCCTGAGGACAAATTTTCCTCCATTTCAGATACAGCCAACAATCTGTGCGAGGATCCTGCTTAAGGCAATTCTGCTGAACAGGTTTGAACACGGAGGCCTTGGACCTCCAATTTCCAACATCATGGAGTACCTTTTTGCCCTCCCCCCCCCGTGAATGCAAAGGAGGATTTTGGACTGAGGCTCCCACTAGTTGGACCCAGACTGCTGACTGCATGACTAAGGTGACTTACCTCCGTGCCAAGGTTGACCATAATCTCGGAGGAGTTCATCAGCCTAAATGGGTATGTGTTAACAAGCCAAATATTATTCCCCCTAGTACAAGTAAAGCTCTCCAAAATTGTTCTGCAACTTGTACGCATACCCAGGCGATGCATGTCTCTTGTAATGCGTCGGCTTCACTTTGTGTTAATAAACAGGGAGAACAATTTTTTGAAGCCTCCCTAACTAAAACTCATGCAGCAGGGGGACCACTATTCATTATACCCCCATTCTCTTTGACCATGGAGGAGATGGCAAATACACCAAGCTACAGTCAGCTGGGTGCCAAGGCACTGTCGGAAAACCTTCCTACTGGCCCATTAAGGCCCCTACAGGGGTCTCTGATGGTGGAGGACCCACTTATTCTGTCAAGCATCCTCAGATAAACAAACTTTGAAACCCCAAATCCCTGAGCTCACATATCATCCCTTAATGTAGCCTAAATCCCAGTTCCCAGGTTTAGATACCAATACATTAGATATTTTGCAAACTACATTCTCCTAGCTTAATAATTCGAACCCCACCCTTACTGGTGATTGCTGGCTCTGCATGACAGCAGGGGCAATCATGCCTATGGCAGTTCCTATTAATTCTATCATGGACAATGATAATACATGCCAACCCGGATTTCCCTTTAAAGTACAGCCTATAGGCACTTTTACATTATTTCTTTTAGGCGCGATGCAGAATAATACCTATGATATTGATGTTCGACTTACTTCCTTTGGAAATTGCTCAACAGTATAAAATTATTCCTCACCCACCCCATCTCTTTGTCCCTCCAATGGCACAGTTTTTATGTGTGGAGGAAACTCGGCCTTCCCACGCTTCCAGCGAATTGGACCATTGGTTGTGTTCTTGCTTTATTACTCCCTGATATAACTATTGTCCCAGGAGATGAACCTCTACCAATTTCTAGCCTAGACACTTTAGTCAAAAGACATAGGTGGGCAATACAGGCTTTACCACTCATTGCCAGCCTTGGAATAACAGCTGCTGTGGGCACAGGTACAGTGGCTTAGGCACGGCTATTCACTCTTACCATCGCCTGTCTCAACAACTTATAAATTATGTACAAACTTTATCAGGAACCTTTAAAGATTTGCAGGACCAAATAAATTCCCTGGCAGAAGTGTTCCTTCAAAACAGACGAGGCTTAGATTTGCTGACAGCTAACCAGGGAGGTATTTGCTTAGCCTTAGGGGAACGATGCTGCTTTTATGCCAATAAATCAGGCATAGTACGCATTAAAATTAAGCAGCTTCAAGAAGATCCAGAAAAGAGACAAAGGGAACTATTTGAAAATCCCCTCTGGATTGGGCATAATGGATTTCTACCCTACCTTCTTCCCCTATTAGTCCCTTTGTTGGGTTTACTTTTAATGGTGTCCATAGGCCCCTGCATTATAAAGAGGCTGGTACAATTTATTAAAGAACAGATTAATATTTTGGTTTCTAAGCCCATACAGGTCCACTATCATGGTCTGGAGATGGAAGACAGCACTGCCAACATTTAAAAGAATGTTCAACCCTTCTCACAGGCTTATTAAGTTTACATCCCCACAGATCTCTCTTTCTTACAGAAAACTATAAGTAACAGCTCTGAGCAACCATCTTCTACCCTTGCAATAAGGGTTCGTTCTCCATGGGCCCCTCCGCTTGGGGGAGGACACACCCTTGGAATGAGCACGTTAGGCCATAATAACGGAGGGTCCAGGAAGGACTGCAGGAGGATGGATCCACGGATCCCCAAACACAAGACCTCTGAATGACATGCTCTGGTGCATGGCGGTTGGCATGCTATCCCCTCAAAGACGTCTCCTCCAAAAACATGCCAAAGCCAACACAAAATCTCCTAGGAAAGATGCTCGCTCAAATCAGGAGATATTCTAAGGCATCCTAGAGAAACAGAGCCACTATCACCCCCTAAATCCATGGCCTGTAAGGTATGGTCGAATATTTTATATAACAAAAGGGGAGATGTCAGGGGCTAGAAGGAAGTTCTCCTTCAAAAAATAGACTGACACAAGAAACAGCCCCCTGGGACACAACCTGCCTGGGGGACATCCCACAGCCATCTATCTCCTTTTGACATCCGGCTACCATCTGTCTACCTGAAACATCCTGAGGTTATCTCACCCTGTGAAGACATCCAGCAACTGCCGATAAGAGAGCTTTCCCATCCGCAGCATATAAATACCCTCTGAGAATAATAAAAGTTTGCAGCATGATCAGAACTCCTGTCTTGCTGTCATCTCTCGTGTCTCTTGTCCCTTCATTCCTCCCCAACTAGGATCGACACCCAAGTTGAGGTGTCCTGCCAGCCGGGCCATCTGACACTAACCCATACCCTCCTAGACTCTGATGACAAATACTAATATGATGGAGAAAAATAACCCAAACAGAATAGAAATACAAGCAGTTCAGAGGAGGCATGGTGTATAGTTGCACTTGCCTTTTGCATGATATAGGGTAGGTGTTATAAATCTAGTTAATTTTTAATTGAAATAGTTCTCCATGTGTTTTTAAAGTTAACAAATATGTGAATTCCTGTCTCCCTTTCTCTGTAGCCGATTCAGCACATGTATTTTTATATGCACATATAGAATCCTACCTGGTATCAGATGTACATTCTTGTGAGGTGGCTGACTTGGAAGATACAAATTGTGAGAAGAGATCACTCCTCCTAAACGCTGTTGGAACAGAAAATTCAACCTATGGGTGAGCCTCCTAGTAGAACAACATTATACATAAATCCATGTTCAGTAAATTAAATATTTTTGCATCTGTGGATGATATATACTTCATGATGAATTTCGATTGGCATATATATTGCTACATTTTATTGTCTGGGTGTGTGTGTTGTGTGTGTGTGTGTGGGGGTGTATATATATATATATATATATATATATATATATATATATATATATACACTCTCCAAATATTTCAAATTATGAAATATATGTGTCTTACATATACTACCTAAATTCATTCATGTTCATGTATGTGGATTTATAATCAACTTTTCACAATATTATTCTCAGAAATATTCATCCACCTGAATTACATATTTGTTTTCTAGTACTGAAAACTAACTTCAGTGAGTGGTGCATACAATCCTAATATTTCTACAGTAACTGACCCAGTTTAACATCAATGCAACTAGATTCCTCTTGGATATGATGTCTATGTTGAAGTTCATTTTATTCAACACTGGTACATTACTATTTGTTCAGTTTATACACATCATAGGATATATATTTCATCAACAACTTCAATAATTTATAGGATTTTGATTCACTTTCAATCATTTCCTGATTCAGAACACATGTATTCCTCCAGGTTACTTGATTGTTTTTTCATGAGACTTCTTTCCAAACGCTTTTTTTTTCGATTTCCATAATCATTTTGAAGAAAAACTGACACACTCTTCATGATAAACCATAACCCTAATATTACCATTAGATGTATTTCTGGTTGGAATGAATGATTGCATATAAATATACGATTTTCTGTTTATTTTCAGATATCAATTCAATCGAATATTTAAAGTTGGAACAAGTTATAATATTTAATCACAGTATCGTCTATTCATAAATTATCTCTATGTTCATAGACACAGAGTAAATCTATTTGTAACCCCAATACTAATTTTTTCATCTTCAAAATGTTGCTCCCAGAAATGGTGGAAGAAATACTCATGTCACCTAATCTACATATACATTTTATCACAGTAATATTCTGGACACAAAAAGAAGAGGTCACACTTATGATTGTATCAAAGCCTAAATGAAAAGTGAGCAGAGATTACTGAAAACATTCATGTCCAGTGTGCCTAATGCTCTCAAATGTCAATCCTATTGGTGACTACATATTTGTTTCTTCTTAAGACTATATTTTGAACCTCAACCCTGTTGCAAATGTCTAAACCTATCACTCAATTTATACTTTGCCTGATTTCCTAATGTCTCTATTGATGTCTGCTTACCTAAATATTTTCCCCAGTTCACCATTGTGACTGACCCTTCACGTGTGCTGACATTTACATTCACTCTCTACCCGATACACTATTGCTAAAGAACTTTTGGTCCAAATTCTGTACTCAGTCTTCTTCTGAAACTTATCGAATATTTTCCTAATCCTACCGACTATCCCTGTTCTAGTGGATGTTCACTTCTACATTCAATCTTCCAAGGTACAAGGTCCTATGCCATTGATTATCGATTTATCTGAAACACTTGTGCAGAACGTATATCAAAGCTAAGTATCCCAATCAATAGCGCAATGCCCTTCTGGGCTTCAAATCTTACCTAGATTTTTGTTTTCATACTTATATTTCACCTATATATTCTTATAAATATCACAGGTTCCCAATACCATTATTCATCAATTAGAATAATTCCTAACCCAAATCAAACCTGTTATTAACCCTAACCATACACTGTTCCCTCAATCTAACTTTACAGAAGAGCAGGGACCAAGTTGGTCTTACAATACAGGAATGTAGAGAATCTTCCACCTCTTGTAAAACTCAAAGGTCCATGAAGAAGTGATCCCTGGAGAAGATGTAGGCAGCCATGAAGGACCTGAGAGAGCAAACGTCATCTTCCATTGCAAACAACCTGGTCAGGATGAAGGGTTTTGTCTGAATCAGCCTCTCTGTTCATAATGTAGAGAAGATGGACACAAACAGTCCTGTTTGGAGACCTGTTCCTGGGTGCCTATGGTTCATATACCATTCTAACTTGTGAAAGTGTCACAGGAAGTAGGAGAAGCCTCGATCTCATGGGACCCTTGGAAGCAACTGTTAGAACAAAGTGGTTGCCAAAGCAGTGACCTCATTCAGTTCCTGAAGGAAGTGACCTCACCTCACTTCCTTGGTCATGGAACTCTCGGTACTTGGGATCCAGGAAGCAAGGTACCAAGAGCCTGTCCCAGTCCCAGTCCCAGTGGGCTCACTTGTTTGGATTTACCAAGGACAGAGTCAGTCTTTCATGGTACCTACAGATATGAGGATGGCCAACTGCCAGGAAAACTCAGAAGAGGGGCCTTTCCTGAGAAAGCAGATAGTGGCTCACCGCTGGCTCCTGACAAGTTCACAGAGTTGGTGTTTTCCGGGGAACATAAGTTGGCCCACCAGTCAGAAGACACTCTGGATAGTCACAGACATACTTTGTAGAAGGTGGTGCCTCTGTGGTTGTCGGTGTGGGTTTGTGGTTTTGTCTCATGTTCTGAGAATAGGTAGGAAAGGCGGTTTGTTTGGTTTGGAGTGAACTGTTTATAGTAAGTCGTTTGGCAAGCAAGTGTTTCAATGTCTGTGTATCCCACTATGTGCATGGTTTTAGATATTAGAAAACTGAATGCATCAATTGTTGTCTCCTGTCTAGCAGAAAGCTTCCCAGCATTCATCCTGCCGAATTTATGAATGGATTTCAGCTTGCCTGATCGATGGGCAACATGTGGTATCTTCCAAAATTCCTGCATTCTTCATGAATTCTGGCTACTCTCCAGAATAGGCTCATGGTTTTGTGTCCAAGATATGTAGCAGTTCCAAGCCCTGTGACATGGCCATGTACTGGATAGCTAAAGGGAATGTCGAGCATCTCAGAAAACTCAGATATAAGTGTGACCATGATAGTCTCAGTGGAGAAACCCTGCTTTGGGCCTTTTGCTTACCTATTGTTCTGTTGCCCTGAATGTCAGGAAGGTCTTTGCCTCAAGACATCCGTTTGTGAAGCCTGAAGAAAACAGGTTCAAATGGAAATGAATGGACATCACCTGTGGATCTTTGCTTAATTCCTTTGAAAATGGAAGTGTCTGAATTAGCCTCTTGGCCTTGTGTGAGGCCGTGGCTTAGATTCTCAACCCCTGAAGAATCTAAAGAAACATCACATGTGTGCATCCAAAACATAAATGGCCAAAAGTGCAGTTATTGTGGATGAAGTCTCTCCCCATTCTCTGTGAGGTTCCTGACCTCCATCAAGTTAGAATAGGGATCCTTTGGGCCAAATCATTTCTTCAAAGCCCTAAATTGCTTGAGTTTTCCCGTGACTACAATTCACATAAAGAATCCAAACTGCACAGTCAATACGCCTCAAATTGGAGAAGCAGAGAAGTATTAACAGCAGGCCTATTTGAACACTCCTGGTTCACAGGAATGGTGTCCAGGCCACCCTGAATTTAGGCAAATTAGGGGCAAGAGAGATTATTTAGGAGACTGTCTTGGGCTTCGCCCCTCGTGGAAACTTCCAGCGATAGGTTATGATGAGTGTCTATATAAAAGAACATGAGGGCCATGTGGGATTGTTTTGGTTTTAATTGTGGTTGTTAGTGTGGTGATTGGAAGAGATGACTGGGTCCACCTTGACATGAACTCTGGTGTTTTTCCCCTTAGAGACTGAGTTCTGGAACTGACCTCAGAAAAGTATTGCCATTAATTGTGTTGGGATTTTAGGAGGCCATGCATGAGAGTCGCCCTTGGAAACTGAGATCAAGGCCCAGGGTGGCTTTCAACAGAGCACTGGGAATCACAGCCAAGATATCACATAATTTTCTTCTGAAAGACTTGGCAGCCGTAGTTGAGAGTCAAAAGTCTCATGGACCTCACATTGTAGAACTCAATGGGCCTGGCTTCATTTGACCTTTTGGCCATTCTTTGGGAAGCATTGCCTGTGAGATTTCTCCAGAGCTTTCATTGAAATGAGCTTCGTCAACATTAATGGCTCTGGAATGAACTGAAACTCACAGTGCCTTCACCTTCATTGTTGAAATATGGCTAGAAAAATACCATGAAATTTTTGAAATTTCCATGACCAGCTGGCAAGGGAGAACCTTTGGATTTCCTGTTGCTGATCATGAGTATAACAGACACTGCCTTGATTGACTGGTTTTAATGAAAATTGTGTAAAACAGAGATGCCAATAAGTTGGAGCCTGATGATTAGTGGGCCTAGAGCAGTGGTAGGCAGGTGTGTGATAAAACATCTGTGGTGGGGCCATGTGGATCTGCCATTGGCTTCCAAATGGCTTGTGACTGACATGATGCAGCCAGCAGTCCCTTCTAAGTAAAGGCATCTTGTTATTTGGAGAGGTTTCAGGGCAATGTTCAGAATCGATTTGCTATGGTCAATGGGGCAAGCTATGTGATATAGAAGCATGGTTGGTGCATTCTCCTGCAGAAATTGAAATACCACACGTGACAGAACTCCCTCCTGCACTGTGTCCCAGTTGAACTCCGTGTATTTCATGAAGCAAATACCAAACTCCCATTGTAGCAGCAAGAAACACCATGAAAATTGGAGGATGAACAAATGGCTTCACAGTCCACACAGGGAGACACTTAGAACCCAGTGGCCACAGTTTACCTACAAAGATCAAATTCAGGACTGCTGCCTCATGTTCATTGGAAAATAAGAAACTATGTTTTACAGGTCACATAGGTGCAGACCCAGCTTTGATGATCTCACTACAAAGGAAGCTAAAGCTCCTGATAACAACATATGTTTCAAGTGCCCAAACTCAGAGGCAATTTCTCAAGAAGTCTTTAGGCCAGCAGAGCTCCATGTTTGTGGAGTGTTCACCCTGTCCCTTACTTTTGGAAACTCTTCTACCACCTCCAAGGTAGTGAACTCCTTAGCATATTCCATTCCAGATAAGTATTCACTGATTTTCTAACTCTTCTCCTCTAATTATGTCTTACTTGGGGCGAAGATAATGTCAAGCCATTATTCTGGAGGAGTGGGAAGATTTTGTGTAGCACATATTTGCATACACATTGGATTCATTTTCCAATTTTCCATTCGAAATACTGAATCCCTGACTCTAACCCCTACCCTACTAGACTCTGACTACTAATCGTAATATGATAGAGAATAAAAACTCAAACAGAATAGAAATACAAGCAGTTCAGAGGAGGCATGGTGTATAGTTGGAATTGCCTTTTGCATTATATAGGTTAGAAGTTATAAATCTAGTCAATTTTTTGTTGAAATAGTTCTCCGTGTGTTTTGAAAATTAACAAATATGTAAATTCCTGTCTCCCTTTCTCTGTAGCCTATTCAGCACATGTAATTTTATATGCACATATAGAATCGTACCTGGTATCACACGTACATTTTTGTGAGGTGACTGACTTGGCAAATACAAATTTTGAGAAGAGATCACTCCTCCTAAATGCTGTTGGAACTGAAAATTCAACCTATGGGTAAGCCTCCTAGTTGAACAACATTATACATAAATCCATGTTAAGTATATGAATATTTTTGGGTCTGTGGATGATATGTATTTCATGATGAATTTCAACTGACATATATATTGCTAGTTTTTAATGTCTGTGTGTGTGTGTGTGTATATGTATATATATATATATATATATATATATATATATATATATATATATACTCTCCGGATTTTTCAAAATATGAAATATTTGTGTCTTATTATGCACTCCCTAAATTCATTCATATTCATGTATGTGGATTTATAATCCACTTTTTAAAAAATTATTCTCAGAAATATTCATCCACCTGAAATACATATTTTTTCCTAGTACTGAAACAGTTTTCAGTAAATGGTGCATCCATATCCTAATATTTCGGCATTGAAAGATGACTGTGAAGACAGTGTATCACACCCAGTGTACCCTGCCACTGCGCAGGTGAATAACGAGTAAGAACGATGAAAAACTATCTTGTTAGGATCTTACAGGAAAATGGGTGTTTACCGAAATCTACAAGAATGATTTCCACCACCGAGGTCCGGTAATTGAGTCTCAAACACAAGCCACTTGTGCAACAGGAGATCCATTCTGATTGATCCGCGTGACCTGCCCCGTGTCTACAAATGGTGAGGCACCACCGAGAAGCGACCAGCAAGCAGGGAGAAACGTTGCTGCAGATTCTGTGGAATCCTGCTGGCTGAGCATCCACTGAGCCCCCAGCTGAATTTGGGATTTCAGAGGGGAAAGTTAGCAGTACATTTCTATCCCCCAAAGTGGAAACTCCACAAAGGAAACCAGCAGCCACCATCTTGGAGAGCTGAAGTAACCACCACCACTCCCAGACAGATTGCAACAATAAAACAGGTGTGTGTTTCTCAGCTCATCTCACATACAGAGGAAAATTCGCATAAAATCTCTCCTAGGCTTTTGGGGGAGGGATAATCAGAGCAAGTCTGCATAAAGACTGGGGGAAAACTAGAGGCACCTGACCTTCATCTCCCCTTCCCATCAGCGGCAAAAATGAAACTTGTCTAGCCAGTGCGGGGCGAGGGGCAAGCGGAAAATATTAAAACAATAGAGTTCCAGGGTTCACAATAGACACCCTCCCCACCCAACAAACGGCAGACCCGGAGAACAGTTTGAGCTGCCGAGAAGCATCACTCAGGAGAAATCTGGTCTAGCAGGAGAAATCAGGACTAGCAGGATAAACCAGGGGACTAGAGGCCAGGCCCTCCTGACTGGGTGGCTGGAGAACGCCAGACCGCTGACAGTGTGACTGGGCAACTGGAGACCACCTTCCTGCCGGCGCCAGCCCACCTGCTGACGGCATGTCTTGACGGCTGGAGAACGCTCGCCTGCCGACGACCGAACGCGCAACTGTGTGGCTAGAGATCACCCACCCGCCGGCGACAACCCATCCGCTGCCCGCGCTACTGGGTGGCTGGAGACTGCCGGCATGCCAGCGACTGGGAGCTGAAACCAACAAGAGACAATCCAATCCACCCCCCCAATTTGGACACTCCGGCAAGGAGCCTGGGGCCCACCACAGCAGAGAGGTGACATCACTGGAGCTCGGCTGTCAGAATTCCTTAACAGCGAAATCCACTTAAGCAGGCATAGTCTAGCAACACAAAGGAGAGAAAACAGAGATATATAAACCCATAACAAATCTATAGAAGAGAGCAGAAACACAGCAATCAAATAGAGCCAGAAAATAACCTGAACATCATGAAAAAACAAGGGGAAAAAAAGGTGTAGAAACAATGAAGGACAACTTAATACTACAGAAGAACCTAGAAGCATCAGAAACAGGGATAGGGAAAAAACTTAAGTCATACCTAACTCAGATGGAAAGGAATAATAGAGAAGACATGAGGCAGCAAGTCCAAGAAATAAAAGTATATTTTGAAAATGAATTAAACAACCAAATTCAAATGGCAAAGAACAAGGTTTACCAGGAGATAGAGATCTTTTAAAAAATCATACAGTAATTCTAGAAATGCAGGAAACTATAAACCAAATTAAAAACTCAAACAAGAATATTTCAAATAGACTAGATCAAGTAGAAGTCAGAACATCAGATAATGAAGACAAAGTTTGTCAACTTGAAAAGAATATAGTCAACACAGAAAACATGCTTAAATCCCATGAGCAACTATTCAAGAGATATGGATGTCATAAAAAAACCAAAATTGGGAGTCATCGGGATAGAAGAAGGCATAGAGATTCAAACCAAATGAATGGACAACATATTAAATGAAATAATTCTAGAAAACATCCCAGAGATGAAAGATGGAATGGATTGCCATATCCTGGAAGCCTACAGGACCTCAAACATTCAAAACCATAATAGACAAACTCCAAGACATATAATTATGAAGATAGCCAACATACAGAACAAGGAGAGAATATTAAAAGCTACGAGAGAAAGTAGGCAGATAACATTCAGGGGTAAACCAATTAGGTTAACAATTGATTTTTCATCACAGACTTTGAAAGCGAGAAGATCTTTGAACAATGTATTTCAAACACTGAAAAATAATGGATTCCAACCAAGAATACTGTATCCAACAAAATTAAGCTTCAGATTTGACAATGAAATTAAGTCTTTCTTGATAAACAAAAGCTAAAAGAATTCGCAGACAGAACACCAGCATGCAAAGCATTTTGAGCAAAATACTACAAGAAGAGGAATTGAAAAATAGTGCCCAAAACTAACAGCGGGAGGTATCTCAGTAAAGGGGTAAGAAAATAACCAAAAAGTAAAAACTACCCAAATTAAAATAAATAAATAAATAAACATGACTGGAAGTATAAATCATATTTCAATTGTAACCTTAAATGTTAAAAATCTAACTCACCAATCAAGAGACATAGGCTAGTAACCTGGATCAAAAAAATAAATCCAACAATATGCTGCCTTCAGGAGACTCTTTTGATAGGTAAAGACATACACAGGCTGAAAGTGAAAGGTTGGAAAAAATCATACCACTCACATGGCCCTCGGAAGCAAGCAGGAGTGGCCATACTCATATCATATAAAATCAACTTCAAACCTACGTTAATCAAAAGGGATAAAGTAGGACACTATATATTGTTAAAAGGAACCATCCACCAACAAGACATAACAATTATCAATTGGTATGCACCAAACAATTGAGCTGCAATGCTCATAAAACAAACTCGCCTCAAGTTCAAGAGTCAAATAGACTACAACACAATAATTATGGGTGACTTCAACACACCGCTCTCGCCATTAGACAGATCCTCTATAAAAAACTGAAAAAAGAAACTATAGAATTCAACAGCACAATCAATAACCTTGACTTAACCGACATATATAGAATATATCAACCATCATCAAGTGGATACACTTTATTCTCAGCAGCACATGGATGCTACTCCAAGTTAGACCATATATTATGCCATTGGGCAACTCTTAGTAAATATAAAGGCATGGAGATAATACCATGCACCATATCTGATCATAATGGAATGAAACTGGAAATCAATGAGAATAGAAGGAAGGAAAAATCCTACATCACATGTAAAATGAACAATATTCTACTGAATGATCAATGGGTTACAGAAGACATAAAGGAGGAGATAAAAAAATTCTTAGAATCAAATGACAATACAGACACAACATACTGGAATCTATGGGACACAAAGAAGGCAGTTTTAAGAGGGAAATTCATTTCTTGGAGTTCTTTCCTCAAAAAAAGAATAAAACAACAAATAAATAAACTCACAGTACACATCAAAAACCTAGAAAAGGAAGACCAAAACAACAGCAAATGTAGTAGAAGACAAGAAATAATTAAAATTAGAGCAGAAATCAATGAAACTGAAACAAAAAAAAACATTGAAAAAATTGATAAAACTAAAAGTTGATTCTTTGAAAAAATAAATAAGATTTACAGGCCCTTAGCCATGCTAAGGATGAGAAGAAGAGAGGGAACTCAAATTACTAACATACGGAATGAAAAAGGCAATTTCACAACAGACAGTACACAAATACAGAAGATAATTAGAAAGTATTTTGAAATCCTATATTCCAATAAAATAGAAGATAGTTATAATATCGATAAATTTCTTAAGTCATACGATCTGCCCATATTCAGTCAGGAAGACACACACAATTTTAACAGACCAAAAACAAAGAAAGAAATGGAAGAAGACATCAAAAGACTACCAATCAAAAAAAGCCCTGTACCTGATGGGTATACAGCGGAGTTCAACAAAACCTTCGAAGAAGAATTAATACCAATACTATTCAAGCTATATCAAGAAATGGAATAATAAGGAGCTCTTCCAAATTCATTCTCGGAGTCCAAAATCACCCTGATCCCAAAACCAGACAAAGACACTTCAAAAAAGAAAACTACAGACCAATATCTCTAATGAAGTTGGATGCAAAAATTCTCAATAAAATCCGTGTGAATTGAATACAAAAACATATCAAAATAGTTGTGCACCATGATCAAGTAGGATTCATCCCTGGAATGCAAGGCTGGTTCAATATACGGAAATCAATAAATGCTATTCACCACATCAATAGACTTAAGGACAAGAACCATATGATCATCTCGATAGATGTAGTAAAACATTCAACAAAGTTCAGCATCCCTTTATGTTCAAAACACTAGAAAAACTAGGGATAACAGGAACTTACCTCAACATTGTAAAAGCTATAAATGCTAAACCTCAGGCTAGGATCATCCTAAATGGAGAAAACTGAAGGCATTCCCTCTGAAATCTGGAACAAGACAGGGATGCCCTCTATCACCACTTCTATTCAATTTAGTTCTTGAAATACTAGCCAGAGCAATTAGACAGACAAAAGAAATTAAAGGCATAAAAATAGGAAAAGAAGAACTTGAATTATCGCTATTTGTGGATGACATGGTAATATATTTAACAGACCCAAAAGGGTCTACAAAGAAACTGCTAGAGTTAATAAATGAAGGATATAAAACCAACACGCATAAATCAAAGGCATTCCTGTATATCAGCAACAAAACTTCTGAAATGGAAATGAGGAAAACCACTCCATTCAAAATATCCTCAAAGAAAATAAGATACTTGGAAATCAACCTAACAAAAGAGGTGAAAACCACAGAACCCTAAAGAGAGAGATAGAAAAAGATCTTAGAAGATAGAAAAATGTACCCTGTTCATGGATAGGCAGAACTAAATTCATCAAAATGGCGAAATTACCCAAAGTTCTCTATAGGTTTAAAGCAATGCCAATCAAAATCCCAACGGCATTTCTTGTAGAAATGATAAAGCAATCATGAAATTCATATGGAAAAACAAAAGACACAGAATAGCAAAAGGAATTCTAAGCAGGAAGTGTGAATCGGGAGGTATAGCGATACTAGAGTTCAAACTTTACTACAAAGCAAGAGTAACAAAAACAGTGTGGTACTGGTACCAAAACAGGCAGGTGGACCAATGGTATAGAATAGAGGACAGAGAAACCAATCCACAAAATTACAACTTTCTTATATTTGATAAAGTGGCTATAAACATGCAATGGATGAAGGATAGCATCTTCAACAAATGGTGCAGGGAAAATTAGAAATCCATGTGCAACAAAATGAAACTGAATCCCGTTCTCTCACCATGCACAAAAGTTAACTCAAAATAGATCAAGGAGCTAGATATCAAATCAGAGACACTGCGTCTCATAGAAGAAAAAGTTGGCTATGATCTATATACTGTGGGGTCGGGCTCCAAATTCTTTAATAAAACATCAATAGCCCAAGAGTTAATAACAAGAATAAACAAATGGGACTTACTTAAACTAAAAAGTTTTTTCTCAAGAAGAGAAACAATAAGAGAGGTAAATAGAGAGCCTACATCCTGGGAACAAATGTTTACCCCTCACACTTCAGATAGAGCCCTAATATCCAAAATATACAAAGAACTCAAAATATTAAACAATAAGATAACAAATAACCCAATCAACAAATGGGCCAAGGACCTAAACAGACACTTCACAGAGGAGGACATACAATCAATCAACAAGTACATGAAAAAATGCTCACCATCTCTAGCAGTCTGAGAAATGCAAATCAAAACCACCCTAAGATACCATCTGACTCCAGTAAGATCAGCAGCCATTATGAAGTTAAACAACAATAAGTGTTGGCGAGGATTTGGGGAAAAGGATACACTTGTACACTGCTGGTGGGACTGCAAATTTATGAGGCCAATTTTGAAAGAAGTATGGATATTCCTGGAAAAGCTGGAAATGGATCCACCATTTGACCCAGCTATCACCCTTCTTGGAATGTTCTCTGAGGATCTTAAAAGAGCGTACTATAGGGATACTGCCACATCAATGATCATAGCAGCACGATTCACAATAGCTAGACAGTGGAACCAACTTAAATGCCCTTCAATAGATTAATAGATAAAAAAAAATGTTGCATCTATACACAATGGAGTATTACACAGCACAAAAAATGACAAAATCATAGAATTTGCAGGGAAATGGATGGCATTAGAGCATATTATGCTAAGCGAAGCTAACCAATCCTTAAAAAACAAATGCCAAATGTCTTCTCTGTTATAAAGAGAGCAAATAAGAACAGAACAGGGAGGAAGAGCATGAGGAAAAGATTAACATTAAACAAAGACGAATGGGGGGAGAGAAAGGGAGAGAGAAGGGAAAGCTTATGAAAATTGTAGGAAACTCTCAATGTTACACAAAATTGCATATAAGATGTTGTGAGGGGAAGTGAGGGGGAAACAATGGAGAGAATTGAACAATAGCAGATGAGGTAGAGAGGGAAGATGGGAGGGGAGGAGAGGGTGGATAGTAGGGGATAGGAAAGGTAGCAGAATACAACAGTCACTAATATGCCATTATGTAAAAATGTGAATGTGTAACCAATGTGATTCTACAATTCGTATTTGGGGAAAAAATGGGAGTTTATAACCCAATTGAGTCAAATGTATGAAAGATGATATATCTTGAGCTTTGTAATGTTTTGAACAACCAATAAAAATAAATAAATAAATAAAGGTTTAAAATTTAGTGGGAAGAAATTAGCTAAAAATGGGTTCAGATGTATTCATTTTGCTCTACAGAAACTTTGTTTTGTGAATATCACAAATTTATTTTACCAGAAAATGCACATAAATTGAGATTAAAGGATAATTCACCTAACTTCATGAAAAATTCATAGCATTTTCTACACTTTTCATATTTCATTTTTTTCGTGAATATTTTGTCATGGACAAGGTCTAGTCTTAGGCTATTCTTCCAGAATACTACCTCATCTGACAAGTTCGTACAATGTGTTGGATTGTTCTTTTCATCTGTTATTTAATAGTTTCTACCTGATAATGTGTATTTTTTCTTATCTTTATTTGGACATACAAACCTAACTATATCTTTGCATTTTATGTTTTACTGGGGAAGAGACTCATCAAAACTCTTTGTTATATGTATCAACAATCAAACATCTAGAGCATGCAATTATTCTTAATTTTGCATGAAAATAAATTTGTACCATTTTTCTTATAAAGATGTAGTATTATTAATAATGTCCCTACTGTAATAAGTAACTACTTACAAGAAGAATTAAACAATTGACTTTATATCAATTATGAACATGAAAAGTACTAAAATAAGTATTTGGCAATTAATACACAATTGATAGAAATTGAAAGCACAAGAAAGCCATTTAAAATGTCAGTGCATATGGTCCTTAAATAATAGGTTGTTCAAATAAAATTTCTCTAATTCATAAGAGTTAATATGCCACATTACAGCTTAATGTGATATAAAACTTTAAATTATCAGTATTGATAAATAAGAATGATACCTGTTTACTTAAATATGTTTATTTGATTTTCACTGTAAGATGTTAATTATGGAAGAATTGAGAATTAAGAAAGACTTGGTCTATATTATTTCTAACAGGAAAATCAAAGTACTTTTAAATATATATGTATATATATAATATATGTAATGCATATGCATGAATATAGATACATATGTATAATAAATGTATTGTAATATATCTATCAGGTGATTATAATTTTTAAATTTTCTCAAGAAAAAGAATGACTATAAAAAACAGTCTTAAATTTAAATTTCATAGCATACTACTGTTTGTAATGACATGAGAGAAAAATAGATATGGAGGGGAAACCAAAAAGGAAGGGAGAGAAGGGGGAAAATGAGGAAGAAAGTGAGTAAAGAAGAGGGACATGAGTGTATGATGTTAAGATAGAAGTGGAGGGGCTGGGTTTGTGGCTCAGAGGTAACATGCTTTTTTAGCATGTGTGAGGCACATGGTTCTATTCTCAGCACCACATACAAATAAACAAAATGAAGGTCAATCAACAACTGAAAAAATAAAAAAAGAAAAAAGAAGAAATATTATGAAAATTCCAAGCTTTGATGAATGTTAAATAAAAAAAATATGTTACATAGCCTTATGTAATTTCTAGACTATCCAAAATAGTCACTAAATGTTAGATTATTAGTGCTATAACTTAAAATCCATTGATCTTTCCTCTACATTCTGTGGCATGCTAGTGCTAAAATAAATTCTATTATTAATTCCCCCCCAAAACCTAATATTTCTACAGTAACTGACCCAGTTGAACATCAATGCAAGTAGACTCTATGAGACATGATGTGTATTTTGACGTTCATTTTTATTCAACACTGGTACATTACTATCTTCAGTTTATGCACATCATAGCATATATGTTTCATCAAAATTTCTCAAATTTGTAGGCATTTGTTTCACTTTCAATCACTTCCTGCTTGAGAACACATGTATTCCTCCATGTTTCATAACTGCTCTTTTCATGAGACTTCTTCCCAAAAACATTATTTTCAATTTCCATTATCACATTTGAAGCAAAACGCACAAACCCGTCACAATAAACCATAACACTAATATTACCATTAGATGTATAACTGGTTGGAATGAATGGTTGTATATCGATATAAGATTTCTTACTTAGTTTCAGATATCAATTCAATCCATTATTTAAAGTGGAACCAGTTATATTATTTATTCACAGTACAGTCTATTCACGAATTATCTCTATATTCATAGACACAGGTACACCTCTTTGTACCCCCAATACTAATTTATACGTCCTCAAAATATAGCTCCCAGAAATGGTGGAAGAAATACCCATGTCACCTGATCTCCATATACATTTTATCACAGTAATATTCTGGACACAAAAAGCAAAGGTCACACTTATGATTGTACAAAACCTAAATGGAAAGTGAACATGGATTACTAAAAACATCCATGTCCAGGTTGCCTAATGCTCTCAAATGAAAATCCTATTGGTGACTACATATTCGTTTCTTCCAAAGATTATATATTCAAACTCAAACATGTAGAAAATGTCTAATCCTGTCACTCACTTTATACTTTGCCTGATTTTGTAATGTCTCTATTGATATCTGCTTTCCTACATATTTTCCCCAGTTAATCATTGTGACTTCCTCATCACATGTGCTGATATTTACATTCACTCTCTTAGCGATACCCTACTTGTAAAGAACTTTTGTTCCAAATCCTACACTCATTCTTCTTCCTAAACCTACCGACTATCTTCCTAATCCTACCGACTATCACTTTTTGACTGGATGTTCTCTTCTACATTCAATCATCCAAGGTGAAAGGTCCTATGCCATTGTATATCAATTTATCTGAAACATCTGTGCAGAATGTAATTCAACGCTAAGTATCCCAATCAAGGGACAAATGAAGTTCTGGGCTTCAAATCTTACTTAGATTTCTGTTTTCGTACATATATTTCACCTCTATATTCTTATAAATATCACAGGTTCCCAATACCATTATTCTTCCAGCAGAATGGTTCCTAACCCATATCGAACATGTTAATAACACTAATCATACACTGTTCCCTGAATCTAACTTTACTGAGGAGCAGCGACAGTGTTGGTCTTACAATACAGGAATGTATGGGATCTTCCACCTGCTGAGAACATCAAAGGTACATGCAGAAATGATCTCTGGAGAAGATGTAGGCAGCTATGAAGGACCTGAGAGAGCAAAAGACATCTCCATGGCAAAGAACCTGGTAGGATGAAGGAATGTGTCTGAATCAGCCTCACTCTTCTTAATGTAGAGTAGACCAAACCAGGCCTGTGTGGAAAGCTCTTCCCAGGTGCGTATGGTTGATATACCATTCTAACATATGAAAGTGTCACAGGAAGTAGGGGCAGCCTCCATCTCATGGGACCCTTGGAAGCAACTGTTAGGACAAAGTGGTTGCCAAGGCAGTTACCTCATTCAGTTCCTGAAAGAAGTGACCACACCTCACTTCCTTGATGATGAAAGTCTCTGAACTTGGGATCCAGGAAGCCAGGCACCCAGAGCCATTACCAATCCCAGTCCCAGTGGTCTCACTTGTTTGAATTTACCAAAGACAGAGTCAGTCTTTCTTCTTACCTGTTAAGGTCTGTAAACAAGTCAGATTGGCACCTGTTATTTTGCCAGAGAAATGTTAGAGTCTGTAAAAAAGTCTGGATGGCGCCTGGCAAAATGCCAGAGGGAGTGGTTTGTGAAGTAACAAAAGCGAGCCATTAAGTGTGGAGATTCCTTATTGTTTGACTGCTGTATCTATTTCATGCTAATTAGATAGGCTGTGTAAAATGTATAAATACCGCTCTTATTCAACAATAATCGGCTTCCACTCCTGCTGCATCAGTCTACCCAAGTTGTTCGTCACCCCCCGGTTATTTTGCCCAGCCAGCCGGGCTGCGGCACTTACCTACTGATGTGAGGATGGCCAAATGCCAGGGAAGCTCTGAAGATAATTCTTTCCTGATAAAGCAGGTATTGGCTCACCGCTGACTCCTGACTACTTCACAGAGTTAGCAAAGGAAAGCAGATTTGAGACAGGACATGCAATTTTGGGGAACATAGTATGGCCCACCAGTCAGAGGACACTCTGGATAGTCACAGACCAACTTGGAGGAAAGAGTTGCCTTTGTGGGTGTGGTTGTGGGTTTGTGTATTCCACTGTGTCTGTGGTTATAGACATTAGAAAAGAGAATGCATCAATGGAATTGTTCTGTCTAGTAGAAAGCTTCTCAGCATTCATCCTGCCAAATTTATGAATGGACTACGGCTTTCCTTATGAATGGGCAATACCTGCTATCTTCCTAAGTTCCTGTTTTCTTCCTGAATTCTGGCCACTCTCAAGAATAGGCTCATGGTTTTGTGTAAAAGATATGTACCACCTCCAAACTCTATAACATGGCCTTGTACTGGATGGCTGAAGGGAATGGAGAGGAACTCAGA